>NC_135369.1:90760764-91103264 GCF_049243985.1 Paroedura picta | reverse complement strand
CCAAATAGATTTTCAGTTGCAAAGGACTATTAAGTTACAACAACCATCCTCTGAAGCAGGTGAGGCTGAGAATGCCAGTAGGTACTTGAGGCTAGGTCTCTTAGATCCAGCACTATAGTTCTATAGTTGCTGACTGAACTAACAGCCGTCACCAGGTTTTCTGTCCCAATATCTTTTGGTGCCATATGAAAGCTTTTATGTGGTCTCACCCAATTTAGCCTGCATAGTGCCTCTTGGATCATGTCTTATTACATTTCAGAGTTTAGGTTTGAAACCGTTTTTGTCTGCAACTTGTTAATAATGATCAATATGCTGCACACATAGATGTTTTTGTAATAAACCTGAACTATTTTTGTGTGATGTACCACTTGACTTAATTATTTAGAAGTTTTAGCCTGGTAGTTCTATTCAGACAGATAATGGCCTGGTCTCCACAATGCTTAACTACCCCCTTAACAAAAAAATTGCCCCTCTAACAAAAAAATTCTGGATGTGGGTTTGGCCATCGCCCCGGACTATAATGGTCCCCATAGGCTATAATGAGGCCCAAAAAAATTTGGTTTCCTGAATATTTCCTGAATATGAATACCATACTGGTATTGGGATTCAGAGATATCAAGAAATACCAATATGTTTTGGCCTCAATATAGCCAACCCCCCGCCCCTAAATACTGAGTTTTGTTTTTATGCACCCCTAGCATTGACTACCCAGGTTCTGAACTTGACTTTCCTATCAGCTTGAGCCTTGAAAGAAAGGTATAAGGGTAAATTCGTCATGTAAAAATCTTCCACAGATCATCATAAATATTTCTGCACCTAATAGCACTTCATTATTGGCTATTAAAGCAAATTATTTTTCAGGGTATTGCACAAAGATTGTGCAAAGATTGCCAAGTAAAAACTTTCGAAGCACACAGGATGAAACTAAAAGAGCATAACTAATCTTGTGAATGATTAAATATTAATTAGACAAGAACAGAACATGGAAATGTTTAAAACAAATGTTCTTGGTGGTATTATTAAATGTTAACTTTTATGCATACAAAATCATTTTGTAGCCAGTTAAAACGTTTTTTGTGGTCTAGCAAATGCATAATTAATACATTTTTTCTCGCCATTGATGTTTAATAATTAAATGGTACGCCTAACATTTAGACAGCAAAAAGAAGAGAATGCCTTTGAAAAAAGGTAACATTTCATAAAAAATGTTATAGAGATTAATCATTTCTATTAAGGGTTTTGGGGGGTTATAATTTATTTTAATATACCATGTAACAACCTGTTTAGATCCTCTTAAAGTCCGACTGGGGAATTATGACCCTTTTCTGTTATTTTCTGCATCCAATACAGTATCCAGTTTCCTAGCTGTGTGAGAAACCAACAAGGCACAATAATTAAACTCTGATAAAGGGCTTTGTTCACAGATTTGGAAAATAGCTTTTAAAAGCAGCAGACACAACCCAAGAAAGGACAAGTCTTCCATTGACTAGTGACTCAGTGACTATTAGGGAAAAAATGGTAGCTGGCAAGCAGCAGTGCCTGGCAAATGAGAGGGAACAGCTAGATTTGAATGGCAATTTGCAAGCAGGAAGAAAGGCCTGTATTCTGGGTACAGATTCTATGTTTCCCTTAGATTCCATTCTATTCTGTTCTTATCCCATTTCAATGTATGAGAGAAAAGCAGAAGTCTAGAGAAAATAAGACTGGGCAAGTTCCTCCTAACGTGAGATTTTACAAAAGGTGAATCTGGTGGATCACTGGCAACAGTTCTAGGTTATCCGAGAAGATTCACACTAGTCTAACCGGGGCCAGAACACAAAGAAAGGGCTGATTTGTGTAGGTCTGACATTTATAATTACTTGCTCATCCACATACAATATATATATCTGTCCAGCTCATAACGTTCGGCTGTATTATCCTTAAGCTGCCTGGCAAGAGGCCAGGGGAGGGGACCCTTTCAAGGCCCATTCTTAGGAATGGGCTTTGAAGCTAGTGTGTATATAATTCTGAGGACATATAGTATAGATCAACAGATCTGTAAAATGGGTTAGGAACAGATGGAAGGGTATCTCTACAAACCTACAGGAAGTCCAAAGTCTGCAGGAAAATCTGAAATCTAAACAGCAATAACAGAATCAGGGAACTAGAAATCTGCAAAATAATAGAAACAATGCCTATGTGTTAATAAAAGAATGTGAACAGAATTCTCTCTAGCCATTTTGGAGGCTACTTAACACCTTCTAAGACCCTTCTAAGTCCCGGTTTTCGCAAAGCTAAGCCATGGAGGGGAGCACTTGAAGGCCAAAACAGCACTGCAAAAGATTTCAACCCCTCCCCTGTCATGACTTCTGGGAAAGGAGGATTCACCAGGGACAGGCCAAACAACAACCACCAGAGACTCACACTACACAACTGGGCCAGACTTTTCCCAGTGAGAGGCTACTAAGACAAGGGAAAAGGGAGAAAAGGGAGAAAATGAATGCAAAGAAAGATTTAAATGTAGGTTAGCTGGTGGGTGGGAAGGAAGCAGGGACCGAAAAAGGTCATGGGACCTGCCAGGGAAGGGAAAGAGGAACTAGTATAATTCACAAGAAGATGTCTTCTGCTTGTCGATATCTGGGTATATTTGCTTGTGGAGGCCAGGGCTGAATTTCATCATTAAGTTTCATCACCATAGCCAGTGCTGTAGAACAAGCATTGGACAAGTAAAATCATTCCCAGGGAACAATATAATAATTATTATGTGCTCAACTGTATTAGCATTCATGCACCAAAGTTACAAGTAGGGATAAGATGGAATTTTGAAGACTTGCAGTTTATTTCTAATAGTCCCATTTTTTGTATATAGGGCCAGCCCAGCATCCAGGCACCCAAGCTGCCCCCTACCTTTTTCACATACCACCTTCCACAAGGACTCAAGACAGCACCATTCCTCATTTGCTCACTATATGGTAGGAGGCAAAGAAGATAAACAATGCCTACAACCCTCCCTTTTCATGGTACCACTCACATTTCTTGTCCTCCTCAGTTGTCCTCCATCTTGCTGATTACTGAAAAGCCAGTTTCAAGGCAGGCACCATAGGGCATCTCCATCATCCCTCTTCTAGCTGCTGTCATTCTCAGGGGAGGAAACATGGGTTCCCAGATACCTAGGGTCCCCACGGCCACTGTCTTGGCTGTTTTCTGACCATTACTCAGCAGTGGCCTGGGCTGCAGCAGCAGCAGCAGCAGCAGCAGCAGCAGCAGCAGAAGCAGAAGCAGAAGCAGAAGCAGAAACAGCAGAAGAAGAAGAAGAAGAAGAAGAAGAAGAAGAAGAAGAAGAAGAAGAAGAAGAAGAAGAAGAAGAAGAAGAATCATAGAGTTGGAAGGGGCCATACAGGCCATCTAGTACAACCCCCTGCTCAACCCCCTGCTCAACGCATATAAGAAGATTCTTATATGCCAGCTTTCTCTATCAGAAGGAGTCTGAAAGAGGCTTACAGTTGCCTTCCCTTTCCTCTCCCCACAATAGACACCCTATGAGTTAGGTGAGGCTGAGAGAGCCTGGATATTTCTGCTTAGTCAGGACTATTACTAGCCCAAGGTCACTCAGCTGGCTGCATGTGGGGGAGCAGGAAACCAACCCAGCTTGCCAGATTAGAAGTCGGCGCTTCTAAACACTAAACCAAGCTGGCTCTCTACCATCAACTCTAACCTCAAGCTGGTTTCTACCACTTCTCTGGTTGTCACCCACCTTACCTCTGCATGCAGGGGCACAGAGGGAGCAGAGCTTAAGAAGTTCATTTTTGCACTATTTGCTTTGATCTCTTGCTAGCTTTTCTTATAGAAATGTACACATTTTCTAGCCAAATTTGTGCAGCAATTTGATATAAATTGCATACAAATAGTATGAAAATGTCAGGAAAATAACAGAGAAAACAAAAGGAATAATAATGAACAAAGAAAAAACATAAGACACCCAAATGGACACATCCTTACAAACCATAACAGAACTCTCAGAAAATATATAAGACTTCTAATGATTCACCAAGCCAATGACAAATTGATTGAAGGGGGGGAGGGGGAGGGGGGGAGTGTGTCTTTCATGACACTACTGACAAATATTTTTAAAATAAGACTTCAAAGGACCTTTGCAGCTGAGGTTACCTGATGTTTACAACCTTGCATATCCTTGAAGTTCACTGAATATCTTGGAAAAGCACTATTTCGACCTTAATTAGCTGTTCATAAACGGCTGCGAGACTTTCTGAGAGTGGTGGTATAAAAATTAAATAAATAAATAAATAATATATGGAATCATCAATTGACCAGTACATCAAATTGAATGTAGTCAAAACCAGCTGCTGAAGATATTTCAATAGGAGTGCAAGAGGGGTGTGAGAGTCATATTCCAAGGCATCCAAGTGGGAGATATTCCACAAGTAATGCTGTGATACCATACAGGGCAATCCATGCTCTGATCTGTTGGCACAGTTTAAATATGGAAAGGAGCAAATCACCAAGCTACTTAAAAGAATAAAACAGTTTTATTTAGAAGAGAAACCTGTAGAGAGAGAGGGGACAAAGAGATTTCTAACTATTCTGTTATTTTTGCCTGTTCAGGCTTATTGCTTTCAAACCAGGCTTTTAACTAAGGGATTCCACCTTTTAAAGCTGTTTTATAGTCTGTTCCTAGCCTAATGATTGTTTTATCAATATCATTTTAGACAGTGCTATTTTAGACCCTTGTTTATTTTTATTGGTATTTTTATAATTGACTTGAATTATTTTGTTGATATGTTTTATTATTATTTGCTTTTATTGTACACTTGCTTTTGTTTTGTTTTCAGACAACTTAAGCAAGTCTAAAGAGGCATTAAGCGTATGTGTGTCTGTGAGTGTGTGTGTGTGAAGTACCACTGAGTCGCAGCCAGCTTGCAGTGACCCCAGCAAGAGTCTTTCCAGGCAAGTGAGAAGCAGACGAGGTTTGCCATCGTCTTCCTGGGTGGCTCCCTTCCAAGTATTGATGCTGCTTTGCTTCCGAGAGCTGTTGAGATTCCCTCCTAAAAGTGGCATCATACAAAATTTCACAAACAAAACACATAAAGAAATGGTGGGATAGGGTGGAAAGGATGTAATTTGGGGCCCCTGGATGGAAAAAGGTTATCTTCCAAGTTGCGGGGGGGGGGGGAGACTCATGTTCCATATCCATTGGTGCAAGAGGCAAGGGAAAAGAGAATGAGAAGCCATGGAACTATTTTAGTAAGTGTCCCCTCCTCCCCCCCCCCCCCCGACGTTACTTAAGGAGGCATTTCAGTTATTGAATTTACAGGAGATACTTTTCTAGTTTTGTTAAAGATTCCCCTCCTTTTGTGAGTAATGCAACTAGGCCTGGAGTGGAATTCTCATTGAGGTCTGATAACTTGGGACTTTGATCAATCTGGTAAATTTCTCATCTGGGTAGCATAGGGCAGCCAGTAGATACTATTTTGTCTTGTGGGAGATTTTTGAAGCATTCTTACACAGCCTTTCGAGAAAGTCTCAACTGGCTTTTGTCAGCTTTTTTATTCTTTTATACAAAAACAGACACTAAAAACTAGCTGAAGTATGCCCTTACCATAGTTTCAGTCATCACAGCCCAGATTATTGCATATTATTGACAAGTATATGGAAAATCCAGTTCAAAAGCCTTTCCAACCACATATTATCTCTGAAACTCAAAACCAGAAATCTATTTAAAACATCAGGTCAAAACATTTTTAAAAAACAACCACCAAGATATAGAAACAGATCACACATTTGGAAATGCAAATTCCGTGAATGTGGAAAGCTAGAACATGGAGGCTAAAGACTTCTCTACAGTGTGTCAGGGCCCCACATGCTGGATGCATTCAAAATATTCGATCTTTCACCAGTCTGTCAAGTGGTACAGTCAGCTTTAGAAGAATTCACCACATGATTTTTATCTGTTAGGGTTTTTTTTTCCTTTAGCATTTTCTCCTAATGAATCCTCAATGAACAGCTAGGTACACTCAAAAATGTTTATATATCAACATTTCATTTCAAATATTGTGAGAAATTACTGTCAAATTGCCTTATCTTTTCTGTATATCTCTAGAGCATAACTTTGTGTCATGTCCATGTAATTATTTGATTTACACTGCCACCTTGTGGATAATTGCAAAAACTGAGTATGTCCAGAAATGTGCAGGCTTGTATGTTTTTAATTGGTCCTTACATCTAATATTTGGTGAGACATCTATGGGGCTATGGGATAAGCCACATTCTAATTCTAAAAATTCTAAAAATTAAATCCCTCCTAGAGTCTCCAAGTGAGTAACAGCAACAACAAAACTCTTTTTTTCTTCTGCAGCTTCTCATGCAGCTCCCTCCAGAGAAGCTTTCCTTCCCTGCCCTTTTTAGTACACAGAGCAACAGAGACACAGCAGGGAAATCACAGTCTAAGACATGATTAGAGTCACATATACAATCAATCCAGTGTTGAACTTCTCAATAATACTTAATTTCAAGCGTGTTAAGCAGCAAGTGGGGTAGAGCTAGCCAGACTGTACAGAACTTATGAAGTACAGGCTATCTTTTCCACCAGTAGACACCAAAACATGAGGACAGAGCATGGGGTGAAGTTTATAACATATTCATAGTTGTAAACTCCCCCCCCCCCTCAGGTATTATATCCCTGACCCCAGAGAATCTTCCTGCTAAACTTCAGTCAGATCAAAGAAAGCATGCAAGTTTGGGGGGAGCATGAGCAGCAAAAGGCAGCCTAAGAAAGTGGCATGCAGAGAAGGCACACTCACACACAAAAAAAAAAAAATGTCACAGACAAGGCACCAAACTAAATAAGCATATTATCCTCATCCCCTTACTGAGCATGATGGCAATGAGATCAGCTTAAAGAGCCACCATCCAAGCTCCCTCTTCACTGCATGACATTAATTTCTAATTTGCCCCCTCCTTTTCTTAAGGACAATAACGGTGTTATAAATCTGAGCTCTAGTGTTTGGTTGTTTGATCCCCCCCCCCATCACCTCAGATGAGATTTGCAGACACTAGCGATTAGATCATGAGAGAAACACTGAAAATGGGTCGTCTCCTCCAGGTTGGGAACTTCCTGGAGAGTTAGAGGCAGACCCTTGGGAAGAGGGGTTTGCAGAGGGAAGGGACCTCAGTGGGTTATAATGCTCTAGAACAGGGGTAGTCAACCTGTGGTCCTCCAGATGTTCATGGACTACAATTCCCACGAGCCCCTGCCAGTGAATGCTGGCAGGGGCTTGTGGGAATTGTAGTCCATGAACATCTGGAGGACCACAGGTTGACTACCCCTGCATTCAACGAAGCTTGACTTGGAGGCAACCTTGTTTGCCACCCTCTCTGTGAGCTGACCCACTCAGTGAACAGATTGCTATCTTGCCTTCCTGCCTTGCACCCTGTCCTATTTAACCTGTGTTTGCCTTTACAGATAGAAGTCTAGACACCATCTCCTGCCCTGGCTTCTAAGCCTTAAACCCTGGATTTCAGACTTTTCTGTTCTTCTGACCTTTGGACTGAACTTTCATCTCCCTGACTCCATCCTGGTTTGTCAACCATGCTCTTGTCCCTTGCCTTGATTGACTGTAATTATATTTGTTTATCCCAGAGACCTCATGCAGAGTTAAAAGCACTGGGATCTGCCCTGAATACATATGTCCAGGTTGCAGGGGGGGGGGGATGCTGAAGTCATGGGCTGACTTCAACAGCAAAAAAACTTTATCTGGCTGCGGATCTACCTAGCCCAGTCAATATGTCAAAGTTGTGTTTCATGTTTACATGGAAAAAAGTGCTTAATCTTTTGTTTGTATGCAGGCACTGGATAAAGAAATATAACCAAAAAAACCCCTTCAAACTCAGATACATTGGACCCCAAAATATTGATGTTTCCTGATATTCCTGAATCCCAGTACTGGTATAATATTAAGATTCGGGATTTCTTGGGTGGGTTGCTCTATGAAGACCATTATAAATGAGAAATCTACCTATTTTTGCAAGCCCAGCAGAACAAAAGCAATGAACAGAGTGCCCAACAGTACCAGTACTATCACAGAGTGCCCAGCAGAACCCAGTGCCCTTGTGGCAATGGCAATTCAATAAAACTGATGTCAAGCATAGAATCATACTCCAAGCGGGGGGGGGGGGGGGGGTGGAAGCTCAGCAGAGCTAGTGCAATGTTCTAGTGGTCAGCAGAACCCAATATCAATGGCATTACAAGCTTAAAAGAACTGCTCTTAAAGCACAGAGTCAAAACAAATTCAAGCAAGGATGGGTTGCAAGCTCTGTGAAAGAACAGAACACAAAAGAATGCTGCAAAAAGGGGGGATCACCTCTTGAAACGAACAATACTAGTTTGAAACTCACAAGACCAGTGGGAAAGCCTGTAGAAACCCCAAGACACAGAAAAAAAGAAAACATAGTCCCTGTTAGCCTGCAATACTGGCTCCCAATCTTCCTGAAAAATTTCAGATACCTTTGGAATGCCAAACATATACAAAAAAATATGTATAAGGTATAATTTGGTTCAGATGTATCTAATATAACCTCTTCGCAAAAACAATAAAATAAAACCTCAACTTCATTATATACCAGTTCTTTGAGCATATAGTACTTTTCAAAAAGAACTATTTTGGTTTGTTGAATGTTCTGATTTTATAGAACCTCATTCTGATTATGCAGAAAACTGGGAAGAAATACTGGCAGGTCTTCCAGTGTGAGGTTTTAATTACACAGAAAAAGGAATGCAAATAAATTTTAATGTGACATATAACGACAACTTCAGGAATAAATTTAAGTACACTTTTTATAACAATAAAAATCTTTAAAATTCAAGCACATTTTTCTTTTTTGCTATAATTGAAGACACTGTAAAATTGTGATGAGTTTCATTGGGTTTGAAAAAAACAGTTCATATTTAACTATAAGCAACAGATTCACACTACCTATAATTTTCTTCTCATATAAATGATAAATAATTATTTTTACAATCATTTACTGCACCAGAGTCCAAATTTCCCAAAGTAAAGTGTTGATACAGTAGCAGATTCCCTGCCAAAACTACAACTAGCCTTCAGTAACACCTCTTACAAATGGAAACATTCTACAGTTATGATAAAGTTCCACAGAGGAAAAGATGAGACTTCTTTCCCAATTGCCAAGCAACATAAAATGACACAAATTCTGAGATGTCATATCTTTCAATCTTTTTTTTTACAGTGTAGTTCCTTTCTTCTAAAAGCAAATATTAAAATCTGATGTTGATCCTTCATTTTCTATACTTTCTTCACTTGCTGGAAGTGTCAAGAAAGTGTTCATGAACTTCCAAAAACTCCTTAAAATAAATAAGACCATATATAATTAGTGAAAAACATACTTAATGCTAATGACTATACTGTTAGTATCTGTCAGAGAAATGCAACAAAACAATTTTTCATTTTCAAATATGGGTAACCTCAGATGTTTTGCAAAATTACTATTCTTCTGTTTCATCTTGTCTATTCTATAAAGACTCATTGTAAGGCAATCCAAAGAAGAGATATAATGAACCATCTCAATTACTTCTCAGGGAGTAGACAACAGCAAAATGTTCTGTGGCCATCATAATCTACAAGATGAATCCATGGCCCCATCACAATAAATATATGCAAGATGCATATGATGAAGATGTGTTGCAGAAATATATTCTCAGTATTTGTTTTGCTACTAAGGGTCTCCCATCTACTGAACACCCAAAGATCCTCATCTTCCAGAAGTGCAGGTTCTGAGTTCTATAGCTAACTGCTCTATAGCTATATCTATAGCTAACTGCTCAGCAGCTATTTGGGCACAACATCCCCTCCCAGCTTGTATCCCTAAGTTAAACTAAGTAGATTTCAGCCTGATCGGTGCTTAAGTGGGAGAATGCATGATGCTACTGAGCAACAAAGACTAAGGTGTAATGTTTGTAATGACTCTAGAAACTCTAGTCCAGTCCCCTGCTTGATGCAGGAAATGAAAAATAATAGCATTCCTGGTGGCCATCTTCTCCTTGATAATCTCATAAAATCAGAGTCCAATAGCACCTTTAAGACCAAAAAAAGATTTGTTCTAGGCGTGAGCTTTCGAGTGCAAGCACTCTTCCTCAAAGAACTCCCTCAGCCCCAAAGAGGCCCCAACAGCAGCGCTTCGTTGGCTTCCTCCCGGGCTGATGGCATCCACAGCCGCCACTCGCTCGCTCCAGGCAGGCCCCTCTCGGCCCAAAAGAGACTTGCAGGACTCCCCCGCACTTGGCGCTGCTCACTTCCCGGGGGCATCCTGAGAGTTTCTTTGGGCTGAGCAGGGCCTGCCTGGAGCGAGCGAGCTCCATATTAATGACTGAATCAGCTCCAAGGTTTTGATTCTCACTTTCAAAGCCCTAAATGGTCTGTGACCTTCATAGATTTGGAAGCGTCACTCCCACTATGTCTCCCAAAGGGTGTTAAAGCCTAGTAGCCAGAACCTACTTAGGATCCCTGGCCCCAAGGAGATCCAACTGGTGTCAACCAGGGCCAGAGCCTTTTCTTTTATCCTTGCCCCAGCCTAGTGGAATGCTTTGCCAAATGAGGTCAAAGAGCGCTGTGAGACTTCAGATAGTTCTGCAGATGGTAGAGGTGTTCTGCTAGGTCTGACATCTAAACCCACTGACCTCTCTGTCTACATTCAGAGACAGACCTCTCTGTCTACAAACTATGCCTCCCTCCATGAGAGGTGTGCTACTATTATTATTCAATTTCTAGACCACTCTCTTCCATTGACCCACCCAAACCCATATGATGGACAAATCTCTAGGGGCAATATTAATAATTTGATTTTATGATGTTTTAAATTTTAATTTTAAACTAATTAGATTTCTGTTTTTTTGTATCCTAGAACTTTACTATGTGATTTTACTTATGCTGTGATCTGCCCTGAGTCTACTGAGACAGGGCAGAATAAAAGCTCCAATATAAATAAATAAATAAATAATCCACCCTCCATTACATCTACCCTCTGTTAGATCTAGGGCCTTTTCGCACGGGGATCTTTGTTGCAAATTGTTTGCGGAATGAAAAATCGCCATTTAAAATAGTGGAATTCGTCGTTATGCATACCTGCCTTTGTAGTGGAATCAGTTGCGTTTTTTAGCGTTTCCCACAGGCTTCCGGTCTCGGCAGAAATCGCTAGAAAGGAAGCGCTATTGCCAAGCTCGTCCCGCCCCTGGCCGTCAAGCAGCCAATGGGCAGCCGTTAGCATGCTCCCAAACAGCCCCTTTCCCTTTAAGAAAGGTTTTTAAAAAAAAAACAGACCCATAGCAACGAATCTAGGTAGATTCGTTGCTACGGAGAGACCCATCCAGCTGCCTAATGTGAGCTGTCGTTTGATTGTATGATCGTTTGCACGCTGCCTCGAGTGATAAAAAAAAAATCCCCCCCCCTCTCACGGGCCCGATTTTCGGCTGAATTTATGTGTAAAAAATAAAGGGACTTTATTTCAGCAAACGGGCTTTTATGTGGTTTGTGCTTAGTGACTAAAGGTGAAGGACTGAAGCTAGGGAAGCCTCTAAACAGAAAGAGGCTCGCTGGTGCGTTTATCCCCGCTCGCTCGGAGAAAAAAAAATGGTGATCGCTTCGCCGGAAGTTTGGAGGAGAGAGCCAGGGGGAGGGACTTTGAAGAACCAGCAACAATGGTAACGCACAGGTCTTTAGCGCTACTGTTGCAGATTGGTTGCAGGAGTGTATCGCTATCCGGAGGGTGAATCCACTTTTCTGGATTCCCCTGAAAGCGCTACAACGAAGCGCTTTTTGCGGGTCGGTTTCAGGATTGTTGCAGATTGTCTACGACGTCGTGGGTTATGGCAAATTAGTAGCGTTTCCAATTAGCAACCATTGTGCTATTTTGAAGCCGTGCGAAATGGCCCCTAGTCTTGCCCTCTGGAGTCTGCTGCAGACAAAGTGACAAAGGATTGCAAAGCACTATAGCTGGTAACACAATGCACAAGTATTTGCCAACAAGAGTCTATTTTGTCAGATCTTTCCAATAAAGTGCATTTTTGCTCACAAAAGCTTATTTTACAATCAATGTGACAATATTTAAGGTGCCCCTCTGTTATTTAAAATAAGTTTTGTCTATGCTTAGTTGGACCAGGATGTGGTTTGGGGATGTACATTCAAATGTGCAAACACTAAAAGCAATACTGTCCAAAAAGCAGCATTCATTTATAGGGATGGGGAAAACTATGTTTTTGCAGATCATTTCATGGTTCACGGCTGAACCACAAACCAAACTATGATCCAGGACCTTGGTTTTGCAAACCAAACCAGTTTGCAGTTTGTGACTCTGCTTTCTGCTCCCCACTACTTTTGCAGTTGAATGATTTGGAGCCATTTAAATCCCTGCTTTCTGCTCTTCACAAATTGCCACAAAATGCCTTCAAGATCATGGAATTTCATGGAATTGCAAAACTTCAGTTTGCAAACCACAAACTGGCCAAAATGCATTGCAAACTTCTGTTTGTGAGTTGATTCATGCCCATCCCTACTCATTCACGTATGTGCATTCTAATGCATACCTGGACGTGCATCTGATAATGCCCTTGGATTCCTGACCCAGCAAGTGATACACTCACAGATACTTGTGCACGCACATTACTCTTCTTGTAAATTATGATTCTGTGTTAGGGATAGTTTGCAAAAGAAATTATGTCAACTGGGTATATCACATGTATTTAAATATTGATTCAGCCATAGACATGGGCCACATATTCTGCCTTCAGCTCAGAGGATAACATCAGAGTACCTGGGATGTTGCTCCTTTGGGGACTGCATAGTTGCATTATTAATCTGTGCCTTGCTGATAATTAATGCCATTTAAATAAGCTTGTAGGCACCAAGGACAAAAAAAGATGATACAGTTCTGACTTCATACAATTAGACAACCTCCTTCAATTATGCCTCCAAGACAGACTTTGATTCTCCTGTTCCTCACAGTGTTGCAGTCTTTCTAATCTATAATGGAAAAGAGTTATGCCAGCTCCTGAAATGAGAATCATAATAAAAGGAGGGCAAAATTTTGGGAGCTCTGTCATTTATAAACTGTCTTCTTATGCAAATATCCCAAGGCACTGAACAGTTTAAAAGAGCTTAAATGTACTCTTTGCTGGGAGTAAATTTTAAAACAGTCTTAAAGTTAGCATATTTTAAACTATTTAGGGAGAGCATTTCCTTAACTGTCTTAGGGCTAATTACTTTTAATAATTAACTGCCTATAAATGAGACTAATTAACCTTGTATTCCAATATTATCTACTTGTAATTGCCATAATATTTTATTTCTAATAACCTCTGGGATGGCCATATTTTAATGATTTTAAAATGCTACTGATTTTTTACTTCTGATATAATTATTGCTATTATTTGTTCAGGAATCCAAGCTGTTCCTATTCTTCTAAATCTCCTTTGTCTGCTGTGGCTAAGCATGAGCAGACCTCGCTTCTCCTTCCACAGCACTAGACGACCTGCCACGCTGGGTTCCTCCTTTGCTTTCAAGACCCTTTGATGGACTGAGCAACAAGCCTATTACTGGATAATCATGCTAGCAAAGTTCTTGTGGCTAAGGTTACTTATTAGTCAGAGTCTTTTATATCTGACCAATTGCGTTTCATTTTCACCAGCTGTTTCAGAGACAGAAATGCAGAGGAGAGGCTGGCAAAAGTAGAGAAATGTAAAATGTTTATAATCTCAAAAAGTCAGCATTGCAGAGGCAGGAATTGCCCATTTACTTGTTCCATGACTGAGCAGCTCTTTAATGACTAAACCATGTATGACTTGCCTTTGCAGGGAGTGGGTGATGACCACATGTTATGATGAAACAGGCTTTCATAACCAAAGCATGAAATGTAGCATATGGAGATCAAATCTGTCAGCAAGCAATACTTTTCTTTTAGGAAGCTTTTCACCTTCTTGAATATGAAAACCATCTGTTTACTCACTAGTGAGGTTAACATATCTGAACCTGTTCATGGGGACTCTCCTCTGTCATTATCGTCAGATTCCATGCCTAAGCCCTGATGTTGGAAGCAGAGGATGGGTTCTAGAGATTGCCAACACAAATCAAGCTCTTCCCAGTTCATATCACACTTACTGCTGATTCTCTGAAGTAATTTTCTGCCTCTTTAACGTTTCACTGAGAGTATTTTCAACATCCTATAAAGCACAATATTATAAAAGTCACTTCTTTGCTCAAAACAAAAATAAAAATAGTTAATACTTGTATCACATGTTTCATGTGCTTAAAGCATATCACCTTCATTATCCCAGTAATTCTTTCAGAGTATTTTATTATGACTAGGCATGACCCCTCCTCCACCTCCCCCCACCCCACCCCCAGCAGCTGGGGGTGTTCATTTGACTCTATTGAGGTAAAAAAAAATAGCCCAAAATACTTTTTGAGTATTTATTGGATATTCTTACAGTCAAATATAGAGGTGGGTGTATTTTTGGCTATCGAGCATAGCCAGTCCTGGATAATCCCCCCCCCCAATGGGAATTATTCAGGAAAACAGGATAGCAGTCATTTCATGACATTTACAGAGAGTGCACTCCCATTAAACGTCATTCCAGGGGAAGTTGCAGCTTCACAAATGGACACCTTTAAATGTCACTGGCTCAACTATAGCATATGGGGACCACTATCATTAATGTTCCACATAGGCTATAATGGGAAATCTATTCAGAGGCCTGGGGGTTGTTTTTTGATGTAGAAGCACCAAATCTTCAGCTTGGTTTCTAGTGCCTCTACCCAAAACATTCTCCAAGTAACAAGAAGGGGGTTCAATTTTATAGGACCACAAAGAAGGTGCCCCCATCATTATTTCCAAGGAAGGGGGAAACAGCAAAAAAGCAAGGACTAATGTCAAAGCAGTGAGAGTCTGAAGTAGAAACTGAAGGTGGAGAAGGCATTTTTTGCTGAACCAGTGCCACTGTGGCAATGCCAACTCAACAAATCCAAACAAAGGGATTTTTACAAGCACAGCCAGTGAATGTTCAGAGTGGCTAGCAGAACCAATGCCCCTGTGGTAATGCCAGTTTAACAAAGCCAAGCAAGTGGGTTTCCAAGCCCAGCATATGCATGGAGTGTATAGAATGCCAAGCAGTACCAGTTCAAGGTACTAGTGCACAGCAAAATCCAGTGCCTTACTTTAAATACTTTCTTTTTTCCCTTCAATTTAAAACAATGGAGGATGGGAGCACCTTCTTTGGACACTCTGCATATGCACCAGTTTGACTGGACACTCTGTACATGTGCTGACTGTATCAGGCTTACAACCCCTCTCCACCTTGATTGAATCTGTTGAATTAGCATTGCCACAATGACATTGATTCTGCTGGGCACTCGATACATGCACTGGTTCTACTGGGCTTGGAAAAAATCCTCCCCACTTCAGTTTCTACTGCAGAGACTCTCTGGTTTGACATCAGCCCCCCCCCCCCAAGTGATGCTGTTTTTCCCCCACCATTGGAAACAATGGGGAATGTGGGTGCCATAGAATCAGAACCTCTAGTCCAATCTTTTTGAATGTGAGATGTTTTTAAGGAGAGGCATCAGAAGCTATACTGAAATTTTGGTGCCTATATATCAAAAATAGCCACCCCTGACCCCTAGATACCTCTAGATAGATTATCCCAGTAATACCTAGATACCTCTAGATAGATTCTCCATTGCCTAAAATGGTCCCATAGACTATAATGGAGCTGGGGAAAATTCAGGATTTCTGGGGAGGGGGAACAAACCCCAATACCATGCTGATACTAGAATTTGGGCTTTTGGTGAACCCCAATGGGGGGAAAGGCAATATACCGGAATTTTAAAAAAAATCCCATGAGGATGCACACCCCTACCACCAGCCTCAGACACACTTACCTAGTCCTGTGTGAGAAAAGCCTTCACAGTGGGAGCCAGGTAAGGTGGTGAGCCAAGATTGGGTCATATGCTGACTAGGAAGCCCAGGATCCAGCCTTCATAACAGCTAGCTCATTCAGCAACTGCTAGTCATCTGCTGATTACATCATCAACTGGTGATGAAGAGCCAGCAGCCTACTCACACTACAACAGGGGATCTCTGGCAACTGGCCAGAGCTCTCAGTTAAAGACTAATGACAGATGCCTGGACAAGGGAAAAGATGAAGTGACACACCCTGGCCAGGCTAGACTCAGCTCTCGCTCACACACACACACACACACACACCAACATCTTCACACAGGTAGAGGTTGAAGATGGCCTGGTACTCAAGTCTACTCCTACCTATTTCTGATTAACACCTTCTAAGACATTAGTTTCTAATAAATCACACGTCTACATTTCTTCTTTATATATTATATAGGCAACATTCTGAAAACTTTGGCAGATTACGAGTGTGGGTACAGGAAGGGTTGTGTCAGTGCTTTGCTCTTGTGGCCCTTTCTTGAATGCCCAGGGAAATGCTGATAGCCATTTTGGGGTCAGGAGGCAAATTTCCTCCAGGCCAGACTGGCCAGGGATTCTTTTGAGTAGGGGGCATAATCTGGGCATGAATTAGAGTCACTGTGGGCGGGCAAGTAGTTATGAATTTCCTGCATTGTGCAAGGAGTTGGACTAGCTGACCCTGGAGATCCCTTCCAGCTCCATGATTCTATTAAAATTAGTGGGTTTAGAAAGGTGTAATTCTGTTTAGGATTGAATTCATAGATGCAATATCCCAAACCTTAAACAGCCAGAGAAGAGGGATTTATCGGTTGTTGTTTTCCATTTTGTGCATTTAGCATTCTTGCTGCAACTATCAAACCAGACACTATTTCCCAGTCATAAGAATCAACCATGTATTGTTCTATATCCCATTAACAAGGTAGATGGTTATTATTGGTGATGGTAGTGGAAAGTGTCATCATTTTTATCATCATACAAAAAGCCAGTGGTCACTTAATAGTCACAATTTTCCAAGACTGGGTTCTTAGAGGCATATAATTTAAAGCCTAGAGTTGACTACACAATCTAACCCACTACTGTACCTCATGGGTAAGCCTACACAAGTCCAGACACAATCCACCATTTGCAGACAGCAGATACATCAGAAAAAACAAACAGCTAATACATCCCTTAGACGATTCACGTCAAGGAACCAAGCTACATGCTATTGGAGAAAGTTAAATATGGTAACAAATGCATCACAAGGATATTGTTGGACCCAGTGTTCACACACAGAATCATTTAACCAAGTGTGAATTCATCAACCATTTGTCTTTAGCTATACACCTCCCTGTCCCTTTCTCTCTCTTTCTGAACTACTTCATTATAACATGGTGACTTTCATAATACAGGGAACTGTACACCTAATTTGACATGGACTCTCCCTCAACCTCATTTTGAGACTTTCATACAATGATCCCATCAGTCCAAATTCAGATGTCATTCTATAGTTGGAAAATGCTAGAATCAGAACAGACCTGATGTTACTGGCCATGAAGACCTCCCCAGTTTCTCTACTGTGCATAATTTAAGATAGCTTACATGCTTCTGAATATCTCT
The DNA here is from genome assembly GCF_049243985.1 of Paroedura picta. Classification (NCBI taxonomy): domain Eukaryota; kingdom Metazoa; phylum Chordata; class Lepidosauria; order Squamata; family Gekkonidae; genus Paroedura; species Paroedura picta. The sequence continues at coordinate 91,085,681 of NC_135369.1, read as the reverse complement.
TAAGCCCTGCTTAATGAACTTACCTTTATCTGCTTTCTTAGATACTTGTTAGATGCCTCGAGTTTTGCTGCTTCACTCTACAAAAACCATTAAGAAAGGGTTTCTAAAATATATCACCATATCTTATATGATCAATAAACTATTGAGTAATTTGACCAGTACTTAAGACCTGAAACTACTAAGAATAGTTGCACTTCCTTCATTTAAAAATATTACCAACTTTATCTCCAATTTTAGCTGGATCACAATGACCCAAATATGGTTGCATAACTAGGCAAAGGTAAGGATTGCCCTCAATCAAGTATCAGAAGAAATAATACATAGGGAGTTCTGGGGTGTGGGGAAGAAAAAGTGTAGGCAATGCTCTGGGATCTTTGCATTCTGAATATCACTTGGAAATGATGCAAAGGTTGATATTCTAACATAGAATCCAGGATTCTGAGAATCTTAGCTGCCAGTTTAAGACATAAAACCAAAACCAAAGGGGGGGGTAGAACTGGACCCCCCCCCCAACTGGTAACAGTTAGGACCTACAAAGGTTGAATGTCTGTATTGTTGTTAAAATTATATTACTTTTATAGTGCATAAATTTTAAAAAGGTCACTCATTGCAATACATGCACTAATAAGGAAACACACCATTGAAAATTTGGACAGCTTTTGGAAGAGAGCTAATGACTGAAACTAGACAACTTCTTTCATTAAGTGACTCTAATACTTTACTGATCTTTTTTTTTTTTTTATTGGCTGCCATACATATTTTATGTGTTAAGAACTGATGTGTGATAAAACCAGACCTTTGGAGAATGCCCTACAAGGGTCAAAATGCATCGGTCTTGGAGATGACAGAAAGATGGCGCCATGCTAGCCCGTTTTGTAATGGGCTCCCGCGCCAAGCAGAGGGCCAGGAGCAGAAGCACCTGGCATACCTGAGCGAGGTGTGCAAACCTCGCTCGCTGGTCACCCCGGAAGCCGGGAATGGCATCCTGAGGGTCCTACAGATCCACGGAGACTGTTCTCCGGATCACCGCTGCTTGTGCTCAGGACCATAATGGCGCTGTTGTCGAAAACAACTTTCTAATCTTGAAACGACCAGCCGCATAAAATCCTGCATTCTTCTCAGAATATCTCTTCCGAGCTTGAACAATCAAGACAAGGAGCGGCAGTCTGGCAAATTACCAACATAAAGACTGTGAGTTCTCTGTTCACTTTCTCTTTCTTTAAAGCCAGGCACTAGGCCCCCTTCTCTCCCCCTAACCAATTCGCAAGGGAATTCTTTCTTTGGACGGGAGGCAAGCCAGCTAAATACACTGAGGGCTTCCGGTTCCGGCTATTGCGGGCTAGGCAGCTCAGCTTTCTTAGCTGAGCACTACTACTGAGCAAGTATGCGATAGAGGATATATATTTTTTATTCCTCTGTCAGACTTCCACCCCCCTGCGAAAAGGGGGTGTCCAGGCTGCCGATAAGTCTTTTAAAAGCGGCGTGGACACACTTCGAAGTTACTTACTCCGAGGGGTTCCAGCTGTTTGAGATAAGGCTCCATCAAGCTACTCAGTGGATAGTGTTTTCCTATAGCCGGCAATGGCTGTTATCTCCAATTTAAAGAAGATTGATGAATGTATTTGAATAAGGAGGCTGTCTACATACCAGGTTGGAAAAGAAATGTGCTGACTTATGGTCTTGACAGATGTAAAAAAAGGAGTTTTCGCTATACCAAGCTATAATTAATTGCCGGTAATTTACTTGAGAGTAACAAGGACTCCCTTCTTAAATATTAGAAGACTTTTGAACAAAGCTGTCTGCAGACATAAAAGAGGAGTTGAAAGCTGCATATGTCATATGGTATTCATTGTTTAAAAATCAAACGGTGAATTAGGCTATATTGAGTTAATTATTTAGAGAGTTTGAGAGAATATGGCCACCTCAAGGAGAAAAAATAGTACAGATTCTGAATCAACTAAATTGGACGATTTAATAGGAATGCTTTCTGAATTTAAAGCTGATGCAACCTCAAGGTTAAACGGCATTGATGATAAGTTAAATAAAATGGAAGATAAGTTGTCAAGAATGGATGTGGAACTAGGAGAGTTGAAAAAAGAAATAACTCAACTTAAAGCTATAGAAACTGTTACTGTAAAGTTAAATTCAGAGTTTAAAAAGATGAATGAACAAATGGAAGGCATAAATAAGGAACAGAAAAATATTGTTAAAGTTCATGAGAATTTGATGGTTGAGCAGGCACGTCTGGAACTGCAACAGAGAGAAGGGATTTTGATACTTCGAGGAATTAAGGAGGAGGAGGCTGAAGATATTAGAGAAAAAATGATTAAATTACTGGCTGAATTTATTAACATAACCGAGGAGGCTTTAGAAGTGGAAATAGACCGTGTATTCAGAGTGAACTCAAGATATTCTAAAATGAAAAATATTGTTAGAGATGTTTTGGTATTCTTTCTTCGGAAGAAAACTAGAGATGATGTGTTAAAACTGCATTTTACAAAAAGACTTGTCTGTGAAGGAAAGGAGATACCTATTATGAAGGAAATCCCCCTTAGTATTCTAAAAAGAAGAAGAGAATATGGCTTCCTGACTGAAGCTTTGAAAAAGAATGGAATAATTTTCAAATGGGAAGAAATAGAGGGAGTCTCCTTTAAATGGAAGACAAAAAAATATAGATTGACAACATTACAACAGGCAAGAGATTTTTGGCAGAAATTTGAAAGAGACTTTTCAACTGAAGAAGAAAAGACAGAAGAAGAAAATCAAGGATCAAGAGGATAAGACTCAAAACCTGTATTTTTGTTTATATTAATTATTGAATGATGAGTTATAAAATTTGGTCTTGGAACATTAATGGTTTAAATATACCACAGAAAAGAAAAAAGGTTTTTCATTACTTAAAGAACCAAAAGATAGATGTAGCTTGTTTGTTAGAGACACACATTAGGAAAAATAACAGTAATTTGTTAATTAATAAATCATTGGGTAATGAATTTATAGCTTCAAATAATGTTAAAAAGAATGGCATTGTGATGTATATTAATCCGTTATTATCTCCACAAAAAATTAACGAGGATGACAGAGGAAGATATTTAGAGGTGGAAATTAGTTGTCTAGGCAAGAAGATTATGATGTTAGCAATATATGCGCCAAATGAGAGAAAACAGAAATTTTACTATGATTTAACTTAAAAAATTTTGGAATATGAAAGTTGGTGTTTAATGGGAGATTTCAATGGGGTTGTAAACTTAGAATTAGATTAAAAAGTAAGTAAATTGGTTAAGAATCCAAAAGGAAAGCTTCCTAAGCCTTTTTTTTGATATGATAGAAGATTTGGATCTGATGGATATATGGAGATTGAAAAATGGGAACTCAAAAGGTTATACCTTTTATTCTGATAGACATAAGTCACTATCTAGAATTGATACGATCTGGGTTTCAGGAGATTTAGCTTTGAAAACATTAAAAGTAGATATTGAACCTAAAGTATTCTCAGATCATAATGCTGTATCAATGGTACTTAAGGATACGAACAGTGGGAGGATGATGTGGAGAGTAAATGAAGCAATATTTAAAAACAAAGATATGGTAGAACAATGTAAAAAGCAAATAAAAGAATTTTTCAAATTCAATTTAAATAATGGAGTCAAGAATTACATTGTATGGGATACTGCTAAGGCTTTTATGAGGGGTATTTTTATACAACTGAGTGCAAGATTAAAAAGGAAACAGCGAGAAAAGGAGAAAAAATTAATAGGTGAACTGAGAAAAATTGAAAAAGAAATTAAAGCAGACCCCTTTAATGATGAGTTAAGGCAAAAACAGAAAGATCTTCAAAGGCAGTTCTCTATGTTAATGGATTCTGATATGGAGAAAAAATGAAATTTATTAAAAGAAATAATTTCGAATTTGCTAACAAACCAAGTAGATGGCTAGCTATTAAATTGAGACAAGAAAAGGCAAAAAGAATAATAATAAAACTAAAAGATGGACAAGAAGTATTAACAGGAGAGAAAAATATTCAAGAACGTTTTGTTCAATTTTTTTCAAATTTGTATAGGGATCAGAAAATAGATGAAAAAATAATTGAAAGCTATTTAAGTCAACATAATGTAATGTCTATTACAGATGACCAATGGAGACTTTTAAATGGACCTATTACAGTAAGTGAAATTATAGAGAGTGTAAGAAGAAGTAAATTGAATAAAGTTCCTGGACCCGATGGGATCTCAAATATCTTTTATAAAACATGTATAGATGAGTTACTACTGCCCCTGCAGATAACTATGAATGACATATTGGAAGGAATGGAAGTCCCTAGTTCATGGAAACAATCGTATATAACGCTAATTCCCAAAGAGGAACAGGAGGTATTGGATGTTAAAAGCTACAGACTTATTGCTTTGTTAAATAATGATTATAAAATTTTCTCAGATATATTGGCTCAAAGGATGAAAAGTGTCTTAAAAGACTATATTAAAAAAGAACAATCAGGTTTTCTTCCTAAAAGACAAATTAAAGATAATTTAAGAATTGTGATTAATGTGATAGAATATTTGAATTTACATATAGATAAACCAGCAGCCTTAATTTTCTTAGATATAGAAAAGGCGTTCGACAACGTTAATTGGAAGTTTATGCAGAAATGCTTAGAAAAGATGGGATTAGGAGATAAATTTATGAAAGGTATAAGAGTGATATATTTGGAACAGGTAACAAATATTAAGATTAATGGACAGTGTTCACAGATGTGTCATGTACGAAAAGGTACATGCCAGGGATGCCCTCTTTCACCATTATTATTTATCTTGGTTTTGGAAATATTATTGAATAAAATAAGGGAAGATAATGAGATTAAGGGGATAAAAATTAAGGGAGAAGAATTTAAAATTAGGGCCTTTGCAAATTATATAGTTCTGTTATTAGAAGATCCAATATCATCTTCTCAAAAAGCTTTGTCAATATTTCAGAAGTTTAGCTTAGTATCAGGGCTTAAAATAAATAATCAGAAATCTACAATTTTGGCACTTAATATGCAAAAGAAGGATCAAATGACTTTAGAGGCAAAAACAAACTTTAAAATAGAGAAGAAAATTAAGTATTTAGGAGTAGTAATTTCTGGTAAAAATAATACACTGATAATAATTATAGGAAAACTTGGAGTGATATAAAACGAGATTTGGACAAATGGAGGAATTTACCACTGTCTCTGTTAGGTAGAATTGCAGCTATTAAAATGAATATTTTACCCAGATTGTTATTTTTATTTCAGGTAATCCCTATAATATCATCTGAGAAACCATTTAGAGATTGGCAAAAGGAATTATTAAATTTTATTTGGCAGGGAAGGAAACCACGAATAAAGTTAATAAATTTGTTTGATAGTAGAGAAAGAGGTGGATTGAACTTACCAAATTTAGAACTGTATTATCATGCTGCAAGTTTTGTTTGGATCAAGGACTGGTTAACGTTAAGAAATAATTATATTTTAAAGTTAGAAGGTCATGACTTAAAATTTGGTTGGCATGCATACCTCTGGTTTGGGAAAGCAGGAATACATCAAACATTTAAAAATTATTGTATAAGGCGGGCACTGTTTAGAACTTGGTCTAAATATAAGAACCAATTGTGGCCAAAAATTCCATACTGGGTGTCGCCACATGAGGCATTATATGGTAGGGAAAAATGGCACTCAGAGGAGTATCTAAAATATAAAGATCTGTTAGATTACTCTGAACAGCAAATAAAATTTAAACAGAGGGAAGATATAACAGTAGCAAGTGGTACCTGCAATTGGTTTCTATATAGACAGTTATATGACAAATTCAAAACTGATAGACAGGTTTATCAGTTTGAAAATTTAAAAAATGAGGCTGATCTGTGTATATATGAACAAGAAGAGAAATTAATTGCAAAGATCTACAATATGTTACTTAAAAAAGACACTGAGAAGGAAGTGATAAAGGAATCAATGATTCGTTGGGCACAAAATATAGGGCACACTATTAAGCTTCAGCAATGGGAGATGGTATGGAAAAGAGATATAAAATTTACATTAGCAACTAATATAAGGGAAAATTACTACAAAATGCTGTATAGATGTAATAAGATAATTTACAAATGGCTCCCAATTTTTTATAAAACTATCTAGCATTTGGTCTCTCATTAATATTGTTAACTTATCTAATTCTGCATACTCCTTAACCTTATCCAACCATTCATTTACACTTGTATAGATGTTATTTGACTCCAGTATTATTGTCTAAAATATACAAAAATGGTTTAACAAAATGTTGGAAATGTAAATTGGTTGATGGTACTTTTTATCACCTTTGGTGGACATGTCCTACAGAGTTGATGAGTTGATGAATACTGCAATGGATAACCTAACCAATGAACAGATGTATCGCCTATTATGCAAGGGCAATTCAGAGATATTGGAAGTAGTCAAAAAGGTTGAAAAGGAGATTCAAGACACCAAGAAAGAGCTCTCAGACAGAATCGATGGTTTGAAAAAAGTAGCTGATGAAAACACAACTCAGCTGGCAACACACCAAACGAGAATCCAACATCTGGAAGTTAATCAACAGGAGCGGGAGAGAGTGGCAGAAGACAAATTCGAAGTCCTGGAAGTCGAATCTAGGAATGTAAAAATCAAAGGTGTTTCGGAAGAATTTGGGAAAACAGACCTGAGGAAGGAAATCACCGAAAGCCTGGAAGACTATTTAGAGGAGGAAGAGATCCGGATTGACAAAGTATAGAGTTTATTCAAAGAAGGCCACACGCAAGAAACAACCAATAGATATCTTTGTAAACTTTGACAGCAAGGCTGCAAGAAACAATCTACTCAAAAAGCATCGGGAGACGCCGCTGAAATTGGTGGATCAAGAAGCACAAATCTTTCAAGATTTACCAGCAGATACATTATGGAAAAGAGCACAATTCCATTTTTTGCGACCACCTGAAGAATATGACGAACAGTGGAGCAATTACCTGGACTTTCTTAAGAAAGACAGCAGTAACGTTTAGGTTAGTGCTAATATGTGATGGGAACTGACTATATACTGCTTAAGATAATAACAGACTATATTCTCATATGTATCAATAATTACTTTGCTAAGCAAGACAGCAGTAACTTTTAGTTTAGGGCTAATATGTGATGAGAACTGACTATATACTTCTTAAGATAATAACAGACTATATTCTCATATGTATCAATAATTACTTTGCTAGCTGGTTGTTTTTTTCTTTTTTCATCTTTCTGTAAACGCTTTATATATAATAAAAATAAAAAAAATAATTAAAAAAAATATCGGTCTTTTGATTCACATAGTGCATAGCATACTGGTTTACAATAGCCTATGGATTGGACATATGTTTTGAATTCCTTTAGTTGTTTTTTTAGAAATTGTACACAATAAAAGTTATATAATTTTAACAACAATACAGACGTTCAACCTTTGCAGGTCCTAACTCATGTCAGTTGGAGGTTTTTTTTTGCTCCAGTAAGGAATAAAACCACCAAGTTTGTCTTACTATATAACCATAATTGATACCATCATTATAGGGTTGTCAACTCCAATTTTTGGGGACAAGTGGAGATTTGAGATTGATGGCAGGGTTTAAAGAATGGAGGGACCTCAGAGGCAGCCTCCAAAGTAACTTATCTCTGACATCTGGAGATCAGTAATAATTCTGTGAGATTTGCAGCCTCCTGGAGGTTGGCAACAATGCAGTAACATAAAAAGAAGGTGCTACTTGCACCTGTATCAATGTACTTGGAACTGAGTGAGTTTAAAAAGTAAGTAAAGAAAAAAAAACTCAGGGACACTGGGGAAGATAGTGAGGGGAAAATGACTGGATGTTACTCAGAGAAGCAGAGACAAAAGTGTTCAGGAGTTAAAGCAGATTTATTTAATAAAGCCTTTTCCTTATTACTTGTACCTGACTTCATTAATTTACTACTGCATTTGAAACTGTTGGAATATGCAAGATCTGTAGTGTACATGATTGAACAAATTATGTGTCCTGCGGGGTGGGTGGAGTGGGGGTGAGCATTGGAGAAGATGTGCATTTGGCATAGTTAGGGTAGGAACTTCCTGATGATGAAATGCTACTAGGTTCAGCTAAAGCCAATGGAATCCGGAAACAGAGCAAGAAACTAAGGTGTGGAGAAATGAAATCCTAGATACTCTCCAGAAAGGAGATCTCCAGGAAACACCTCTCTGACCTGGCCTGACCTAGTCAGTGGTTGGGGAAAAGAGAGATGATAAAACTCAGGGGAGTATAGAGGAAGCTCTCTTAGTGTGTAGTCCATCATGGCAGAGACATGTCTTAACTGAGGTCTAGAGCAGTTGGCCATTGACCATGTGTTCACTTGGGGAGCTGAAGGAAACTTCAAAGTAATGGAACCTCTGTAGAGATCTGCAACTTCACACGCTAAGGAGCCTGTCCTATATTCTAGGCCAGCTTGCTGGGGGATAAACGGTAATGACTGGGGAAGGCACTGGCAAACCACCCCGTATTGAGTCTGCCATGAAAACGCTAGAGGGCATCACTCCAAGGGTCAGACATGACCTGGTGCTTGCACAGGGGATACCTTTACCTTTACCTTTTAGGGCATGTATAGAGAAGACACACTGAATTTTATCTACTTCTTTTGGATCTCTTGTTCAATCTGTTGTTATGCTAAAAGTATGCTTATGAACATTTTCATAAGTGTTTAATTGTGGTTATAAATGTTGTATGACTTTGGATGCTGGTAGTTGTTCTCTATATCACATAGACCTCCACCATTTTAGACATGCTAATGTAAAAGGGGCAACAGGAAAAAGGCTGGCAGTTGACAAGCAGCTATTCCTCTAGAGCAGTGGTCCCCAACCTTTTTATCACCCGAGACCGGTCAACGCTTGACAATTTTATGTATTGTTCTTTGTTCTTATGTAAACCGCCCTGAGCCTCTGGGGCGGCAAATAAATAAATAAATAAATAAATAAATAAATAAATAAATAAATAAATAAATAAATAAATAAATAAATAAATAAATAAATAAATAAATAAATAAATTTTACTGACGCCCGGGGGGGGTAGTCTTTTGCCGAGGGACTTTGCTGCTGTCGCCTGAGCCCCTGCTCTGCTTGTTTTCCTACCAGTGCCCCTGACTTCCCGCTACCCACTGGGGGGCACTGCCAGCAGCAGCTGCGCAGTGCCATGCCAAGGGGGAGCCCCAGCCATGGCGGCCACCGGAGAGCACCAAAGGTGAGCTGGCGGCAGAGTGGCAGGGCAGCCCCCAAGGCAGCAGCCGGGAAGAAGGACGAGGAGGAGCTGCAGCCCGGTACCGACTGATCCATGGACTGGTGCTGGTCCCCAGTCCGGGGATTGGGGACTACTGCTCTAGACTACACAAAACAGTAAGCTGCCTCTGGGTAGCAGGAGACCCAGAGGTAAGGCCTCAGAATTTGGAAGTGAAGCTGGGAATACTGAACCACTCAGTGGACAATTGTGTATAGAAGCCAGATGGTGGCTGTGAATTATCCAAGGGGGGAGGGGGAAGAGAGAGAAGCCTCTCTAAGAGTTGGGAGTCCCTTGGGGAGGGCAGGATGAAACAGGGCTTGTAGGCCCATTCCACCACACAATGTTTTATTATTTTATTATGGACAATTCTTTTTCGACTTCACATTCCAGTGACAGTCTGAACATAAAATTTAAAAATAAATCAGTCAACAAAATTGCAAACAATTAGAAATCAGAAAATAATGGAACAAGGTGATTTCTACCACTGCTTTCATTACATATATGAGTCCTACCAATAGTTCTTTAACTGTTTTCTCCCGGATACTCGCAATGCCGGCAAAAATCATAGTGTTTTTAATTTCTTTTTCCATTCGTCGAATCTCCTCCCACTTGGTGAGAATTTGTAACCTCAGAGATTCAAGGTGCTCACCACTGGAAAGTGATTTCTCCACTTTTGGTGATTCTTCATGTTTAGGTGCTGCAAGTATAAAGAAGTGGTTGCATAAATGCATCCTCATGGTTGCTGCTTCAAAAATTAGTGGCAAAGTCAATATAGCTTCTGTAAAACAATAATTTATCCCCCACCCCCCAAAAATGAGTAAATTATCGAGCAGTCAAATGTAGCTGGTGGAATTTAAGTTAAGTAGCAGGACTCTAGGCTGAGACTCTAAGGCTGCATTCAGATGACATTTTCACTCACCATTGCCACTGTCATACTTCCATTCCCCTCTCCTTTGCCATTTGGAGGATATTACTTGGAAGCTAACTTCATGCACAGCAGTGCATCCCCAGACTTATCATGGCAATGGGGGTGCAATGGAACAGTGATGGTGCCTTCAGGAGGAGCCCATATCCAACTCACCCCAGATGTAGTTGGCTGCTTGCTAGTAATATCAGCAGTAGCAAACCCAGGGCATGTCCAGAGGATGCAGAGACAGGCCATGGTGAGCTTACTGGCCTGAGGGGCCTGGAAGCCCAACAGGATTGCTGGCAAGCTGCTTGGAACAGCAGTAAGTGAAGTGGGGAGAGGACAAAGTATGTAACCAGTGCAACCATACCCCTACATTGTTACCTGTCGTACCAGGCCCTGGATTGTAAGCAGTGAAAAGCAGACCCTTTGGACTATATTCCATGGTATCACAAACCCTTCATCATGGGACTTGTGTGCTTCTTCAATCAAGAATATTTCAATTAAGACTTTGGACTTTAGAAATTTGCTCTGACCTAGACAAAAATCAAAAGTCAGGCCAACCTTTCTCTGCAGAGTACCAGTGAAGCTTGGTATGACTCACTGACCTAATGACCTCAGTATCCCTGCCTCTGTGGGAAATACACACACATCGGCTGCAACTTCAAAGAACATCTTCCTTCCTGACCCCAAGACCCACCCCACTAAATGGCAGACCTCAGAAGTGCTTTCTTATTTCTGAAATCCCCTTCCCATCCATACGATATAACACCAGCTTGCCAAAATGCTTTATTTCTCTATGTAGTCACCTAGATTAATTTTTTCCCAGGTCACTTTGATCATTTTTGATCTTGGACATCCTGGCTCAATCAACCTTTTTGTCACCACATCAAAAGGGGGCATCTGAACCTTTTGTCCAAAGCCCACTTTTTGCCTACATGACTGTTTACCACGTTGCTAGCTCCCAGTGTGCCTGCTTTCCCTATAGCAATGCACAACTCAGATGCTGGTTTCATTCACGTTGCTGCCCCCCTCCCTCAACGCACCCATCTTCTCCATCTGTGCAAGATAAATAATCATATGAACTTTGCTGTCCTCTTCCCCAAACTTAATCATTTTCCCATCTTACTTTCCTCCTGCCACAAGTGCAGTGTGAGTGTTTATTGTTTGTCTGTGTCTTATTTTTTAAAGCTACAAACCTTATTCTAAACAGCATTTGTTGTCTGCTTTGGATTCCTGAAGGGCTTAATCATCTCGTCAATTGTGCAAAACAGATCCTAGCTAATTAACCACCTTTTGCTTAGCCTTTCCCCAATTTTCTCAGAGCATATTAGTTAACAAGTAAAGGTAAAGGTAAAGGTAAAGGTATCCCCTGTGCAAGCACCGAGTCATGTCTGACCCTTGGGGTGACGCCCTCTAGCGTTTTCATGGCAGACTCAATACGGGGTGGTTTGCCAGTGCCTTCCCCAGTCATTACCGTTTACCCCCCAGCAAGCTGGGTACTCATTTTACCGACCTCGGAAGGATGGAAGGCTGAGTCAACCTTGAGCCGGCTGCTGGGATTGAACTCCCAACCTCATGAGCAAAGCTTTCAGGCGGCTGCCTTACCACTCTGCGCCACAAGAGGCTCTTGGAGTTAACAAGTAGGAACACCCTTAGATGTCATTGATCCTTTGCTGTTGTCTAGAGCAGGGTTAGCCAACCTGTGGCCCTCTAGATGTCCATGGACCACAATTCCCATGAGTCCCTGGAATTGTAGTCCATGGACATCTGGAGGGCCACAGTTTGACTACCCCTGGTCTAGAGGGATGTCCAAGTCTAGCTGGGAGGAAACAGGGCATGAGCAGCAGGATGCAGGGACACAGAGGATGGACAAGAAGCAGGGGAGAAGGTGTGACCTGACTCTAAGAAAAAGGGGGAGGGTCACAAAGATGTCAAGGAACAAGGTGGTGTAAACCCCTCCCCTCTCTAGTTTGAGACACTGCAAACTCTGCCATGACTAAGCAGAGATGGCTGTAGGTGGAACCTGTGGACTGGACAATGAGAGTGACACATTTCGGTGATCCATGATGTACAAATGCAAGTGTACATGGTAACTGACCTTAGTTCCCCACATGCTAGTGGAAAGTGCCATCCAATCACAACCAACATACACCGACCCCTCATAGGGTTTTCAAGACAAGGGATGTTCAGAGGTGGCTTGCCATTGCTTGGCTCTGCATAGCAACCTTCATCTTCCTTAGTGGTCTTTCATCCAAATACTAGCCAGGGCCAACCAGGCTTTCCTTACTGAATCTGACAAGATCGTGCTAGCCTGAGCCATTCAGTTCAGGGTTGCTTCCCTTCCCCACCCAGCCTGGTTATCTAGGCTAATGAACACAAACATCAGTCTTCATTCTTGGCTTAGGATCCTGATTGGACTTATGCCAATTAACCCATTTGTCTATTTTTGAACATCACAGGCAACCAGAATTTGTTCTCAACAGAGATTCTTTGTGCAAGGAAGGAAGGGAGAGGACAGGGACACACATGTGAACATGGCAACAAGCAAGCTTCTTGCATGTGTCAGTTTAATGGTGGCTTAAACTGTCATCTGAATGCAGCTTAACTTTCTGGGTTTATAGGCATAGGGAAATTTCATACAGGCCATTATGACTATTCCAAACTTTTGTTATTACTCACCTGGCTTTTCTGAGGCAGACTGACTCACCCACAGTTCCATTTCTAACTCATTTCTGAGTCTAAATTGAAGTGAAGGAGAAAGTAATCTCATATTTAATTTTAGCCAAAATCATTTTTTTAACTCTGGTACAACATCAACAAGACCCAAACCTTAACTACGAAGCCAGTGTCAGATTTTAGCCTGAGAATCCCAGCCTAGGGTTCCTCAATCTGTCATGGAATTTCATTGGGTGACTTTGGACCAGCCACCCTCTCTCTCAGCCTAACCTACCTTACTGGGTTGTTGCAAGGAAAAAAGAATGGGGAAAAGAACACTGTAATCTGCTTTGCATTCCACAGTTTATATATGGCTTTTTGTATTAACATTTTGTTATATTGTAGCTATTGGTTTATGTTGAAAGTCATCTTGAGGCACTTTCACATACCATAAGGCAGGACACAATTAATATTTTTTAATGAACAAACAAAAACTCTAATTTGAACACTGCAGGAAGTCTCACCGGAAACTGCTTCCACCTAGCAGCACTACCCTATGAGAGAAGGCTCAGTTCTGTACTCAGTTATCAGGCTAATTTCAGTTGATATTATCCAATCGTAATGCTAACTGGGCAGATCATTTGGGCCAACTTGTTCTCCTGGGCCAGTCTGTCAGAATAACACACCACACAGAGTTGCTGTGAGAATATTAAAGGGGGATGGGCGGAACATCTCTTTGAGTGCATAAAAATATGATAGACAAAGCAGCGCAATCCATAACACTGTTTGATTAGGTGTGCTTTATCCAATTCTGCCCACTCTGGAGATCTTGTGCAGGAGTTAATCATATTTAAGGCACAGATACTTCCAGATATTATGCAAAGATAGATAGTATGGCAAAAAAGCCAATGAGTTATTGAAGTGTAAATGAGAAACAGAGTTTACAACCAAGCTCACTCATTAGGGAGTAATTATCATTAAATTCAGTGGGATTTATTCCTGTCTATTACATGTTTCTTTCTCCAAGAAGCTCAGACAAGGCAGGATGTGGGTTTTCTTTATTTCATCCTATTCAGGAAATTAGGCTGGAAAATTTAGTTGGCCTATGGTAATCCAGTTAGCAATACTGGGGGCCTGAACCTGGGTATCCCTAGTTCTTATCTAACACAGTAACCAGTGACCCACATTAGCTCTCAGAGTAAACAGGCATACAGTTGGAGTGGCTCACAGTGGCAATCTTGCATATTATTAACCTGTTTACATTCCAATGTGTGAGGCAAAGCACCCTTGTTTCTTTCCAAGGGTTAATGTGTATAGTGATGGACTTATTCCATCTTGCAGGTGTTACTAACTGGGCCTCTCTGCCTACATGGCTTTTATCATATTCAAAATATGAAATGGGATAACTGGCTCATCATGAGCACCTATGAACCAAAGGATGGGAGGGGGAGAATCAGGTGTGATGAGGCAATTTTCTAGAAGATTCTAGCAAGAACATGTCCCGATTGGATTGTCACCATCACCCAGGTTGCCCAGAAAATTATCATTGGTTTAAAAGACTTGAGGAAAAAAAACTAGCTTGAAGTCTGGTGGACTAAAGACCTCAATTATAGTATGCTGAGACTGTGATGGGCAGCAATGTTCTTGACCTTAAGATTATGCCATCTAAAGCAGATTTCAAATGTGTTAGTTTAGTTGGATTTTCTTATTTTTCTTGCTGCAATATATTTTTTCTGAAATATTATTCAAATAAATTCTATAGAGATATATATTACAAAAATTGTTTTCTCGTAAGCACTAGCTCCAAGAACCCGTGGAGTTCAGCCTTGGACTCCTTGACAAAGTGGGATGTATATAATTTAACTCTGAGCAGGATTGCAACCAATTTCACAGGTGAAAGTAGAGGAAATTGTATTATGCTAAACACATGTATTATGCTATGAAAAACAAGACTGTAAATTGGGAAAACTAATTTGATTTTCAGGAAATACAAATGCCAACAGTTTGGGAACAACCATCAGTTCTCCTGCCCATTTGTTGCTGCCCTGTTGCTAGTAACTGGCTCCTGGCTCTTTGGGAAACACTGCATGGCAAATCCATTTCCAGGCCCTGATTAATTGTCTGGAGAACTGAATGACTCTAGTTAAGCTGAAATTCTACCCCCAGGTGAAAAAAACCATCACTGGATCCGCAGGACCCATCAACTACTGCCCAGTTTTGCAATTTGTGTTTCTGGGGAAGGTGGCTGAGACCAGCTCCTAGCATTATTGGGGGAAACTTCAGCACTTGATCCATTCCATTCTGGCTTCCAACCTGGCCACAGAGTGTTCTGATTGCCTTTATGGATGATCTCCAGTGCCAGCTGGATAGAGGTGGGTCAGTGCTCCTCATGTTGCTAAATCTGTCAGCGGCATTTAATGTCATTGACCATGAGGTGTTAGCCCACCGCCTCACCAGGGCCAGAATATGGGGGGTAGCCTTGCAATGGCTGATCTCCTTTCTCCAGAACTGAAAACAGAGGGTTGCCATGGGAGAGGAGGAATCATGCAGTTACCAACTGTCATACAGAGTCCCGCAAGAGGTGGTCCTCTCTCCCATGTTATTCAACATCTATATGGGCCTTCTGTCCCAATTGGTCCAGAGCTATGGGCTGGGTTGTCATCAATGCGCTAATGACACCCAGTTCTATGTCCTAATCATAGAATCATAGAATCATAGAGTTGGAGGAGGCCAAACAGGCCATCTAGTCCAACCCCCTGCTCAACGCAGGATCAGCCCTAACCATCCTAAAGCATCCAAGAAAAGTGTGTATCCAGCCTTTGCTTTAAGACTGCCAGTGAGGGGGAGTTCACCACCTCCTTAGGCAGCCTATTCCACTGCTGAACTACTCTGACTGTGAAAATTTTTTTCCTGATATATATTTTTTGTTGTACTTGAAGTTTAACTATATTGTTGTACTTGAAGTTTAAACCCATTACTGGATGGATGGCCAACCTGACTCCCCCTTCCCTACATTCATCAGTTGTTTGGAAGCAATGACCATCTGGCTCAAGTCTTCCAAGATGGAGGTTCTGTGGCTGGGGAGGAAGGGTTTAGAGCCTTGACAGGGTACAGTTGGAGATCACACCTCTAGCCAGGGATCTGGAGGTGATCATTGATGCCTCCCTTTCTATGGAGGCTCGGGTCACAAAGGTAGCCAAGCTTGTATTTTTCCACCTACGCCAAGCAAGGCCACTAGTGCCCCACCTAGCCACTGTGATCCATGTGACAATCACCTCCAGACTAGACTTCTGTAACGCTACACTGGCCTGCCCTTATCATTGAACCAGAAGTTTCAACTGGTACAAAATGCAGTTGCAAGGGTCCTCACTGGAACATCATGGAGAACCCATATCCAGACTGTTCTGCACAGCTGCATTGGTTGTCAGTGGTGTTCTGGGTCAAGTTTAAGGTATTGGTTTTGACTTTCAAGGCCATTTGCTGTCTGGGTCAGCATACCTGAGGGACTGCCTATCTCCTTATGCCCGTAGCAGAGCATTACACTCTGTGAATCTAAACAGGCTATTGGTCTCCAGTCAAAGATAGGTCTGTCTGGCTTCAACCTGGGCCAGGGCCTTTTTGGTCCTGACCTGAACTGGTAGAATGAGCTCCCAGAAGAGCTGAGGGCCCTGTCAGAGCTCTCCCATTCTGCAGGGCCTTTAAGACAGAGCTCTTCCACCAGACATTTGGTTGAGGCTGAGTGGCAGAACATCAATCAGGCTCTCCCCTCGAACCATCCCACCTTTGGTGGGAGGTGGCATTTCCAACCATTGCATGGTGTGGGGTGAAGGTTGGTTGAGGTTATCATAGAATCATAGAACTGCTGGCTGGGAGGGGTGGTATATGTCCAATAATTAATTTCAACTGTGGGAAACAGTTTCTCCATATATGTGTTCCTTGCCATTTAAACATCTTACACTCTTACAACTTACTCTTCATTTCTTTCTAAGACCTGTTTGGACTTCTGCATAAGAAACTGGACTTCATGCCTGGCCTCCACAATTTCATGAGTCTTCACTGTTCTCTTCTCCATACCTTTTACTTCATTCTGCAGTGTCTATTGCATTGCCAAAACACAAATGAAAAAATGAAACACTTGTCAATATTAACTTATATAATTGTTACAGACTCTTGCTTATAGAATCATAGAATCATAGAGTTGGAAGGGGCCATACAAACCATCTAGTCTAACCCCCTGCTCAATGCAGGATCAGCCCTAACCATCCTAAAGCATCCAAGAAAAGTGTGTATCCAACCATTGCTTGAAGACTGCCAGTGAGGGGGAGCTCACCACCTCCTTAGGCAGCCTATTCCACTGCTGAACTACTCTGACTGTGAAAAACTTTTTCCTGATATCTAGCCTATATTGTTGTACTTGTAGTTTAAACCCATTACTGCGTGTCCTTTCCTCTGCAGCCAATTGGAACAGCATCCTGCCCTCCTCCAAATGACAACCTTTCAAATACTTAAAGAGGGCTAACATGTCCCCCCTAAAGAGCCCCCACTAAAGAGCCTGTTGATGCGGGTGAAGGAGGAGAGTGCAAAAGTTGGCTTGAAACTCATCATCAAGAAAACAAAGATCATGGCATCCGGCCCTCTCAATTCTTGGCAAATAGATGGGGAAGAAATGGAGATAGTGACAGATTTTATTTTCCTGGGCTCCAAGATCACTGCAGATGGGGACTGCAGCAAAGAAATTAAAAGACGCTTGCTCCTGGGGAGAAAAGCTATGGCAAATCTAGACAGCATCCTAAAAAGCAGAGACATCACCCTGCCAACAAAAGTGCGTTTAGTCAAGGCTATGGTATTCCCAGTTGCAATGTATGGCTGTGAAAGTTGGACCATAAGGAAGGCCGAGCGTCAAAGAATTGAGGCTTTTGAACTCTGGTGCTGGAGAAGACTCTTGCAAGTCCCTTGGACTGCAAGGCGAACAAACCGGTCAGTCCTAGAGGAGATCAACCCTGACTGCTCTTTAGAAGGCCAGATCCTGAAGATGAAACTCAAATACTTTGGCCACCTCATGAGAAGGAAGGACTCCCTGGAGAAGAGCCTAATGCTGGGAGCGATCGAGGGCAAAAGAAGAAGGGGACGACAGAGAATGAGGTGGCTGGATGGAGTCACTGAAGCAGTAGGTGCAAACTTAAATGGACTCCGGGGAATGGTAGAGGGCAGGAAGGCCTGGAGGATCATTGTCCATGGGGTCGCGATGGGTTGGACCCGACTTCGAACATAACAACAACAACAACAATCATGTCCCCTCTCAACCTATGAATGCCTATGAATGGGCTGAATAAGGATCAGTTCATCCACACATGTACATTAGTGTTTGGTACTTGATGTTTGTGTTGTTGTTGTTCTGTTTGTGGCATGTGACCTATAATGGCTCATTCATGTAGGAAAGTTACTCCCGGGTGTCACAGATGTCAAGTGATGAATGTGGCCATGTTGACCAGCTCTGCCTTTCCACTTGCATGTCTAGAATAGGAGACATGTCATATATCACCTTCTGACATTGGGTTGAGACCAATAGGTTAGCCTTGCTAGATTTTGTTGCTTATATTTTTCAAAACAAAACAAAAACAGAATTACATACAACACCAACACAATAATACTATTATAACACAGTGAGAAAGGTGACAGCAGTACTGAGTATACAAAACAGAATCCCTTAGTCTGGTTGCTTGAAGAATAAGGGCTATTCCGCACAATGACCAATGGTGCCAAATGTATGCAGAAACGCTATATTTAATAGTTGACTTTCATCATTCTGCACACCTTCAATTCTCATGGAATATTGAAGTCCCAGTAGCGATCTATTCATTCCCCACAGGTTTCCGGTCTCGCTGGAATCGCAACAAAGGAGGCAACATTTTCCCATGCTTCTTCCCACCCATGGCTGTCAATCCAACAGAACAGACAATGAACTGTTCTGTTCATGCTTCCGAAAAGCCCCTTTCCTTTTTAAAAACCCCAAAACACTAGCAGCAATGAATATTTGTTGTTTCAATGTCTCAGAAAGACCGTTTTCGCTGGCGTAGGAGCTGGCACTTAATCTTTTACACGCTCTTCAAGTAAAAAAAAAAAATTCCCCTGATGGGTACAATTTCTGGCCAAAATTACAGGCAGTGTCGAACAGGGGGCTGTATTGTGCTCGAAAACATTAAAGACAATTGCAGAAGGGAGGTTTGTTTTACTGTTAAGCACTTCTATGGAGGGACTTCAGCCGAAGAAGCCTCACTTATTCGTTGCTTTCGTTGGTTTAAGGGGGAAAAATGGCTATCACGTCTCCAGAAGCTCGGGGGAGAGAGCTAGGGAGGGACATTCTTTCTACTGCTATTTTGAGAACTCACATGTCTTTCGCTGATGTGTTGCAGCTTGTGCTCAGAAGTGTAGCATTTTTTTCAGAGGGAATCCACTTTTCTGGATTTCCCCCTGAGTGATATAAAATTCTGATTGTTGCTGGAGTTTGGCAGGAGTTTTGGGGTTTGTTTACGATGTCATGTGGAATGTTAAATTAATAGCGTTTACAAAAGATAAGACTTTGGCTACATTTAAGTTGTGCGGAATGGCCCTAAGTTTACACTGAGGTTTGTTACTGTTGGAATATGCAAGAACTGTCGTGTGTATAATTCAAAAGGATATGAGTATCGGAGGAGATGTGTATTTAGCATAGTTAGACTGATGTTTTTCAAATGTCCTCCAGAGTCCTGATTGGCTCATTTGGAGACTTCCTGCTCCTTTGAGCAGACTTCCTTCTTGCTTGTCTTCAAGAAGAAAAAGAGCTGATTCTTATATGCCACTTTTCTCCACCAGAAAGACTCTCTACCAGAAGGATTCTCAAAGTGGCTTACAATCATCTTCCCTTTCCTCTCTCCACAATAGACACCCAGTGAGTTAGGTGCAGCTGAGAGAGCCCTGATATCACTGCTTGGCTACAACAGCTTTATCAGTGCTGTGGCACTGTGGCACAACAGACTCAATGCAGAACAACAGTTAGCCTGTTAATTGGGACTTTCTCTTTCCTTTTCTTTTCCAAGTTTGTTTCTCTTCATAATAAAACTATTTTATTCTTTTAAGCGGCCTGGTGCTTTAGTCCCCTTTGCATATATAAACTATCTCAACAGTTACTTAGGAAAGAAATAAAAGTTCGTTATTGTAAAATAACTCCATACCAGATAGGAAAGGCAAAACAAATGTTTCTAGTTATCTGCCTGAACTATCTGTAGCTTCTAGCTACCTGTAGAAGAGATTGTAGATAGTATGGCCAGCCCTCATGGTGGAAAGAGGAAGAGAAAGAGAAGGGAAATGACCAGAAGGAAGAAATCTCTTACAGTAGCATTCTGGATAACAAGGGACAACAGTTGGAGTCCCCCTTCACATGGTACTCTTGAGACACATTCATGCCCTCAGGGATGAGGCAAATGAGGAAAATTAAATGAGAGGAAAGGGTCAAAGAGCCCTCCTCTTTCTCCCCACCAAATGACTTTCCCTCTCCAAAACAAGTTGGCCCAGTGACTGCATTTGGAAAAGAAAAAATATATAGGGCCATACTTGGCAGTCTTATTCAAAATGCAAATCAGGTCTATTCAACAGGGCTAATGCTCAAGAAAATGTTCTTAGGATTGCATGCTGTGTCTAAAAATGATCATGTTACAAAATGTGGTGTGCACCTCCTCTCTAAAATAAGGAGAACCTGTTACATAATAATGCACATCATAAGAGCACTTTCTCGGATCTTTCATGCAACTGTAGAGAGAATTTTACATTACTGTACTTTACATTGAAAGCTGAAATACTACCCTGTATTGCAGTGTTGGCAGAGAATCCAGCAGGATCACTATGTAAAGCTCATATTCATTCTGTAAAATATAATGAAATCACAGTGTTGGAAAATAGCTAAATTTGGAATAGAAAAAAGAAACAAAATCTTCTTTCTCCCTTCTTTATCTTTTAAATTTACTCTTAGATGCATTGGAGTTTATATGAAACACCTGGGATTAAATTAACAAAATTCTAACATAATTTTACAGATCTCACCAATTAAGGATATTAATCACAGGGTATTTAATTGGCTAATTGGTAAATTAGGCAATAACATTAAAATATATTTGCAAAAACTGCAACTTATATGAGGATACTGCAATATTTATTTGCTGATAATGACATAATTTCTTTCAAGAATTAAGTACTTGAAGATTTTTTTAAAGCGACCATTCATGTTTTGAACACCATCTTTTTGTTTCTCATCACCGGCCCTCTGAAATCTAGAATAATCCCCATTGCATAACATAGTACAGCCCACATGCTATACAAATGAACAATTTCAAAGCAATGGCTAATACTGTTCCACTGACAACACTGCCCTCCTCTGAATCAAGGAAGCCAATGTAAAAGGCAGTTCTGCCAATGGAAGAGTCTCTTTCATCAGGGGAAGGCTTCTTGATCTGGAGGAAGTCACGGTTAGCAAGGCAGCAGGATACAACCATTGAGGTGTTCTGGTTAGAGTACCAGGCTAGGACAGGGAAGACCCAGGTTCAAAATCCTACTCTGCCATGGAAGTATACTGAGTAACCTTAGACCACTCACACACTTTCAGCCTAACTTATCTTGATGGTATGAGGACAAAATGAGTTGATGTTATGAGGACAAAATGGGAAAACATGATAAGTAGGGTCACCAATTCTGGTTGAGAAATTCTTGGAGATCTGGAGATGGAGTCTGGGGAGGACAAGGTTTGGAAAGGGGAGGGATCTCAGTAGTGTACAATGCTATAGAGTCTACCCTGCAAAGTAGTCATTTTCTTCAGGGGAACTGATCTCTGTAGTTCGGAGACGAGTTATAATTCCGGTAGAACTGAGGACCTTCAAAACAAGCTGCATTAAATATTAGGAACACTAGAAAATACCTTCACTTCTTTAAGAATGTCACCAAAGATCATAGAGCTGTTGCAAATGTCTTCAAACACATCACCAACAGCCTGCAAGCGGTTAAAGTGGGGTCGTGTGCAATCACAAATATTCCGAAGTGCCTGGAAAGAAGTCAAACTACAACATTGATATACTGTCCTGATAATTATATCCCAGGTCTTGTAGATAATAACCCCTGTCCCAAAAAGTTCACCTAAAGGCAAGCAGATTCTGGAGAGAAACTGTCTAGTCAATCTCCTGGAAAGTCAGAGATCATATATATATATCAACATGTAGCATACTCAGGTATATGTAAAGATAAATAGAATCCGGTAGTATATTAAAGAGTAACAAGTTTTCATTCTACTTTTGTAGACCCTCTTCATCAGACACATGTTCTCATTTCTTGAAATCTTGTAATACTTGTTAGTTTCTAAGGTGCCACAAGATTTGAGTTTGTTTTTGCTCCGACATGTGTAAAATTATTAAGGAATTATACTCCATGTTTATGAAATTAATATAGTCCTATAGACCAACTTTATTCAATGAGAAAGATCTTACTGAAAAAATCTCTGGCAGTGTTATTTTAATGTGAAGAATGGCCCATCAGTCAGAAATCCAAAAAGAAGAGAAAGAAGAAACTGATGATGCCAAGTATCTTTATTCCAGTGATATATAAGTCTTATGCTGCATGGAGATTTTTTAATTTACTAATAAAAGAATATTGGTTCCAATGTCCAAATGGTAAACCATTACCAATATGTAAAGGAGACAAACTTTGTAAGATTCTACTGTGGTCAGTTTCTTTTTTCTCTTCTTTTTGAATGCTATTTTAACACCTCTTGGTGATTCAGGACTAGCTTTCCTGTTGTAATCCTTTCTATTCTCTTGATTATGACTTGCTGGTACCAGACATCCTAAATTTATTTATTTATTAGATTTTTTTATCTAAATAAGTCAATATAGAGATAAAGCCTTCTCGGTTGTTGATTCCTAAAAACTGTATTCAGAGTTCCACTCTCTTTGAATGTGGAGTAATCACAGCTACAAACCATGGTTTAGTTGTTTTGGCTTGTCATTGTTAATTCAACTACCCTCCATTAATCAATTCACTTCCCTTTTCAAGCCATCTATGTTATGACTTGTTGTTGTTATGTGCGAAGTCGTGTCCGACCCATCGCGACCCCATGGACAATGATCCTCCAGGCCTTCCTGTCCTCTACCATTCCCCGGAGTCCATTTAAATTTGCACCTACTGCTTCAGTGACTCCATCCAGCCACCTCATTCTCTGTTGTCCCCTTCTTCTTTTGCCCTCGATCGCTCCCAGCATTAGGCTCTTCTCCAGGGAGTCCTTCCTTCTCACGAGGTGGCCAAAGTATTTGAGTTTCATCTTCAGGATCTGTCAGGGTTGAGCAGTCAGGGTTGATCTCCTCTAGGACTGACCGGTTTGTTCGCCTTGCAGTCCAAGGGACTCGCAAGAGTCTTCTCCAGCACCAGAGTTCAAAAGCCTCGATTCTTTGACGCTCGGCCTTCCTTATGGTCCAACTTTCGCAGCCATACATTGCAACTGGGAAGACCATAGCCTTGACTAAACGCACTTTTGTTGGCAGGGTGATGTCTCTGCTTTTTAGGATGCTGTCTAGATTTGCCATAGCTTTCCTCCCCAGGAGCAAGCGTCTTTTAATTTCTTTGCTGCAGTCCCCATCTGCAGTGATCTTGGAGCCCAGGAAAATAAAATCTTTCACTATCTCCATTTCTTCCCCATCTATTTCCCAGGAATTGAGAGGGCCGGATGCCATGATCTTTGTTTTCTTGATGTTGAGTTTCAAGCCAACTTTTGCACTCTCCTCCTTCACCCGCATCAACAGGCTCTTTAGTTCCTCTTCACTTTCTGCCATTAGAGTGGTATCATCTGCATATCTGAGGTTGTTGATATTTCTCCCTGCAATCTTGATCCCAATTTGTGACTCCTCTAATCCCGCATTTCTCATGATGTGCTATGCATACAAGTTAAATAGGCAAGGCGACAGTATACAGCCTTGCCGAACTCCTTTCTCAATTTTGAACCAGTCAGTGATTCCATGTTCAGTTCTCACTGTTGCTTCTTGACCTGCATATAAATTTCTCAAGAGACAAATAAGATGCTCTGGTATTCCCATCTCTTTAAGAACTTGCCACAATTTGTTATGCTCCACACAATCAAAGGCTTTAGCATAGTCAATGAAGGAGAAGTAGACGTTCTTCTGGTACTCCCTAGCTTTCTCCATGATCGAGCGTATGTTGGCAATTTGATCTCTAGTTCCTCTGCCTCTTTGAAATCCTGCCTGTACTTCTGGAAGTTCTTGGTCCACATATTGCTGGAGTGTAGCTTGTAGGATTTTGAGCATAACTTTGCTAGCATGAGAAATTAGTGCAATGGTGCGGTAGTTTGAACATTCTTTGGCATTGCCCTTCTTTGGGATTGGAATGTAAACTGACCTTTTCCAATCCTGTGGCCATTGTTGAGTTTTCCAAATTTGCTGGCATATTGAGTGTAGCACTTTTACTGCATCGTCCTTTAAGATTTTGAATAGTTCAACTGGAATGCTGTCACCACCACTAGCTTTATTGTTGCTCAGACTTCCTAAGGCCCATTTGACTTCACATTCCAGGATGTCTGGCTCCAGGTCAGTAACTACCCCACCGTGGTCATCAGGGATGTTAAGCTCGCTCTTGTATAGTTCTTCTGTATAATTTTGCCACCTTTGTTTAATCTCTTCTGCTTCTGTGAGGTCCCTACCATTTTGGTCCCTTATCATACCCAACTTTGCATGAAACGTTCTCTTCATATCTCCAATTTTCTTGAAAAGATCTCTGGTCCTCCCCATTCTATTGTTTTCTTCTATTTGTTTGCACTGTTCATTTAAGAAGGCATTCTTATCTCTTCTAGCTTTTCTCTGGAATTCTGCATTCAATTGGGTGTATCTTTCTCTTTCTCCCTTGCCTTTCACTTCCCTTCTCTCCTTAGCTATTTGTAAAGCTTCCTCAGACAGCCATTTTGATTTCTTGCATTTCTTTTTCTTTGGAATGGTTTTAGTTGCTACCTCTTGTACAATGTTGCGAACCTCCGTCCATAGTTCTTCAGGCACTCTGTCTATCAGATCTAATTCCTTAAATCTATTTGTCACCTCTACTGTGTATTCGTCAGGGATATGATTTAGTTCATACCTGAGTGGCCTAGTGCTTTTCCCTACTTTCTTCAATTTAAGCCTAAATTTTGCAACAAGAAGCTCATGATCTGAACCACAATCAGCTCCTGGTCTTGTTTTTATTGACTGGATAGAACTTTTCCATCTTTGGCTGCAGAGCACATAGTCAATCTGATTTCTGTGTTGACCGTCTGGTGATGTCCATGTGTAGAGTCGTCTCTTGGGTTGTTGGAAAAGAGTGTTTGCTATGACCATTGTATTCTCTTGACAAAATTCTACCAGCCTGTGCCCTGCTTCATTTTGTACTCCAAGGCCAAACTTGCCTGTTATCCCGGTTATCTTTTGGCTTCCTACTTTAGCATTCCAATCCCCCATGACGATAAGCACATCATTTTTTGGCGTTGCTTCTAGAAGGTGTTGTAGGGCTTCATAGAACTGATCAACTTCATCCTCTTCAGCAGCAGTGGTTGGGGCATAGACCTGGATCACTGTGATGTTGAATGGCTTGCCTTGGATTCGAACTGAGATCATTCTGTCATTTTGGGGATTGTATCCCAAGACTGCTTTTCCTACTCTCTTATTGATTATGAAGGCTACTCCATTTCTTCTGCGAGATTCTTGTCCACAGTAGTATACCTGATGGTCATCTGAATTAAATTCACCCATTCCTGTCCATTTTAGTTCACTGATTCCTAAAATGTTGATGTTCAGTCTTGTCATTTCTTGTTTGACCATGTCCAGCTTGCCTTGATTCATGGATCTGACGTTCCAGGTTCCTATGGAATAAAAATCTTTACAGCATCGGACTGTCTTTTCGCCACCAGTTACTTCCACAAATGAGCGTCCTTTCGGCTTTGGCCCAGCCGCTTCATTCATTCTGGCGCTACTCGTACTAGCCGTCTGCTCATCCCCAGTAGCATATTGGACACCTTCCGACCTGAGGGGCTCATCTTCCGGCGTCATATCGTTATGCCTATTGGAACTGTCCATAGAGTTTTCATGGCAAAGATACTGGAGTGGTTTGCCATTTCCTTCTCCAGTGGATCACCTTTTGTCAGAGCTCTCAGCTATGACCTGTCCGTCTTGGGTGGCCCTGCACGGCATAGCTCATAGCTTCACTGAACTACGCAAGCCCCCTTGCCACAACAAGGCAGCGATCCTTGAAGGGGGATGTTATGACTAGCAATGGGCATATTTTTATTTTTTTATTTTTTATTTATTTAGATTTATATACCGCCCTCCCCGAAGGCTCAGGGCGGTTTACATTAAAACTAGTAAATGATACATGAAACAGTCTTCGTTAAAACATACAGTGATTAATAACAGTGGTTGTAACCATATAACAGAATAATTTAACAGTATAACAATATAATAAAATAATATAACGATGGAATAGTGCAATACCACAACAGGTCCAGAGCGCTCTGGTGGAGTTCTGGGAGGAAGGGGGGGAGAAGGGGGGAGGGGGAGGAGCGGTGGGGGAGTGGGGGCCCTTCATTCACTGTTGGTTGTGCCTGGTCTCAACCAAATGCCTGGCGGAGGAGCTCCTTTTTGCAGGCCCTGCGGAACTGTTTAAGCTCCGTCAGGGCCCTGATCTCCTCCAGGAGCTCGTTCCACCAGGTGGGGGCCAGGACAGAGAATGCTCTGGCCCTGGTGGAGACCAGGCGGACTTCTTTAGGGCCAGGGACCATTAGCCGGTTGGTGGCGGTGGAGCGCAGAGCTCTTTTAGGGGCATAGGCAGGGAGGTGGTCCCTCAGATATACTGGGCCCTGACCGCGAATGGCCTTGAAGGTAATTACCAGAACCTTTAGTCTGATCCGGAATTCAACCGGCAACCACTGCAGTTGGTGGAGAATGGGCACCAACCACTGCAGTTGGTGGAGAATGGGCACCAACCACTGCAGTTGGTGGAGAATATTGACTTGGATAAGCTGAAAAGAACCCAAATCAATGCTGATACAGGTACTTTGGGGGCTGTCCAGATCAGGGTGGCTGAATTGTAATTTGCCCATAATGTGGCTATTTAAAGGTACCTCTCCCTTTCTTTATGGGATCAGAATGCAAAGTTGCCTATAAAGGTGGGACAAGCATTTAAAGGGAATGGCCAAGGCACTGAACAGCTGATGATGACAGCCACGCCCCAGCTTGGGGAGGAATTTAAAGGGAGCAGGCAGTATGGCTGTCATTATCAGCTATTAGGCAACTACCCACTGCCTTTAAATGCTCCCCCATGTACTTTCACAGGCAGTTTTTAGAAGATGGGGGGAACATGCATGTGCAAAACCTCTGAAACTTTTCAGATTTGGCTGAATCAAAAAAAAGTGAAGAAGTATTTGCGCATTTTAGATTAGGCCTGAATCATTTCAGGCTGAATCTAAAATGGTACATTTATGTGTGTGTGCAAATTCCTAGACCATCACTACATCCACTGGCAATGAATTATACAATTTACTCATTCACTTGATGAGTAAAGAAATGCTTTCTTTTGCCCATCCTGAATCTACTGCTCATCAGCTCCTAGAAGACATAAGTGCAGTCCTATACAAAGTTGTTCCAGTCTAAGTCCATTAAAATGAAATTAATGGGCATAGATTGGAGTAACTCTCCTTACTATAGCATGAATAAATGGTATATCTAGCTCACTACACTAGACAAATAAAAACATAAAAGAGATCAAAATATTAATGAAGAAGCATGTAATAATAAGTAACCATGGGGTGGGGGTCTAGTTTCAAATGCTATTTAAAGGATCAAAACTAAAAGAAATTCTAAGAATAGGTGCCCAGTTGTTCTACTGATCAGAGAGCAGAACAAAAGAACAAAAACATAAGGACATTTACAAGGTATTAGAGAAATTGTAAATGAACAGATAAAAAGAGGAGAATCATTCATAAGAATGCAGCAAGAAAAAAAAACAAATACACTGCAAAATTTATCTGAGATGAGATGATGAGAAATGGGAAGAAAAAGTAAAATAGCCTTAAAATAACGCCAGTATAGGAAAATTAAGGTGAAAAATGCATCTAGAGAACAGAGAGGGGCATGAATGGGCTTATGAACTAAAGATAATGATGAATTTTGGCTGGTTCATGGTTTGCAAAGTAAAGTCCATGACAGGTCAGCTGGCCTGAACTTTTGAGTAGCCCATGACAGTTTATGAATGGATACATTTGCAGACAGACTGCCTCCTTTCAATCAAAATGTTTACCAAGTGTTGAAGCAATGGGGGAGGGGTTCTCCAGCCTTGGAAACACGAATAGGGCCCTCCAAAGCTTAACACGGCACTGCTGACTGCCATTAATAAAGTTCCCATTCTGCTCTATGGGATCAGAATGCTATATATGCCCTTAGCTCAGCTCTGCAGCCTCACCTTTGTTGGCTGTTGGCAGTTAGAGAGAAAAGCTGAGAACTTGTTAAAAGCAGAGCACATTCATTTATTAATGATTGTGAATACCTCTCTCCTGATGGGGTTTGGGTACTAGGTGGACTCAGGATTCTGAGTCATCCCATGTTGTAGCTTGACTAAAATGTGATGGCTTTAGAGTCCCACAGAACTCCACAGAACCCAGTTCTATTTCACTCCTGCATAAGAAGGTAATCCAGTTTCTAAAAACTTAATTAATCAATGATAGTCCATACCAAAATGGCACCTTGGGAATCTGAGCAGAGACCTAATTATATTTTTCTCTTTGTATTCCTAATAAAAGATGATGCAGTAAAAGTGCTACACTCAATATGACAGGAAATTTGGAAAACTCAACAATGACCACAGGATTGGAAAAGGTCAATTTACATTCCAATCCCCAAAAAGGGCAATGACAAAAGAATGTTCAAACTACCGCACCATTGCACTCATTTCTCATGCTAGCAAAGTTATCCTCAAGATTTTACAAGCTAGGCTCCAGCAATATGTGGACCGAGAAATCCCAGTAGTACAGGCAGGATTTTGAAGAGGCAGAGGAACTAGAGATCAAATTGCCAACATACACTGGATCATGGAGAAAGCTAGGGAGTTCTGCTTCATTGACTATGCTAAAGCCTTTGATTGTGTGGAGCATAACAAATTGTGGCAAGTTCTTAAAGAGATGGGAATACCAGAGCATCTTATATGTCTCTTGAGAATCTTATATGCAGGTCAAGAAGCAAGAGTGAGAACTGGGCATGGAATCACTGATTGGTTCAAAATTGAGAAGGGAGTTTGGCAAGGCTGTATACTGTTGCCTTGCCTATTTAACTTGTATGCGGAGCACATCATGAGAAAGGCGGGACTAGAGGAGTCACAAATTGGGATCAAGATTGCAGGGAGAAATATCAACAACCTCAGATATGCAGATGATACCACTCTAATGGCAGAAAGTGAAGAGGAACTAAAGAGCCTGTTGATGCGGGTGAGGGAGGAGAGTGCAAAAGTTGGCTTAAAACTCAACATCAAGAAAACAAAGATCATAGCATCCGGCCCTCTCAATTCCTGGGAAATAGATGGGGAAGAAATGGAGATAGTGAAAGATTTTATTTTCCTGGGTTCCAAGATCACTGCAGATGGGGACTGCAGCAAAGAAATTAAAAGACACTTGCTCCTGTAGCAAAACTAGACAGCCTCCTAAAAAGCAGAGACATCACCCTGCCAACAAAAGTGCATTTAGTCAAGGCTATGGTATTCCCAGTTGCAATGTATAGCTGCGAAAGTTGGACCATAAGGAAGGCCGAGCGTCAAAGAATCAAGGCTTTTGAACTCTGGTGCTGGAGAAGACTCTTGCGAGTCCCTTGGACTGCAAGGCGAACAAACCGGTAAGTCCTAGAGGAGATCAGCCCTGACTGCTCCTTCGAAGGCCAGATCCTGAAGATGAAACACAAGTACTTTGGCCACCTCATGAGAAGGAAGGACTCCCTGGAGAAGAGCCTAATGCTGGGAGCGATTGAGGGCAAAAGAAGAAGGGGACGACAGAGAAGGAGGTGGCTGGATGGAGTCACTGAAGCAGTAGGTGCAAACTTAAATGGACTCCAGGGAATGGTAGAGGACAGGAAGGCCTGGAGGATCATTGTCCATGGGGTCACGGTGGGTCGGACACGACTTCGCACCTAACAACAACAATTCCTAATAACCGAATAACTTCTTATATTGATGTGGATTAGTTTGTACCTTCATTAATTTATATATATTTATAATTAAATTTATATACCACCACTCCCAGCAAGCTGGCTTGTGGTGGTTCACAATAAAATATTTCATAAAAACACAATATAATCTGCTACTTATTTACTTACTTGTGCCAATTTTTTTTCATGTTGCTCTGCTGATTTGCTCCCAATGAAGTCATTTTCCAGCAAATCTTTCTTGGCAATAAAATCCTTCTGAAACTGCATGAATTTGTGAAACTGGTCCATTTTGGTCACACCAGCCAAGTAGGAAGGAAGGAATTGGTATTCATCTTTCGTCTCCTCAGTGACACAAAGCCGACTGTTCATAGTTGGTTTATATTTCAACATTTTCAGCTCTTGAACATCTAGCTCTTCTCTTATAAGTGGCTTCTGAAGTATACCAGCTCCTTCATCCATTTTCTTAGCTGTTTCCTTTCCTTCTATGTCCGAAGGAGGAGAACCTAAAGAAACACTTACTAGAGTGCCAGAGCTGGCCCGGGATGCCCTAGGTTGACCAAATGAATGAGCTGCTGATCTAGCTCGAATGGGAGTGGATGTGGCATCATCAGCAAAGTTGGCCAAAGTGTACTTTGTCTTTCCAGTTACCTCACTGAATATTTCAGGTGTGGTGAACTGGGGTTTTTTTGCAGTGATGTATGCTGATTTTTTGCCACTTGCCCAGATATTATGCTTTATAGATTTGGGGGGTTTATAAAGCTTACTAGGGTTGAGGTGGCCTGAGATGTAAAGTTGAATTTCAGCTTTGTGGTTCTTTTCCACTCCATCTATTAGGTCTGAAAGACTGTTCTTCTGTTTCCTATCTGTCATGTATAAACTGGACACTGTATTGCACAAACAGGTTGTTCAACTTCAGATGAAGTTCAGTTACGTAAAATATTTTAAATTCACCGGGTAGTCTATTTAAAGCAGCCTAACCATACTTAGCTGGTATGGCTTGTAGATTAACTTAAAGGATATTTTAAACGATCTTACTCTGAGGGAACACTTGCTAAGCATTTAGCACAAGACCAAATATTCTTTGTAGACAGAGTCACAGACTTGAAGCAAATTACAAATTTCTTCAGCAGAAATAGCCCAAACTGCTGGCAAACGATCAGTGGGAAATAGCCAAACTGGCCTTCCAAACTAAGACTGGACCTCCATTGTCTGATTCACAAAGAACATCTTCTGAGCCTTTGCTGTGTGCATGTGCATCCACCTTTTGATGGCTGTTCCTTGGAGGAACTGTGATAAGAGGAAAAGTAGGGATATATGACAAAAACAGAATTTTAAGGGACCTGCCAAGAAATTACCTATACATACTGCACCTGCACAATTCTTTTGCAACAGTTCTACCTAGCACCATGAAAGTAGTGTGTGTGTGTGTGAGAGTGTTCCCCACCTCTAACTGGCATTTCACACTGCCACTCTGAACAACTGTAGGAGAAAAATAAAATTTAAATGCTGCTGGCAGCTGACAGCCTGAATCCCCTCCCAGATAAACTCCCAGAAGTAATGTTACACTTCGCTAGGAATTGGTCAAAACTTGATTGTAAAACCATAAAGTTTCTCCCAGATGTGATGTCTGTTTTCTCTAGAAAAACATGGAAGTGACATCATGCTGTTGCTGATGGCCAGCTCCCCCAATCTCCCATTAGTTGCTAAGCCAAGCCTGACAATACTATCATAATTTGGTCTGTCTTCCAGCTATGATGTTTAGTGTTCTTGCTATGAGCAAGTTGCTTTACTTTTAGATCATGACTCAATGCCCTCCAAATGTAGCCCATATGATCTTGTACTAGCAGCAGATCAAGGCCTTGGCTGACAGATTGTCTAAATGAGTCACTGTGAGACAGTCCCATAGTGTGCTGCAACACAATACACCTGTGGATCCCACTGCCTGATGTGTTTTCATTGCTTAGAAACTGACTGATGCTGAAATACAGCAACAGGGTAAGCATACGTTTGTATTACCATTAGGTAATCCCTCATCTACCCCAGTTGCACAAGCTGGTTCTTTTTCCTTCATTATTCTTTATTAATGCTTGGATGGAAACAATATTAACAATAAAAGTACCATCCCAAAGAGCAGCATATCCCTTTTGCTTTTAGCCATCGATTCATTTCAGCATCAGTTACATAAAGCTCCCCTCCCAAAGAAGCAAAGGACTTCTCCTCCCCTCCCCACAAATAATCTAACAAAGCCACCCATTAAAACGGAGACATATTTAAACCAGACACTCACTCACATTTCACAAGCTCCACAAAGTATCTGGCATAACTGCAACCTTTATGCTGATTTGCTACCAAGGAGACCAGTCAAACATTCTGAGTTCCACTTGGGTTCTCCATGGCAGTTAAGCAACAATACAGGACTGGACAGGTCTGCTCAAAAGCATGCTGGCACATTTGTGATAGACAAAGGCTCATTTCCTTTCTTACACCAGACACAAGGATAGTTGGGTATAACATTCAGTGGAAATTTCCAAACTGCAGAATCTCAAAGGTGAAAAGGTTTTTCTAAGCTCTTTCTACTGAATATACAAACAATATGTGTGCCCCTGCTGTGTGACCTTGGTTATGCCAGCCACACTGGAATAAGTGAGGCAAAGGTGAAGTGAGAGGAGGTGTAAAAGGCAAGCAAAAGACTGTAACTGGTAGTCTGAACAAGGTCCCCAAATTTGGAAGCTTTTATGGCTATGGGAAGACTGGATCTTCAATTTATTAGGAAAGTTACCAGTACATTGCTGCCACAGAAGCCTGTTGGTGTTCAGAAGCAAGCCAAGAGCTCCAATGGTGCTGCCAGTTCAGCAGCCTGTCCTTCATTGCCACCACTGGAAAGAGATTGATCTTATCATTTACTGTATGTTTTGTTTTCACTGCACTTCTATGTTGCTGTCTCAGCTGTGCCTATATAAACAGATATTTCTTGGTACTTCCATTTGAGAGATGGTGTGCCTATTTTGCTTCTCACGAAATCATATAGCAAGATTATTTGGAAGCATTTGAATGCAGAAAATACTCTTATCTTGACCCGGGGGATCAATCACATACAGTTTTGCAGGTATAAGAAAACGTAGATAACATTGGAATCATGCCTTAACAGTAAGTTGCTGGGCTTGAAGAGGACTGTCTGGTATTGACAAAATATATTCAAAGTGAGGAACATTTCATTTTCTGTATCAGCACTTTTAATGCACCATTAGGAGCAAGGGAAATTAGACCTCTGAATAGATGGCATGACATGGCTTAAGGTTTCCATGTCAACCTCAGTCTTTACTTTTAGTCCATGCAACACCATGCTACCCCACAATCTGCTGCCTGACATGGAAGGTGACACAGTGAAAATGTAAGATAAAGGAATGCACCAAAAACATAAATAGATCTGTATAGACATGCCCTATGAACCTGTTGACACAATACTATACACACTTGGGAACAGATCAAAATATGAAAAAGTGGACCCTAAGGATATCTTTAAACCACCCGCGGCGTGGGGCGCCGCGGACTAAATAAAAGAGTAAGGGCTGTTGGGAAGGAGTTAGGGCGGGCCCTGTCTGGGATAAAAACTTAGAGGGGCCAATCAGGAGCCGCAAAGCGGCTCCTGATTGGCCCCTTCGAGTGTTCATCCAGGGCCAGCAGCCAATGGGAAGGCGTGCGAAGCGCACCTCCCCATTGGCTGCTTCAGCCGGCTGGGACTCAGTGCAGTCTGCCAGACCACGCTGACAGTCCTCCAGCCGGCCTGCTGCTCCTCCTGCTTCTCCCGCCCGCTGGAGCGGCCTCGCCGTGTCGTAGATGCAACAAGGCTGCTTCAGCGCCCGGGAGAAGCCACAGCCATCGCCCCCAGTGAGTTGGGGCCCACTCCGCCTTCTCCTCTGCCAGCCGCCGTCGTCTCAACAAGCACCCCTTGCTGCCGGCCCACACACAACTGAGGGCCTGCCGGCCGCACGCGCTGCGGCCACATGCACCTGTGGCTGAGGCGGCGCCGCCCCCAACGAGCACCGGTCACCCACCTTCCCATGCTGCAAGGAGCAGCCGGCCTCGGCAGCCACCCCAGCGCTGACGAGACTTCGCCCACCGGCCCACTCAGCCACGAGCCGCGCTACCGCCCGCTGTTCGGGACTTGGGGAGGGTGGGGGGCGGGAGCCGGCCTTCTCTCGCCCCCGGGAGCGGCCTCGCCGCAGTGAGGCTGCTCCCGAGGGCGAGAGAACGCCGTTTGAGACTTGGGGAGGGTGTGGGGGGCGGGAGCCAGCCTTCTCTCGCCCCCGGGAGCAGCTTCGCTGTGGTGATGCCGCTCCCGGGGCCGAGAGAAGACCGGCTCCTAGCGCCCATTTTATTGCAGAATAAAATGGGCTTTATTTCTAGTAGAGGATGTTTCTACAGACTTTGGATAATCCACAGAATTACACAAAAATCTGGAAAGTGAAAAAAATGCATGGGGGCTAAGCCTGCAATTTTTTTAAAAGCAATGTCTGCTCATCTGCACAGATATTGCCAGAGGAAGAAAATACAATCTGGCATTTGGGGTTGCAGAAGACCAGGATTAGGGAATTGGGGAGGACATGGGTGCGACAAGGGGGAAGAAAACTGGGAGCCTGTTAGATACTTCTATAACTCTGCAGGCAAAGTGATCTGTGAAAAGAAAGGTTAGGAGAATTCTCTCACCTGAGTGCACTTGGTAGTTGCCCCCACCCTCTCATCAGTTAGATCTTGAGCCTCTTTGGCCACATTGATTGCCTTCTGTTTCATCTTATATAGGACATTTCTTCTTCAGTCTCATACCTGGACATAGAGCTGTAGCAAGTTATCCTTCCTGAAGTTACTGTTCAAAATAAATTAAATGTACCTATATGAATATGTCATATAAGATGTGCCTCTATTTTTGTAAGTAATTTTTTTTTACGACTGGAGTCAGATCATGTTTGTAATCTATTCGAACAACATTTTCCCTTTAAGCAGGAAACATGGTGGACTGGGGCTACTGTGTAAAGTTTCTGTGCTTCCAATTGATTTTTTTTTACATTTAACTCAATAGATTATGAGCCCAAAGTCTACCAGAAGCTTAGATTAAGAGCCCGTAATAAATGAGTTGCCAGTACTCAAAATAAATCATAGAATCATAGAGGGGCCATACAGGCCATCTAGTCCAACCCCCTGCTCAACGCAGGATTAGCCCTAAGCATCCTAAAGCATCCAAGAAAAGTGTGTATCCAACCTTTGCTTGAAGACTGCCAGTGAGGGGGAGCTCACCACCTCCTTAGGCAGCCTATTCCACTGCTGAACTACTCTGTGAAAAACTTTTTCCTGATATCTAGCCTATATCTTTGTACTTGAAGTTTAAACCCATTACTGTGTGTCCTCTCCTCTGCAGTCAGCAGAAACAGCATCCTGCCATCCTCCAAGTGACAACCTTTCAAATACTTAAAGAGGGCTATCATGTCCCCTCTCAACCTCCTTTTCTCCAGGCTGAACATTCCCAAGTCCCTCAACCTATCTTCATAGGGCTTGGTCCCTTGGTCCCAGATCATCTTCGTCGCACTCCTCTGTACTCTTTCAATTTTATTGACGTCCTTCTTGAAGTGAGGCCTCCAGAACTGCACACAGTACTCCAGGTGTGGTCTGACCAGTGCCGTATACAATGGGACTATGACATCTTGTGATTTTGATGTGATGCCCCTGTTGATACAGCCCAAAGTGGCATGTGCCTTTTTTACCGCTGCATCACACTGCCTGCTCGTTTAGTTTACAATCCACAAGTACCCCAAGGTCTCGTTCACACACAGTGCTACCTAGAAGCGTATCCACCATCCAGTAGGCATGCTTTTCATTTTTCTGACCCAGATGCAGAACTTTATACTTATCTTTATTAAATTGCATCTTGTTCTCATTTGCCCATTTTTCCATTGTGTTCAGATCTCGTTGAACTCTGTCTCTATCTTCCGGAGTATTTGCCAGTCCTCCCAATTTGGTGTCATCTGCAAACTTGATGAGTAGTCCCTCTACCCCCTCATCTAGATCATTAATAAATATGTTAAAAAGTACCGGGCCGAGCACCGAGCCCTGAGGTACCCCGCTACTCACCTCTCTCCAGTCTGATGAAACACCATTGACAACAACTCTTTGAGTGCGGTTCTCTAACCAATTCCCTATCCACCTAACTATCTGAAAATCCAGATTGCAGTCCTTCAACTTATCCATCAGAACATCATGGGGAACCTTGTCAAAAGCTTTACTAAAATCCAAGTAAATGACATCAACCGAATTTCCCTGATCCAGCAAACCTGTTACTTGGTCAAAAAAGGAAACTAGGTTGGTCTGGCAGGACCTGTTGGAGACAAATCCATGCTGACTTCCTTGGATCACCAAATTGTCCTCCAGATGTTTGCAGATCGCTCCCTTTAATATCTGCTCCATTATCTTCCCCACAACTGAGGTCAGACTCACTGGTCTGTAGTTTCCTGGGTCATCCTTCCTCCCTTTTTTGAAGATCGGAATAACGTTTGCTCTCTTCCAGTCCTCCGGGACATCTCCAGTCCTTAAAGAGGTTCCGAAGATGATGGACAAGGGCTGTGCAAGTTCTCTGGAAAGTTCTTTTGAGTACTCTCGGGTGCAAATAAAATATTTTAATGGAGGTTGGAATATTTAATTAGGATGTACTCATTCAACACATAGTCAAACATTTGCATACTGTTTCAAATGTTAACATGTGAGTTGGGTTATAATTATAGTTGTCAGTTTTGAAAAAATGATGGGTGCTGCCAGAACTAAATCCCACCTACTGATTTAAGAAGCTAATTTGCAACAGTACCAAAGATTAACCATTTTTCTCATGTCATAGGGATCTATGGCTAAGAGCTACTTGATCATATGTCTGGATTCCAAGTAACAGGAGATGAATCCTGTTGATCTAATGCCGCCAAAATAGATGGAATTCAAAAGAAATTGGCATTTGGGAATAGGCATATCCATCAGGATTCAGCCAATTTTCTCACTCAATGTCACCCAATTCTCCTCACTGCAGCTCCTGTTCCACATGGCTTTTGTATATTCAGGTTCCATGATCCTCGGCATAATTTTTTTTTAAGGTCATAAGAGCTTCCATCTCATGGCTGAGTGACGTGACTCTCACAGGTTAGTAAGAATATTAAGGAGGTTCTCCAAGCATTGGGAATTCAACTATTTACTATTTATTCATTCCAGGTGAGTTAACCAGACCCCCACGAAACTTTCTGGAGATTTCTAATCCAAGCTCTGACCCCTCAGTCTAATCTGTTGCTATGTCATGTGCTTTCCAGTTTGTCTTGTCAATTCAGCCTTCTAAGGAATTATACACACATGGGATGGCCAGTGGTTCCCATCTCATTTTCTTTTTCCACCGTATACCATAAATGAACAACACAGAGATTATATTTAAAAAATCTGTATTCAGTAATATTCACATCGAAGTGTGTATTTATACATATGTATACAATTAAAATTATGAATGTTTCTAAATATTTTATGTATCATACATATATTTATATGTATAATTACATATCCACAGAAATTGCTTTGCTGCACTACAGCCAGCTGTTGAAGCAGAAACAGGTTTCACAATAGGACTCCCAGATATGCATATATTCTGGCTGTTTCATTTTGCAAATTTATTTACAACTTATCTAGACCATAATAAATGATTACATGTTATATAGTACAAACATAATAGTAAAGGTTTGGGGGTTTTAAATACAAAGACTGCAAATGAATACATGAAAAATTACATACCATATACAGTATTTATAATTTATAAATGCAAAGTTAAGACCTCTTAAGTTATTGCACTTGCATATTTCTTTTTACAAAGAGGATTTTTAAGTATATCGTATATCCCATCTCCCAAATATCGTAAATTGGATATTGTTGCCTTCTCCCCAGAACAACCCATTGGAACCTGGGCATGCATGGATCTATTCTACAATCCAATCACTAATGTTTAGAGTGTATGTCAGATGACACACCCAAATATACAGTTGAGCACAGTTTTTGGTCAGCAAGGAACATTTTAAAAAGAAAACGACTATGAAGTGCCTTTGATAGGCTTGAATTTAAGAATTATCATCTGATGTTCCTGATACCAATTAAGGGGAAAGTAACTTCTTGAACTCAGAACAAATGCACTCATCCTCTCTGGTGCACTGCATGGGACTGCATCACAGTGTTTTAAGTTTCTACAGAAGACTCATAACTATACATGCACTTATAGGCCTTCTGCAGTTTGATGCAAATAAATGCCACCAATGTTCTATGTAGTTTTAACACTGGCTGAGGAAAGACTCAGATCTGTTAACAAAAAATGTTATACAGATAATACAAACAATTCTATTTATGCCATTCATGTAGAGTATATATTATTGTGTCATTGGGTACCACACTGCACGGCCCATCTGAGCGAATTTGTAGCTTTCTGTGTTCCCTTATTTTAAAATTAAAATATTTGGCCATTCTAAAAGTACTAGACAGTATACTACAGAATGTCTGTAGAACACTGAATCATTTTGTAACATCGCTGCCATTCTAAAATTTGTCTTAGAATAGTGCAATTTTCAGTGAATTAGTCTGAGATACAATCATAGAATCATAGAATCATAGAGTTGGAAGGGGCCATACAGACCAGATCTGGAGTCTAATTTAATACACTAGTGTCATGGGCAAAATCATTTCTATTTCTACATCAAGCTAAATTATTCTTCATTGAAAAACATAGGGCAAATAATATATGCTTAACATTAGTATTCAATATGTATGCATATTTAAGGCCTGCTTGTGTCTTCCTTGGCCCTTAAAATTTAACTATAGGGAGACTAACAGGATGTCCTAGCCTCACATAATTCCATCCTCTTTTCCTCACACCATGACTGGAATTAATACCTGAACTATAGAGATCCTGAATTTACCATGGTCTGACTTCTCCCTGACTTCACCCATGCAGAAGAAACTGTGGTAGGAATGGGGGAATGCTGGGAGCCCAAGACTTACTCCAAGTCTCACAGCATCTGATATTCTGGAGTGAAGCAGTAAGTAAAGAGACTTAATTTTAAAAACTATTTCACAGCTTTAAACATTCCCTTTATTGTTTTTACTAGAAACTAACCAATAGCTGAAGTTGTAATGGAGGGCTTTACTTGCACATGCTTTGTTTGCAATTTCTTCCTTTTGTATGCTGCCATACTGAAGGTATCCCAAATGATATTTGCAACCAAAATATCTGTCAGCTGCTATTTGACACATTACCAGTATTCCACACATGAATACCTTTTTAAAAAGTAACTTAAAGTATTACAAGAATCAGTTAAAATAGTGACTTCTTTTAACTTCTGATATAATTATTGGTTTCTGAATTCTTACCTTTTATGAGAAACCATTCAATTGGTAATAGGGATGTTCTATAAGCACTGGGACAATATCGTGAAAGAACTATCATGCTCATTCCATTAACTGGGAAGGTTATTTAAGAACATGGAAAACAGAGCAGTTATGTAATACTGCCAAGAACATTACATGTCTAAAGGTATGATCCATCTACCTTCTGAGATTCTTTTAACACTGTAAAAAAGAAATATGCTCAACTGACAAGGTGAAGAGAATATTATAGTTATCTAAATCCAAAACAAAATATGTTCATACTTTCAGTGTCTGATGCCTAAACCCCCTTACTGATTGAAAGGAAGGCCTGGTGTGACTCAGCCATTCATGCAATCCCTCTACAAACTATTTTCATGACAGTCCATTCAAGTGGGAATCACATCAGGAACATGAATTAGTCCACCAATATGAGTTCCCACACACAAGCATCAATAGGATAGAATGGGTACACTCATCTGTTATATATATTACTGCAATATGAACCAATTCTCAAAATCTGCATGCTTTGAATATCTGTCAGCTTTATCATGCCACACATCCAGAATGGTTTCTGGCACATCACTGTCATTTTTCTAGATGTACACAAAATACAATTTAGATCAATAATAAACAGCCTATGTTGCTTCATGGGATTTGCTGTCCATCTGAACCAAGTCAGATCATATTAGGTGTCCATATCTATTTTTCTTAATATCTGTTTGGTTCATCTGGGCAGTAATGTTCAACTCTGTAAAGCTGATTAAAACAAATGGGCAGAATATCACTTCTTCAAGACCCAAGTCTTTAAAATGATTTGCTAGAGCTCAAATGTAAACTTACACATATGCTAAGAATCAAGTATTTCTTCCCCCCCCAAACATTACAGCATATTGAAGAATGGAAAGACATTTACATTTACATTTATAATTAGATGTTATACAGTTGTTGTTCTGCATGTATCCCTATAAAAAGTACGATATGCATTTCAGAGGAGGAAAATACTATAGTGAAGTCTGTTTCTAATATTCCTTCATAATGTTTTAAGTGTACTTTTAAGCATCTTACCAATGATTTAATTTTTTCAGGAAAAATAGCATTTTCAGAATCACAGTATATTAATTCATTGTCAAAAAAATACCTAAGTACACCAGTCATTTTCACAGTTCACAGATAGTTTCTCAGGTAGTATTGGAAAACCTTTCCATATGCCAGTGCAGTCCTAAACAGAGTTACATTCTTCTAAGCACAATGAAGTCAATGAACTTAAAAGGATATAACTCTGTTCAGGATTACACTGTAAATTCCTAAAAAGTAACAGATGAAGCTGTCTTAATACAATGTTTCCAATGTCCCTTTCAAACAAATTACTAAATAGTATGTGTCTTGTGAGAGAGCAGGATTATGACTGTTCTCTGGGAGTCCTTGGCCAACTCCAGGACCCTCCACAGCTTGGTGTAGTGGTCATGAGCGAGGCCTTCTAATCTGGCGAGCCGGTGACCTTGGGCTTGCCACAGCACTTATAAAGCTGTTCTGAACGAGTAGTGATATCAGGGCTCTCTCAGCCTCACCTACCTCACAGGGGGTCTGTTGTGAGGAGAGGAAAGGGAAGGCAAATATAAGCTGCTTTGAGTCTCCTTTGGGTAGAGAAAAACGGCATATAAGACCCAACTCTTCTTCTTCTACATGTCAGACATGATCTTGAAATGGGACATACATGTGTAGAGTCCAATGTACATGACCCTTATTCTTAGAATTGGGATATGTGTGTAAAGACTGGCAAACAATTGCTAGACTTCCACAAATGAAATATAGCACCCAACAGTTAGATGTCAGCCAGGGTTATACAACTGGTATGATTTTGCTCCCCATCAGCTCTTACATACTCTACATCAGGGGTAGTCAACCCATGGAACTCCAAATGCCCATGGACTACAATTACCATGAGCCTCTGCCAGCA
This sequence comes from Paroedura picta, assembly GCF_049243985.1. Classification (NCBI taxonomy): domain Eukaryota; kingdom Metazoa; phylum Chordata; class Lepidosauria; order Squamata; family Gekkonidae; genus Paroedura; species Paroedura picta. The sequence continues at coordinate 91,044,211 of NC_135369.1, read as the reverse complement.
TTTGATGGCAGGAGCTCATGGGAATTGTAGTCCATGGACATCTGGAGGACCACAGGTTGACTACCCCTGCTCTACATGCTTGAATGTTTGTAGGTACAGCTAGAAAATGAAGGGCAAAGAAAAAGACATATGAGTTCCATAACCATTCAAGTCAATAGCTGAATGTTCACTGAGGTCAGTGAGGCTAGTATTACACCCCACTGCTTAAGTTCTACACCGTATAAAATTAAATAAATGCTTGTACTATGTCTAAAACCCAGTTCTGCAAAGAGGTATACACATACTTAATGCAACAAAATAATCTGCAGAACTGGGAGCTAAGTCAGGACAGACTTTCATTCACAGTATTCAAGTGCACTGGTTTCCAAATTGGCTTACTTGTTCAGCAGGCAACTCTACAGCTGAAAGTGTCTGCCTACAAGGCTACGACAGAAGGAATGGGGGGTGGGGGGGGGCATCCAAGTTGTTTAGAAGCTTCTTGGGAAGGGTAGAATGGTACATACTGAACGTTGCTGAACTATACAAAAGCTGACAGGAAGTGCCATTTCATTTATTGTGATGGTAACAATATGACTTTTAATAAATATGACTGTCTGGAAGGTCTTGTTTTCGTAGACTAGTTAGGATTTGAAGGCATCTCTAATACTTGCTAACATATACCTTACCGGCTTGACTGCTTGACACATCTCTGCCTGCATATTTAAAGTTATTTTTACTCAGGGTCACTGGTGACAAATATTCTATATTTCCAGTGTGCAAACAGACACTTTTTATAGCTTATGATGATATCAAGTTCAGTAGCCAGTCATTATAACAAATGTTCAAGAGGTACCATAGTTCAGTTGCCCCCAAGATGATAATGAGACTGTTTCTGAAGCCTTCTATCTGGAAGTTAAATTCCCTGTCCGCAGCACGATAGATTCAAGTACTGTAAACTCAATGACAGTTTCAACCCCACAGAGTTTCTGCTGGAGTTCAAATTGATTACATAAAGATAAAACAGAAACATTTACAACAGCAGTGTGGAAATATCGTTATAGCAAGAATTCCCCCTAGTGAAACTGGCATTAAAACCAGTTTACTATACCAGATGGCATAGTAAAAGTACCAAAAGAACTCCCTACTATAAAGATAAAAATTAAAAGCAAACCTCAAGTTTTGCCCTCCCAAATCCAAGTATTTTAAATTAAGGCCTCAGCAATGTAGCCCATGAGAAAAGCTAGTCTTGTATATTTACAAGCCAAACATTAGTTTTTTAACAGTTGATTCTGGAACCATTGGATTGTCAAGCTCTCTCCCAAGTCATACTGTATCTGTGAAGAAAGGAAATTCAAAATTTTCCCATTTGCAGATTTTATCTTATGGACAATGAAACAAGTACAGATGCGTAAAAAGGGAGAGAATGATGACAAAGTATTTAAATAGGAATCAGTCATCAATCTTCACTGGAAGTGAATCTGTTGTCTCTGTTTCATCTTGCTGGGCTGGTAGCCATCCATAAGCTTCTTCTCCTTTCATCACTTTTTCCCATTGTTTGAGATTTTCCCTGGAGAGGCAAAAAGGAGCCAATGTTGAACATATGTTCACTATCTTTTAAGAATGAGGTATCAATACATCTAATTCTTAACATGATCAAATATGTGAATATTTAAATCCAGAGTGTGGAGACATAAAAACACAACAATGAACTCTCTACAAACCTGAAAAATGCCCTAGGTTTACAGAAAAGTGTGTGTGTGTTTAATCCCCTCAAATTAATATAAGTTTTAAGAATGAAGCTTTGAAAAAGTGGTCATTGCTAGGCAACCACAACCATACTGCCAACCTTCAAGCTTTGGTTTCTGTCAGCAAAGGCAGTCATCATGCCCCTTTCCAAGCCTGAAGGCCTTTAGGAGCGACACCTTGGGGCCAAATTCGGCAGCAATCACTGATCACTTGATACCACATAATTTGCATATTTCACCCAGAACTAGCTGCTCATGACTGTTCAAAAATGGCCACCCCCTGAATGCTAGTGTGGTTAATGGTTAACATTTCAGACTAGGATTTGATAGACTTGGGTTCAGTTCCTTGCACTGCAGTGGAAACACATAGGGTGACCTCGGTCCAGTCACGTACTCTTAGTCTAACTTACCTCAAAGGATTGTCAAGAGAATAAAATTGAGAGCAGTATGATATGATATGGTTTGGGTCCCCATTGTGGAAATGTGGGTATGAATGAAATAAATAATAAATATAGGTGAAGATTTTGATGGCAGATAAAAGGTATATTGGTGGGTGTGCAGGCAAAAGGGAAGCAGGGAAAGGTGAGGATACTGGGGTTGCCAGGGAGAAAGAGAAAATAGTGGTGAGTGGTTAGCCTGCAATGGTAACAAAGCTACATGTGCTTCCCCTGCAACTGCTTGCAGATCTCCATTACACAACTGAGCTAGCTTAGCCCATCTGGTAGCACTACAGAACAGGGTCATAGCTTTTCCTGGTTGATGCTGCTAGAGTTAGGGAAGGGGTGAGAGATGCAGACAAGGGAGCAGATAAAATATGATGTATATCAAACTACTGATAAACTTACTGAAGAAATTGATCAATTATTGCTATAAAAATATAAACACTTTTTAAAAGTCACTAATAATGTTCCAGTATGAAGTGATGACTCTAAAGATTAAAATTGCATGGGGACTGCTAGAGATACACCATCTATATGCATTAAATATACATTACACTAAAATATGCATTAAAATGTCCAGGTTTTATAGGAAAACCATTTTCTCTTGGGAAGAATCATTACTGAGATGATCATTCAAAGTACTGTAAGCAAGAAAGGCCATTATTAGTGCTCTGAAATTTCCAGGGAGCTGCAGTCCTTTCAACAGGCTACCCATCTTCAATTACAAACCACTTCTAGGAAGAAAGAACACTAAAATAAAACCTTTAAGTGGATTAAAAGGACTGAGTAGGGTTTGTACTTACCTCTTAGACACCAGGGGCACTTTCACACATGCTAAATAATACATTCAAGCCATTTCAGTAAAATCCAGTTGCAAAATTTATTGAGAGTGGTATTTGGTGTATGTGAAAGCACCCCAAGATTCTATCCACAGAAAAGTACATCTTTATTTTTTCCACCTCTGTAAGTTTAAAACTATTTATTATGCTACATTTCCTTTCAACAAGACTTATAATTCATTCAATTAGGAAACATACACATTTTGCTATGTTCTATGAAGCAACTGAATACATGTTCCCAAACCGGAATTTAGCCAACAAACAAGTCTTTGGGAGCCGCCCAGAGAGGAGCCCTTGAGATAGAAAGTATGGTTGCCTGAATATTACAGGACAATCTGTTTAAAAAGCTGTAAGGCAGCCAGGGTGCCCCCTGCTGGCTAGGCTCAGAGGGGTGGAAGTGCTGCACCCCCTGTTGAGCAGCAGGGTCAGATGCTATGCAAACAGATGAGTCTGGCACGCCCAATTGTAGTTGCCCTCTCTTGTGGGTCCATCTCTTTTATTGAGGAGAGGAGAGATATAGAAGAAAAAGGCAGGAGGGGCTCAGGGCGCTCCTTAACACTATCCTCTGAGCTACTTGAGGATTCCTCAGAGCTGCTTACCCTGTCTGTCTCCTCTTGACAACTGTCTCGTGACTCTAGCTCTTCCTTCTGCCATGGCGGTTCCCCTTCCCCACACTTGGCGTCTACACTCTGTCTCTCTCCTTTCTCCATCTTGTCTTATCTCCTTCCTTCCCTGCACTCTTTCTCATATCTCTCTCTTGGTTACTCTCTGCTTTCTATCACCCACCCCTTGTGCTCTATTTTATTCCTTTTATCCTTCCCCCTCCTGTCTGGCCCCACCTTCCCCCAAACTCCAAATGAGGTTACATCATAGAATCATAGAATCATAGAGTTGGAAGGGGCCATACAGGCCATCTAGTCCAACCCCCTGCTCAACGCAGGATTAGCCCTAAGCATCCTAAAGCATCCAAGAAAAGTGTGTATCCAACCTTTGCTTGAAGACTTCCAGTGAGGGGGAGCTCACCACCTCCCTAGGCAGCCTATTCCACTGCTGAACTACTATGACTGTGAAAAACTTTTTCCTGATATCTAGCCTATATCGTTGTACTTGAAGTTTAAAACCATTACTGTGTGTCCTCTCCTCTGCAGCCAGCAGAAACAGCATCCTGCCATCCTCCAAGTGACAACCTTTCAAATACTTAAGGAGGGCTATCATGTCCCCTCTCAACCTCCTTTTCTCCAGGCTGAACATTCCCAAGTCCCTCAACCTATCTTCATAGGGCTTGGTCCCTTGGTCCCAGATAATCTTCGTCGCTCTCCTCTGTACCCTTTCAATTTTATCGACGTCCTTCTTGAAGTGAGGCCTACAGAACTGCACACAGTACTCCAGGTGTGGTCTGACCAGTGCCGTATACAATGGGACTATGACATCTTGTGATTTTGATGTGATGCCCCTGTTGATACAGCCCAAAGTGGCATGTGCCTTTTTTACCGCTGCATCACACTGCCTGCTCACGTTTAGTTTACAGTCCACAAGTACCCCAAGGTCTCGTTCACACACAGTGCTACCTAGAAGCGTATCCCCCATCCAGTAGGCATGCTTTTCATTTTTCTGACCCAGATGCAGAACTTTACACTTATCTTTATTAAATTGCATCTTGTTCTCATTTGCCCATTTTTCCATTGTGTTCAGATCTCGTTGAACTCTGTCTCTATCTTCCGGAGTATTTGCCAGTCCTCCCAATTTGGTGTCATCTGCAAACTTGATGAGTAGTCCTTCCACCCCCTCATCTAGACCATTAATAAATATGTTAAAAAGTACTGGGCCGAGCACTGAGCCCTGAGGTACCCCGCTACTCACCTCTCTCCAGTCTGATGAAACACCATTGACAACAACTCTTTGAGTGCGGTTCTCTAACCAATTCCCTATCCACCTAACTATCTGAAAATCCAGATTGCAGTCCTTCAACTTATCCATCAGAACATCATGGGGAACCTTGTCAAAAGCTTTACTAAAATCCAAGTAAATGACATCAACCGAATTTCCCCGATCCAGCAAACCTGTTACTTGGTCAAAAAAGGAAACCAGGTTGGTCTGGCAGGACCTGTTGGAGACAAATCCATGCTGACTTCCTTGGATCACCAAATTGTCCTCCAGATGTTTGCAGATCGCTCCCTTTAATATCTGCTCCATTATCTTCCCCACAACAGAGGCCAGACTCACTGGTCTGTAGTTTCCTGGGTCATCCTTCCTCCCTTTTTTGAAGATCGGAATAACGTTTGCTCTTTTCCAGTCCTCCGGGACATCTCCAGTCCTTAAAGAGGTTCCGAAGATGATGGACAAGGGCTGTGCAAGTTCTCTGGAAAGTTCTTTGAGTACTCTCGGGTGCATTTCATCCGGACCAGGGGATTTGAACTCATCCAGTGCAGCTAAATGCCTCTCGACAACCTCTCTATCCATGTTAACCTGGATCAACCTCACCCTTCTGCTCAGCACCCCATCCCTTCTTCCCTGCCTCCCTCCTTCTCCAAGCTACCATACATGGACCTAGGGATTGGCCTCGTGCTTCCCCAGCCCTGGCTCTCGGGCTTTGTGGTTCCGCCTCTGCCTCACTGCCCTGGTCCTCTGTCGCTTGTTTGGCTGCCCTGGTGAGTTCTGGCACTGGTACAGGGCTCAGGTTGAGGAACTGGGCTTCCTGCCAGCTCTGGGGCTGCCTGTGGGAGGTTGGGTCTATTCCTCCATGTCTTTTGGCATCGGCAGGGACCACTGCAGCTGGGGCTTCTCTCTCTCCGTGTCAGCGTTCTTGGTGCAGGGCTTTCTGACTCTGGGTTTGCAGGATCACCCCTGGGCCTGGTGGAGATCTGGGGCAGTGGTTCTGGGCAGTTGGGGTTCATCAGGCAGTCTGGGCTTCTGGCCTGGAGGCTTGGGAAAGTCCCCAACACCAGGTGGTCCAGACAATAGCACAGTATAGAAAACCTCTCTTAGAAAAAAAATAACATAGCTAAATGTTCCAGAAATAGAAGTAGATAAGATTCACAACCAAGTAAAAGATACCTAGAAAGGAACAACCCACTACATACTTTTTCTCCTCTCAGTCCAACGCTATCATATGAAAAACATTGACAATGAAATTCTGCCTTCTATGCAGCTTCTTAAAGGTTCTGAGGAATACAGAACATCTGTATCAGTCCTTAAAATAACATTTAAAATGTAATTCTGTGTAGTTACTTGAGTCCAAGCTCACTGATTTCAGTGTGCTTAATCTGATTTAACTTTTCATAGGACTGTACTGTAGGTGAATTGGCTCCCATATATAGTGAGCTCAAAGTGTTCGTTGTAATATATATTTCCCCACTTCACATCAGCAGCCCCCTAACACTGCAATAATAAGCATAGCTACACTGCAATAATAAGCATAGCTACATAGCTAAAACCCACTGCATCATAAGATGCATAGTGCTTTTTGAGCTTATGGAATCACGAGTTTTGATACTTTAAAAAATTAATCTCATTCCTGATTTGGGGGGGGGGGACTTTATAGAGGCATGCTTTGTATTACAACTTGGGAGAAAGTTATTTCTAATATTGCCTGCACGTATGTTCGCCTATTAGTTGCTCCAGGCTGTTCTTAATTTTTAAAAAGCATTTCCCGTCCCCCGGAAGAAGGGAGAGGGAGGCAGGTCCAAGAGCAGGACATTGGAGGTGGAGGCAGCGCTTCTTCACCTCCACTTATTTCTTTGGCTGGTGGCCTGCTGGTTGCTCTCTTTTAGGTAGGGCTAAATAGGTTGGGGAATCCATTTTATCCGTCCTCAATCGTGCAACTTTCTGACCTGCCTGGCTGACAATTTCATTTATCAAATGGTAGATGAACCCACAAGAGGTTTAGCCACACTGGACTTAATACTGACCAACAGGCAAGAGTTGGTGGATGAGGTGAAGGAGGTGGGGACCCTAGGGGGAAGTGACCATGTCCTCATAGAATTCCTTTTGAGATGGGGGGACAAGGAAGCTTGTAGCCAGATTTTCGTAGGGCAAACTTTAATAAACTCAGAGACATGATGAGTGTCATACCATGGACGAGAATGCTGGAAGGGAAGGGAGCATGTGAAGGGTGGGTGCTACTCAAACAAGAGCTATTGCATGCTCAATCAATAACTACCCCAGAAAGACAAAAACAATGCATGAGCTCTAAGAAGCCTATCTGGATGAACAGAGAACTTCAAGAGGAACTAAGAAAGAAAAGGGAAATGTTCAGGAAATGGAGGAAAGGACAGAGCTCTAAAGAAGAGTACCTACAGGTTACTAGGCACTGTAGATCAATCATCAGAAAGGCCAAAGCTGAGAGTGAGCTAAGATTGGCCAGGGAAGCCCACTGTAACAAGAAAAGATTTTTCAGTTATGTGAGGAGCAAACATAAAGTAAAGGAGGCAATAGGCCCACTGTTGGGTGCGGATGGACAAATTCTAACCAAGGATACAGAGAAAGCAGAAAGGCTCAGCGCCTATTTTATATCTGTTTTTTCCCACAGGTCAAAGGGTTTAGGCACATCTAGAGATGGCAGTAGCCAAGAGATAGTGTCTGAGTGGCAGGTTGACATGGACGGAGAGGTTGTTGAGAGGCATTTAGCTGCACTGGATGAGTTCAAATCCCCTGGTCCGGATGAAATGCACCCAAGAGTACTCAAAGAGCTTTCCAGAGAACTTGCACAGCCCTTGTCCATCATCTTCGGGACCTCTTTAAGGACTGGAGATGTCCCGGAGGACTGGAAGAGAGCAAACGCTATTCCCATCTTCAAAAAACGGAGGAAGGATGACCCGGGAAACTACAGACCAGTGAGTCTGACCTCTGTTGTGGGTAAGATAATGGAGCAGATATTAAAGGGAGCGATGTGCAAACATCTGGAGGACAATTTGGTGATCCAAGGAAGTCAGCATGGATTTGTCTTCAACAGGTCCTGTCAGACAACCTTGTTTCCTTGTTTGACCAAGTGACAGGTAGATAAAATTGAAAGGGTACAGAGGAGAGCGACAGAGATGATCTGGAGCCAAGGGACCAAGCCCTATGAAGATACTTTGAGGGACTTGGGAATGTTCAGCCTGGAGAAAAGGAGGTTAAGAGGGGACATGATAGCCCTCTTTAAGTATTTGAAAGGTTGTCATTTGGAGGAGGGCAGGATGCTGTTCCCATTGGCTGCAGAGGAAAGGACACACAGTAATGGGTTTAAGCTACAAGTACAATGATATAGGCTAGATATCAGGAAAATGTTTTTCACAGTCAGAGTAGTTCAGCAGTGGAATAGGCTGCCTAAGGAGGTGGTGAGCTCCCCCTCACTGGCAGTCTTCAAGCAAAGGTTGGATACACACTTTTCTTGGATGCTTTAGGATGCTTAGGGCTGATCCTGCGTACAGCAGGGGGTTGGACTAGATGGCCTGTATGGCCCCTTCCAACTCTATAATTCTATGATTCTAGTGCTTTAAAATGGAGGATGTAGTGAGAAGTTTGCTGGAGAGACGTGGGATGTGGGCGACATCATGCAGAGGGCCCAGAATATAGCGTCTTCACAAGGTAAGTGTGATGTTAAATTAATGGCATGCAGAAAGGCCCTGACAATTCCCAGAACAGGAACAGTTATTTTAATTCACTTACCACTTCACAGTAGGGTAGCTGTGTTGGTCTGAAGTAGCACAATAAAATCAGAGTCTAGTAGCACCTTTAAGACCAACTAAGATTTATTCAAGGCATGAGCTTTCGAATGCAAGCACTCTTCCTCAGACTTGAGTGCTTGTACTCGAAAGCTCACACCTTTAATAAATCTTTGTTGGTCTTAAAGGTTCTACTGGACTTTAATTTTATTGTGCTTCACAGTAGACATCTTATCAAATGGCTCTCAACTGATCAAAGTATTTTGTGTAAAAATGTGTGTGACTCACCTGCAGGCCCGAAGTAGTGGTGCTGTGGCAGGCAAAATCTCCATGAGTGTAGTATAGCATGGAATGGCTACAGCATTGTAGAACCCAATCTAAAAAAAATAGAAATAAAAAAACACAAGCTACATTATGTAAACTGGAAAGGCAAGAAAATCAATTTACTTATCCAGGTAACTCTCTATACCAGAAAATATTAGCTAAGTAAACTGGCAATTGCGAAGAAATGTCTAACTAGATAACTAGGGGTGCAAGGGGCCAGATTGTATCTTCCTGAGGATTTCAAGAAAGGAATCTTTGACATACAAGGCTGGGGGAAAACAGAAGAGATCAAACTTGTTGCCAATTTGGGGGGGGGGGTATTTTGCAGGTCCATCTGGGCTGATTACATCTCGAGAAAGGTGCACTCATGCCTGAGCTAAATCTTGATGGCTGCCATTGCTATGTGGGGCAGACAAAGGCTTGCTGATGGGACAAAGACTCCAAGGTAATGGGAAGCTTTTAGCAAACTGTAACATCTAATTTAAGAGCCTGCTTTAGAATAAGATTGGCTATAGCATGTAGAGACTGAGGGCAGGTAAGGTGACCAGATTTTAAGGGGCTTTACGCACCGGGATCTTTGTAGCAAATTGGTTGCTGAATGAAAAATCGCCATTTAAAATAGTGGAATTCGTCGTTATGCATACCTGCCTTTGTAGTGGAATCCAGTTGCGTTTTGTAGCGTTTCCCACAGGCTTCCGGTCTCGGCAAAAATCGCTAGAAAGGAAGCGCTCTTGCCAAGCTCGTCCCGCCCCTGGCCGTCAAGCAGCCAATGGGCAGCCGTTAGCATGCTCCCAAACAGCCCCTTTCCCTTTAAGAAAGTTTTTTAAAAAAAAAACCAGACCCATTGCAATGAATCTGTGTTGATTCGTTGCAACGGAGAGACCCATCCAGCTGCCTGGTGTGTTTGAGCTGTCATTTATTCGTTGCCACGCTCCCTCCGAGTGAAAAAAAAAATCCCCCCCCCTCTCACGGGCCCGATTTTCGGCTGAAAATCCAATGGGCAGCCGTTAGCATGCTCCCAAACAGCCCCTTTCCCTTTAAGAAAGTTTTTTTTTAAAAAAAAACCAGACCCATTGCAACGAATCTGTGTTGATTCGTTGCAACGGAGAGACCCATCCAGCTGCCTGGTGTGTTTGAGCTGTCATTTATTCGTTGCCACGCTCCCTCCGAGTGAAAAAAAAAAATCCCCCCCCCCTCTCACGGGCCCGATTTTCGGCTGAATGAATGTGTAAAAAATAAAGGGAAAATACATCAGCAAACGGGCTTCTCTTGTTTGTGCTTAGTGACTGAAGGGGAGGGACTGAAGCTGGGGAAGCCTCTAAACAGAGGCTCGCTGGTGCGTTTATCCCCGCTCGCTCGGAGAAAAAAAAAATGGCGATCGCTTCGCCGGAAGATCAGAGGAGAGAACCAGGGGGAGGGACTTTGTAGAAACCACAACAATGTTAACGCACAGGTCTTTTTCGCTAGTGTTGCAGATTGGTTGCAGGAGTGTATCGCTTTCCGGAGGCTGAATCCACTTTTGGGGATTTCCCTGAAAGCACTACAAGGAAGCGCTTTTTGCAGATCGTTTTCAGGTGTGTGGCAGATTGTCAACGACGTTGTGCATAACGGCAAATCAGTAGCGTTTTCAATTGGCAACCATTGTGCGATTTTGAAGGCGTGCGAAAAGCCCCTAAGTTTGTTAAAGAGGGACAGCATTGACCAGGGCTTGCCAATTTTCAGGCACGACCTGGAGACTAGCTTCAAAGCCCATTTATGGGGGCTGCCAACCTCCAGGAATGACCTGGAGTTCTGGAATTCAAGCCTTCTAACTGCTTTTAATTACTTTGCTTTATTTCAGTTCCCAACATCTCCAATTAAAAGGATTAGGAAGATCTCTATCAGAAACTCAAAAGAGCCATTGCCAATCTCAAAATATAAAATGTACTTACTTAAAAAATAAATCTGTTCATGCTACTCCAGACAATGCTCAGGTGCCACTGGACTCAATATTAGTCCTGCTGCCTCAGACCAACACAGCTACCCACTTGAAGCCTTTTTGGAAGAGAAGCCTCCCTTCCTGCTTCATTTCCCCTCAGCAGCGGGCGGGCAGAGGCCGGGCTTCCCTCCCTCTCCAGCCTGGGCGAGGAGGCCGTCCCGGAAGGTGCGTCTCTTTAAGTTGGCCCGGGCAAGGCAGGGTGGAGGTGGGCACCAGGCGCGGGGAGGCGCCGTCATCAGTGCTCAGGGCTGGCAGCAGGAGCCTCCGCTGCTTCCCACCCAACCCTCAGCACTTGCCAATGGTGGCGCCCTGCAAGCCCCGCTTCAGAGCCTGGGCGCCTGTGTGGGGTCCTCCTGAGCTCGGGCTACTTGTTAGGCTCACGCAGCCAAAAAAAAAAAAAGATTTTTTAAAAACAATTATTAAATTGGGACATTTGTGGGACAACCCAGGAGGCGGGGCAGATGCTGAAAAGGCAGGACAGTCCCGCCAAAAGCAGCACGTCTAGTCACCTTAAGAGCAGGGGAACTGTGTGCTTGCACCTTTCTTCTGTATTCCTTGCTAAATTTGTTGCTCTTCAGACAGTTTGTGTGTAGACTTCTTCCTTTTAATAAATTCTTTCCCATTTAAAATGCTGGTAGTATTCCTTAATACCTTATAGGCCTCTACCACTCAAAACATGGTGTTCAAAATTACCATAGGGAATGGTGCTATCCCTGTCCCCTGCCACACTCAGCTGCTGGAATGGGGCAGGGGAAGCAGAAGCTGGAGCCAAATTCACCACTAAGGCAGTAGCGCTGTAGGCAGTGGACAAAGAAGAGCATTACTGCCACTAGCACCTGCTTGTTGTGGGCAGGAGAGGAGCCTGGATGGCAAGTGGGAAACCCACTCCCTCATCTTCACAAGTCTTGGGCTTCAATGTGAAAGAAAGGATGGGAGCAGAGAAAAAGATAATATGATGGGGTGGAATGGGGGAAGAAGGAAGAGAGAGAGAATGAAAGAATGGCTTTCATAGAAGAGTTAGGGAAGAGGGGAGGAAACAAAGTCCAAGGGACAGGATGCTCATTTCCCATGAGTTTTGGCAAGTCATCACTGGTAGAAATCTAATTCATGATATTTTATGAAATAAATGAAAATCAGATGATCTGTGTAAAAAGAAAGTCAGCAACATACGCACACAAAAGAATATCTGCTCTGTAGTGAAATTATACCTCCTTGAAAAAAAATATTTCAAGCCTACCTGGCCCTGAGGAACTTCATCCTTCTTGTCTCGGTCCATCATGGGAATAGGTTGAATACCTAGCTTCTTCATTTCATCACCCTACAATATTCAACGAATGAAAGAATTACTGGAGGTACAAGAAACGTTTCCCTTTTTCATACAGCAAAATACTAAGAAATTAATGATATTAAAAAGAAGATTTAAAAAACAACACAAAGGGGTTATTTTACAACATCTAAGGGCCTATTCTTACATTACAAAGAACTTGTGGGGGTCATAAGGATTTTGGGTCATGTGTAAAGGTTGTGTCTTCCAGGAATGCATGGGCTGGATCCAGACTGGGAATTTGTTGTGCACAGAAAAAGGTTTTAAGCCCCTCCCCCACCCAATCACACCTGGGTTTGACAATATGAAATTACTTTGTCAGTCTTAGATTCAAATGAGTAGCCGTGTTGGTCTGAAGTAGCACAATAAAATCAAAGTCCAGTAGCACCTTTAAGATCAACAAAGGTGCATTCAAGGTGTGAGCTTTCGAGTGCAAGCACTCTTCCTCAGCCTTAATTATGTAAATGTTTCCAAATGGAATAAATGGTGATTCCCCTAGAAATATGATGTAGGGAGAGGGCCCCTTCTCTATATGTGCTGCTATCCATATCTGAATTTGACCTATGCATACCTGAGGAGCATAGTCTTCCTGTTAGCTATCAGGCCCTTGTAAGAAGAAGAAGAGTTGGTTCTTATACCCTGCTTTTCACTAGCCCCAAAAGTCTCAAAGCAGCTTACAACAGCCTTTCCTTCTTCTCCCAACAACAGACTCCCTGCGAGGTAGGTGGGGCTGAGAGAGCTGACAGACTTGCTCTGTGAGAACAGCTCTAATAGGTCTGTGACTAGCCCAAGGTCATCCATCTGGCTGCATATGGAGGAGTGGGGAATCAAGCCTGGTGTTCCAGATTAGAGGACTCCATTCTCAATCATTACACCAAGATGGACGAATTCTAAGAGAACTGCAGTATCCGACCTAGGGACTAGCTAATTTAAGATCCCATTTTCACCAGTAGCTAGTGATTGATGAAAGGTCTACTGCCATAGACTGTATGTTCATTGCTATGCCATGTAACAGACATTAAGTATTTTCTCTTTTTTTCCAGATTCTCAAATAGATGTTATGTCAGTGTCAAGAATAATTCTGGGAAATGTTTATTGGATGATTTCTGAATTATGGAAATGAATACTTAGGAACACCCCCCTCGTCAAATGTTTGTTTTTAGTGTCCACATTTGATAAACTTCCAGAAACCTTAAAAGTGCCAAGGTGTGTTTTTGATGTGAAAATATCAATAGCTGCACTCACAGCAAAGCTGTACAATTTAAGTAGACAATGGAAGTAGTGGGGCGGGTACTCTCGCACTCACACACCACCACACTGCCTCCTCCCCCACTGCCTGCTGTCACCTCAAGAGTAAGCAGAGAGGCAGCTCCACCGTTGCCTACTCCAACTCTCCCCAACAAGGAGTCCCATTGTTACTTTACCTCTCTGCTGTTCAGTCTACCACTGTCTAAAGCCCTTGGGGTAGAAGGAAACATTTTTGCATTTGTGTGTCTAGTGTGTGTATGAATGTATGTATGAATGTGTGTATGAATGTGGGGGGAAGTGAATGTGTGCAGTGATCTGCTGCCCCAGCAATATATCTTAACTACAGTATTTGCTGGCGTATAAGACCACTTTTCCCCCCTGAAAAACATGCCTCCAAGAGGGGGGGGGGATCGTCCTATATGCCGGGTGCACTTCAGTTGGGATAGACATAGCTGCCCATAGAAGAAGAGTTGGTTCTTATATGCCGCTTTTCCCTACCTGAAGGAGGCTCAAAGCGGCTTACAGTCGCCTTCCCATTCCTCTCCCCACAACAAACACCCTGTGGGGTGGGTGAGGCTGAGAGAGCCCTGATATCACTGCCCGGTCAGAACAGTTTTATCAGTGCCGTGGCGAGCCCAAGGTCACCCAGCTGGCTGCATGTGGAGGACCGCAGAATCAAACCCGGCATGCCAGATTAGAAGTCTGCACTCATAACCATTACACCAAACTGGCTCATAGTGGCCCATAGTACTGTAATGTAATGTAACAAACTCTATATTTTGAGTGGAAATGTTGGGGGGGGTCGTCTTATACGCCCAGTCGTCTTGTACGCCGGCAAATACAGGTATGTAACACATTTAAAGTTCTGTATCGTTAGCCCATCAGAATCCAAGCTTGCCTTTTCCTCAAGGCCCTCAGACTAATTATAATTTTCTGGCCAATCAGCATCAGGTGACGGTGACAATCTAATCATGATGTATTCTAGCTAGAAACTTCTAGAAAATTACCTCATAACTCCTTTTCCCCTCCTATCCTGTGGCTCACAAGTTCTCATGATGAGCCAATCATCCCATTCCTTATTTTGCCATTGAATATGAAAACAGACATGTATGCAGAGGCCCAGTTAGTAACACCTGCAAGATGGAATGCATCCATCACTATAAACATTATCCCTTGTGCAGAATCAAGGGTGCTTTGCCTCGCTGTGCTATTTTGAAGGAACAGTGTTCCATTCAAATGAAAGGGTAAATAAAGATAAAAAACATTTATATAGGTATGTTTAGCTGAAAATAGGAAGGAGATATGTAATCTATGTGGTTCTAGTCTGGAACAAAAAATCAAACCGAATTTTCAATTATGGTCCAAGATTAAGCATTCCGTTCTTACAAATGAGAACTGAAGGAGCCAGTTTGGTGTAGTGGTTAGGAGTGCGGACTTCTAATCTGGCATGCCAGGTTCGATTCTGCACTCCTCCACATGCAACCAGCTGGGTGACCCTGGGCTCGCCACGGCACTGATAAAACTGTTCTGACTGAGCAGTGATATCAGCGCTCTCTCAGCCTCACCCACCCCACAGGGTGTTTGTTGTGGGGAGAGGAATGGGAAGGCGACTGTAAGCTGCTTTGAGCCTCCTTCGGGTAGGGAAAAGCGGCATATAAGAACCAACTCTTCTTCTTCTGAAGAAGAAATAAATCTGTTTCTGGACTAAACCACTTCATACTGCAGGAGTAAGCTTATATGACTGAATGTTCCTCCAATTCAAAACCAAGGCAATCCTAGTTGTCATCCAGAAAGATTCTTGTATCTTCTTGTCTCTGATATGCCAGTTTGCTATGTAAAATAAATATTTTTATAGAAGTGTATTCAATTATGTGATCTCCACCAGCAAGTCTTAAGTGGTACGGTTCAAAAACAGGTGCGCCTCATTTGCTCTTTGTGATAACTTAGATCAGGGGTAGTCAAACTGCGGCCCTCCAGATGTCCATGGACTACAATTCCCAGGAATCCCAGGAATCTGGGAATTGTAGTCCATGGACATCTGGAGGGCCGCAGTTTGACTACCCCTGACTTAGATGAAGCTAACCAATAATTGTCAAATAGCTTTGGTATTCAAATAGAATTACTTGGCACTCACAGACTGTATGTCCACAGGGCTTCATCTTGTGTCTACACATGCCTATTCAAAATAAGGTTGACAAACACTTACCTCACTCCAAAATTCTGCATATATATCACTGGATGTCAATCTGGTTACATGCCACAATTTTGTAACAGAACACAAGTCACAAGCTGTCATCATCAACGCAATTACACGATCCCTAGAATGAAACAGGAAACTTATTATACAGTTTACTTTTTTTTGTACTTAATCATTTATATCACTACAAGGGCAGGTCTGTCTGTGTCAAAAAATAGCCATGCAGAGCAGTGACCTATGTTATGAAGTACAGGTAACCCAAGAAAAAGGGAGAATAAGATATGTATAAATATTTGTGATCTCAAGGAAAATCCATCTGGAGAGGATTACAATGCAGTCCTAACCAGAGCTACATTCTTCTAAGACTACTGATTTCAATGAACTTAGAAAGCTTGAAGCCTGCTTGAGATTGCATTGTTAGTTATTGCTGATTTCAGCAATAGCTAAAATTGGCAAAAAAAATTATTCAACCTGAAAAGGAAGACAAAAATGCAACCTGAAAAGGAAGACAAACCTGAATGTAAGACTACTCTCCAAAAACTTGTGTGTGTGTGTGTATGTGCAAGAGAAAGAATATGTGTGTGTGAGAGAACTAGAGGCTCCTTGGCTGTCTTAGCATCCTACTTTGGAACCCTTTAGTCTGCTCTTCTTGGCAGAAGTAGACAAGGCCCTGCAGCAGTCCAGCCAACAACATGTCCTCTTGCCCCAAATCCCTTATGGTTAGTAAAACCCGATGATGAGGAGATATGGGTCCCCCTCCGGGATATTATAAACTTGTCCCTAACTTCAGGGACATTCCCGGAGAAGTTGCAAGAGGCAGCGGTGCAGCATTTATTGAAAAAAAACAAGCGCTGGATCCTGCTGACTTGGCCAACTACTGCTAAGTTAGTTGATTGAACAGGTGGTAGCAGAACAACAGGGATTCTTGAAAGAATCTATGGGTTGCGGACGGGACTGGTTGCCCTAAAGGATGATCTCTGGAGGAAGCTGAATCTAGGCAGGTCAGTGCTGCTGCTGTTATTAGACCTGGCAATGATGTTTGACATGGTTGATTATAAACTACTGACTCATCACTTAGCTGAGTTATAGACACAGCCTTGAAATAGATGAAATCCTTTCTCCAAAATCAGGGATGCAGGGTGGGAGTTGGGGAAAATATGTCAAGCACAGGGCCCCAAAATGGAGGTCTTCAGGGAGCATTCTTTCCCCGACATCTGTATGCACCCCTCACCCAGGGTTGGGTTGTCATCAGTATGTGGATGACACCCAGCTATTTCTGGCCAGATGTCTGAATGCTGTGGCAGACTGGCTTGAGCAGACTCAGCTGAAGTTGAATCCAGCCAAGACTGAGGTCCTCTGGCTCAGCCAGCACCTAGAGAAACAGATGATACAGCTCCCATCACTTGATGGGTTGCAATTAACACTGGCACCTACTATCAAGAACTTGAGTGTGATTTTGGACCTCCTTATAAATGGAAACCCAAATTAGTTCTAGATTGGAGACTGAATCAGGTTCAAGGTGCTGGTGTTAACCTAAATGGTCTGGGACTGGCGTTCCAGCAGGACCTCCTCTTCCCTTAAAATCCCCCCAAGAGCTCTAAGATCTTCAGATCAGCAACTGCTCAAGGACTGACTCAAAAGGTAAAAATGGCCTCAACCAGAGTCAGGGCTTTTTCAGCCCTGGCCTCAGCCTGGTGGAATGCACTCTTGAGAGAAATCATGCCCTGCAGGACCTAAATCAGTTCTGTAGGGCCTGTAAGCTGGAGCTGTTCTACCAGGTTTATGGTCTAGGCCTAAACATCTACCAAGAAGGCTGGCCTCACCATTTGGGAAGAGGAAGAGAGCCAGAAGATCAGCTCCTTGCCAGAAGGACTCCCTTGTATGGGAATGTTAGATGGGGTATTATTTGTAATAATTGTAAATATTTTTTATATTTTAACCCTGTATATTGGTTTTACTGTTCTTACACACCCTGAGCAATCTGGAAGGGTGGGATAGAAATAAAAAAAATATTTTATATATATTTTATATATATAATTTATTACTACACATACTTGTGTTCTCTTAGGATGCTAAAATGACACAACTGGGGCAATCTTACACATGGTCACATTATGAGAAGACAAGCTTCACTGGAAAAGATAGAAAAGGTGAAGGCAGAGGAAAAGAAAAAGTCTGAACATGAGATAGGTGGACTCACCGAAGAAAGCCATGACCTTCAGTTTGCAAGACCTAAGCTAGGCTGTTAGCAATAGCACATTTGGGAGGTCCTTAATTCATAGGGTTTCATTAGTTAAAAATGTTGCCAGCACATAACCTGTAACTGCTTGTAACTTGCATGCAAATATAAGACCACCACCCCACTTTTTCGTGACAGTGTTTGTAGAAAAAATTTTCTTTGGGTTAGACATGATAAGAAAAATGGAAAGGCCTATTTCTATGCTTGCACCATCACAGCCTCATAATGAAAAAGGAGGACAAGGGTCTCTTAGTGAATACAGTGGCACAATAGGGCAGGCTGGACCCTACCATTATAGCAGCCATTGCCACTGCTTTGCCAGATAGGCTCGCTGTTACCATAATAGTGTTAGCAGGATCGTGTGGGTCTTCCGGTCTAAATTCAGCCAGTAAATAATTTCCTGAAAGTCTCCACTCCATTTCCTAAAATTCCTTTCACCCTGCCATTGCTAAATACACAAAAGTGTAACAGTGTAAGTCTGCATTAGCAACCACCAATCCTTAGAACTGAGTTATCAAGAAGTGATCTGATGCACACCTAACTACTCCCTTGAGTGGGGGGCATGGCAGATGAATGAATAAAATTAATTCCATTGAAGTCATTGTGCTTTACTTCTTAGCACTGAAGTATAATGTCACCAAAAGTTTTCTATGATAATTTTAATTTTAAAGGTAAACAAGACGTTTTCCTAAACTGGCTTAGAAAAATATTGAAATATGAGTATTTGGCTTAACTTCTAGCAAATCTAGGATTGGTAAAGAACAGAATATTCAGTTTGCAGAAGGAATGTTTTTGTTCACTGAAGGATTACTGAATGAATAGAAGGTTCTGAGTAGTAGAAAGGAATCTTATTATCTATCTTCTCATTGATTAACTTTTATGTCAGAATTGTGTCAGAGTTATAAAATGAAATGTCATTGTTTGTTCAATAGCAAGTAGAACTCAGAGATTATTTTCTGCTATCAGGCTTATATAAATAAGCCTGTACAAAGTTCTGTGCTTCCATACAGTGGGATTTAATTTGTGACATATGATAACAGTATCCTCTCTTTTTTTAAAAATAAAGATTTTTGAGCAAATTTACACATTCACAAATCAAATCTTTCAGACAATAAAAATGTTCACCCTGGCAAAACACCATTTAGATCTGAAGCTGAATTATAAATATGAATTAGCTCTTTACCTATGTGCTTGATTTTTAAGGTTTAATGTTCTCGTCCGATAAAGGTCTTCTAACTGTTTCCTGTTTCCAAAGTACAAAGCAAGATCTGTAGCAATGATGGCTTTGCGGATGATTTCCAGGACCTGCTCATACTCCGTGGAATGCAAATTACTGAAGATATTGTGACCTTCCAGCTGTGAATATATATATATATATATATTTAAAAAGCATAAGATTTCATTTTCAATTATTTTAATTTCTTTATTTAGAACTGTCCCTTTAGCTTGAACACAATTCTTGTTCAAAAACTAAAGAATTCTTAAATTTTCACTGAGAAATAAAAGGCTATTTTTGCAAGAAGCACTGAAGCACGTTTTGGGCTCTTACAATCTAAGATCCCTAATTATTATCAGTTATTTTTACTTCTTTTCACAAATTCCTCTTTGAATTTACCAAGCTCTATGGCAAATGGAACTTATAAGGACAATCCAAGAGACAACTCTAGCAGTTTTTTTTCCACTTAATAGACTATTTTAAAGTGAAATTATGTTACGATGACACAGAGTTCACTAAAAAGAATATACCATTGATGAATATGCATGTTCTGTCATATAAAGTTAATGTTTACTCCATGTTCCATATCACTGTCTGGGACTTATGAGATAGGGAAATATATAACAACTAGTATTAAAGCCCGCTGTATGGCAAATACAGCGGGCGCTAGAAACTGACCTTGTCAGGCGGCGGGGCTCATGGCGGCGGCTGTGTGAGGTGGCGGCCTGACACGGCGAGAGGCGCTTTGCGCCTTTCACCACGTCAGGCCACCGAGCAGGGAGCCCCCGGCGGCCGCGCTCCGCGTGACTGCCGGGGGTTCCTTCGGGTGGTGGCCTGACGCGGCGAGAGGCGCAAAGCGCCTCTCACCGCATCAGGCCGGGAGCAACTGTGTACAGCTCTGAGTTGCTGGGGCTGGGAATCAGAGGGACCAATCGGCAGGCGTGATTGGTCCCTCCGATTGTCTGTCCTGAGGAAGGGTCCAATACGGACCCTTCCTCATCTCGGACACATCCCGCCCCAGAACGCCTTACTGTTTTATTTAGTCTGTGGCGGTGTACAGATGGCGCCCGCGGCGCCACGGGCGGCGTACAGATAATGTTATAGTTTGGGGTAAGGAATACTGTATGTTATCGAAGAAAACAGGCTAGACCTAACATGGGAATGCTGTTCTCAGAAACATCTAGTTTTTAATACGTAGCTTTGCGCAGAGTTTGGCTTTGCAGCAATGTGGATGTATACTCATATTTAAGCTATGTAAAAAGAATGTATTTTTAAAGTGACACATAATTGTGTACTATTTCTAGACACATTCCTGGAAAAGCAAGGATTTTAAAGATGCATCATACTATGTTTTCCGAATATTGATTATTACTTGTAAGTATTAATGGAGGTGTGTACACTGCAAACCGTGACAAATAAAGGGGAAATTTTACAGACTGTGATAGAAATATAATTGTCATACTAAAGCAGTTTTATCCCACCAACGAAACAAACATATTCTAAAAAGATACAGAGCTCCAGTCCGGCTTAATCCTGCTTTTCACTTAAGATTGCAACTTTATACCTGCAATATAGCTACTGTCTGTGAAAAGTGGTGCTGCTCCATAGTTGAGGTGGAATAAAGAGCAGCTAGTGGATGATCAAACTTCTGAAGGTAGCTGTTGCTGTAACCTCGGTGATCCAGGTCATGACATAAACATGCAATAAGGAGACCTCTTCTCTGGAGATAGCAAGCAGGCAAGACATGTAGTTAGTGTTCGAGCTGATTTGGTTCCACTAAGTGTTTCTCTGCACCATTCCAGGCACTCACATTAATACACAAAATGCACCAAACAATATTCATCTATTGCTTAGCCTTAAATGAGGTAGACATCTAAATGTTACAAATGCCAGGCTGCCACTGAATATGAGCCCCAGAGAACATATGAAGTAGTCTTGTGAAGACTGACTACTGGTTTTAGGGTTTTTAAAAATAAAATAAAATAAAATGCCAATATATGGTTTGCTTTATAATTTATGCTTTTAAATAAACACTGATCATGTTGTCAATGAGAAATGCCTCTAGGTTAGTCTAGTTCTGAGATTCTAAAAGATGAAACGTGTTTGTAAGCACATGCTATCCCCTTTCACTACAGCCTGTGAGTAGTTTGAAATAGAAAAATACAAATATAGCATCACCTAATCATAGAATAAGTTGTCTTCTGCTTTACAAGGGGAATGGGTCATAGCATCTTTTGTGCACATGAAGACACATTTTCATAGTTAAAAGAACTCAGGCCAAAAGGCTAGGAAAGAAACCTGATGGAGACACTGGAGAGTTTCTGACAGAGTAGGTTAAAATGTTAGTCCAGGATCTGGAGATACCAGGTTTGAATCCACAAGTGGCCATGGAAGCTTGCTGGGTGACCTTGGCCAGTCACACACTCTCAGCCTAACCTACCTCACAGGGCTGTTCAAGATAAGACAGGGGGAAGAGAACAATATAAGTTGCTTTGGATCCCCATTGGGGAGAAAGGTGGGATATAATTTAAATAAATAAATAAAACAATAATATACTTCAATGTCAGGGACAGTTCATGCATTTGCACTGATTGCACATCTGAAACAGTAACCAATACTAAAATAAATGGGTAAGTCTTCTCTCATCTAGGAACAGTTGAAGGGAGGTGTTGAATAGCAAAGAAATTAAACCCTAGGATTTTAGTTTAAATTGTGAGAGTCAGGAATAGTAAAATATGTTAGAGCGCTACTTTTAGGTTAGGCAGTGAGTGACTGTAGAATTTAAGAGACGTTGAAATACGGGTTACTTGCAACAATTTAATCTTGGAAGGTCTTCAGCAGGGGTAGTCAAACTGCGGCCCTCCAGATGTCCATGGACTACAATTCCCAAGATCCCCTGCCAGTGTTTGACTACAGGGCTGTAGTTTAACTACCCCTGGTCTAGAAGATTAAGCCCTGGTCTTCCCTAACAGCTACAATTTAATCTTCTATAAATTCCAGTCCATTTTTAAAGATAGTATTAGTCTAATTATCATACCTAAGGGGAAAATGTTAACAGTCAAACAACCAGTTTTTAAGTAATGGAACACAAGAGGTCAAAGAAGAGATAGTTGTAAGCCAGCAATACATAAAATTAGGTTTAGGAAAAGCACAAGGATTGACTTAAAATGAGCAAAAGGAAATGTTATTTTATAACTCTTTTAAACTGTAAGCATTCTGTAACTTTTTAACCAATTTTGCCAGTTTTATTATATGTTTACATACAATAACCATATATGAACGAAAAGGCCAAAATCCTATCTGATTAAATGTAAAACTAGTAGGACCATTATGTTATTTTGTAAGGTATCGTATTTTAACATTCAACAAAATTTGAAATGATGCTACATTTGAGATGCAACTGCTGATAATGAAACAAGCTTTCAACTTACTTCTAAGTCTGTAAAAAGCTCATGATTATGCTGAAGGATGGCATACATGCAATGGGCAACTGTAACTGCATGTTTCCAATTGTGATAGGGCACACGGCGGTAATTCTTCTTTACAGACATAGTAAAACGGCATAATTTTTCTAGTTCAAAACTTAAAAAGAAAAGAAAGTGATGAGACGCAGGAAAAGTTTAGACCATTAATCAATTGTACAAAAGACAGTTTCCTTAAGTTAAAAATGAGTTAAGGTTACAAAGTCTCAGAGAAGCTCATCTGATTTTAATTCCCTTTAGAGCCACTGGGCCCAGCATCTACTGCAAAGTGGGATGCGTTCTTGATACCAGTAAAATTACTTTCAAAAACAAGCTATTTTGTAAAACATAAACCCATTGTCCTCTCTTCCTTCATAGGAAATATATTTAACTACTGCAGAAACATCATATATTTAGTTTAAAACAACACACTGACAGGTAACTGAATGCCATTTCAAGCCATGTAGGTGAAAAAAATGAAAGTAAATTCTTCCAAAAATGCCACCAGATGTGGGTGAAATGGGAATTGTTTAGAAACCCAGCCCAGCGCACAAATCTCGTAAGAAGGAAAGCTCACTAAATAAATGCAATCCGGGAAAAGAAAAGTAGATGATCTTGAAGCTCTTCACTTTAATACATTGGGAAAGTGCATTGAAGAAGTAGCTTCCTCAGTTCTAACTGGCTCCCGTCTATCAGCATGTCGGGAGACAATTGAACTTATCCTGCTTTCTATTGAACTTATCCAGCTTGGTGTATTGGTTAGGAGTGCAGACTTCTAATCTGGCAAGCCAGGTTCAATTCCAGACTCCCCCACATGCAACCAGCTGGGTCACCTTGGGCTCGCCACGGCACTGATAAAACTGTTCTGACTGAGCAGTAATATCAGGGCTCTCTCAGCCTCATCTACCTCACAGGGTGTCTGTTGTGGGAAGAGGAAAAGGAAGATGACTGTAAGCCACTTTGAGACTCCTTTGGGGAGAGAAAAGCGGCATACAAGAACCAACTCTTCTTCTTCTTCTACCTTGTATGTTTTATGACAGGGCCTAAATAGCAGCAACGGATGTTTGCCCTCCACTTTCCTACATGACTGAATGCAGACTTGGGAGAACTCCATTGCCATCTTTTGTCTCGAGAGTGAAGCTACACACTCAAGAGAACTTCCCAAAGCTTATGCTTTGCCATCTTTATGTGTTGGAACTATATTTATGCATGCCTGTTAAAGTTTTGCAAAGGGTACAAAACTGTAATGCCATTTTTTTGTTTTACAGTTCTAGTAACTATGTGGCAAACTCACTGCACACATGGAGGTTCCCTGTTGTCTTTGGTGCACGGGGCTACTTCACATTTCCGCTGGGCATTTTTTGAGAAGCTCCCAGTAGAGGACAGAAAGCCCTTAAATATGCACAGTTGCATGCCCACATCAGAGCCCCGCAGAGATTTGAATTGTGTGCCTGGAGTCTTGGCTAAAATGTTTCCAACTCTAATTTTAATTAATTAATTAATTAATAATACACACAAACTCATATTTTGAGGGAAAGTCTTAGCAGATAAAGGGCACTGAGGTAAACCCAGGTTCTATATTCAGGCTGAAGATACAGTTTCATAGTTCCCCCCAATCCATCTGTTCACAGCTGGTGTCCAGGCTAAAAGCTCTAATTACCCTTCCTCCAAAATATCAGATTCCACATAAAGGCTCAATGCTGACATCATAGCAGTGCAATCTTCGTTCTTCCAACTCCCTTCCCTGTGGTTGTTCCTGCATGTGCAAAATGGGGCAGACTTACATGGCAGGAAAGAGAACTACCTTGCCTCTAAGGTAACAATTCATGTTAAAATCTTGCTTACACATTTCATAATTCAGATTTGAAAATTTCCAATCATCAGTATCTTCATCTAAGAACTTTAAAATAGTTCCACAATTTTTACCTAACGCATCAATCAGAAGCACATTCAGAGCAGCCTCACTGATTTCAGTGGAACACTTGCCAGTACGTGTGCTTGCAAATTTGAGATATGAAAATATTTAATGTACATTTTTGTACTTCTCTAATCAAACTATGAGACCTATGTCAAATCATTACAACTCACATCAGCATTAGTAAAGGGTGCATACTAATTTTATATATGGAATATTAACAAACAAGTGAACTGAGAACAAATCCCAACACTGGCATGTTAATATTCTCCAAAAGAACTTGGTCCAACTTATAACTAAAAGTCTTCAATAACACTTTTATTCTTTTTAAAGATTTTGGATATTTCAGTTAGGAAATAATAAATATTCATCTGAAATGTTTATTTTGTATATTTGTTTCAGTCGTATTAATCCTAGCACCATGAAGTTCATGAACTATTTTCAGAGGTAGAAAGCTCATGCCTTGAATTATTCGTCTTAAAGGTGCTACTGGACTCTATTTTTATAGGTTTGATTTGTTATCCTTCCAAATGATTTTACATACAAAAATCTGATAGCATTCAAATAGTCCAAAACTGTAATTTAATTTATAACTGATACCAAATGAGGGGTGGGGGGAATCTTTACATCTCTATACAATTGATATGAACTGAAAACATGATAGCTTTGATCTACCATGTAAACAGCAAGCTACTTAGACAAAAAGCACTATAATTATGACACTGATCGTTGAATGTTCAGTTTAGCATGCAAAAAAACTGATGTTCGTGTATCTCCCATAAAACCTCTATTTGTTTTTTTTCTTTTTAGAGATTCTAGAAATTTCAGTTAGGACTGAATGAACACTTATGCAAAATATTATTTAATATAGGATCCTGGTCATACTATAACTATCATAAAAATCCTAACAAAATTCCTAACCCATAACAAGCTCAATTTTTTCTAGTTTCACGGTACTGTAAGCATGGCTAAGAGTCTTTGAGAGAGATTCAGTCCTCAGTTTAAGGGGAATAAATACACTTTCCCATATAAAAGGCAACTTAAAATATAATTCATATAATTATATAGAATATAATGTCAGTTCCATAATTATTTTTCATTCTCTCTGCAAAATGTCTTCCTATATACATCAAAGACAGAATTATTATCCTCTGAGCTGAAGACAATCTGAAAAAAAGAAAAACTCCCCCAATTAAAAGCTCTGCGAGGCTCTGAGGCACACATGGAGATCTGCAATAGCCAGAACTGCTCCATTCACTTTAATGTTCCTGATGCTGAAGTGACTGGGACAGTCCCTGCTCATGCACAGTTCCATGCATGTATCGGAGTTCCGCACATGCACAAGAACTGCTGGACTGGGGCAAATATTTGAAAGGTATGCAGCACCTAAGTCCAGTTGATTCGATAGGTAGCTCACACTTTTCAACAGGTTTCTATGCATGTGAGTTGACCACAGGGCTGCAACCTCTTGCCTCTCCAGCACTTTGTGAAGCAGAAGTATGGAGTTCCAGTATGCCAGTAGCATATGTTCATTGTGCTGCTGGAGAGGTAAGAGAGTGTGTCAGCTCAGTCACTAGGGTGAAGGAGGGATTCAGGTTCCAGTGAACATAAAGACCTTCACATCCTGAACCACAAACTAGCTACTGCTCTAGATATGAACCAGGTAACTTAATTATTATCACTATTATTATTATTTAAGCTTATATCCCGCCACCTTCCAAAGACTTGCGGTGGCTTACAATCATAAAACCTCCATAAAAATCCCTGTATAAAACCATTGTACCAAGGGCCCTAAGACCCCCTACAAGATTAGCAACTATCCCCTGAGCACATCTCACTAGAGGTGGAGGTGTAGATGTAATGCAGCTAAGCCTGAGGAGGGGTCATGGTGTTCCTAGCAGTGGCACTGGTCTCAACCAAAGACCTGGCAGAGATACTCCATTCTGCAGGCCCTGCGG
Organism: Paroedura picta; assembly: GCF_049243985.1. NCBI lineage: Eukaryota > Metazoa > Chordata > Lepidosauria > Squamata > Gekkonidae > Paroedura > Paroedura picta. The sequence continues at coordinate 91,017,706 of NC_135369.1, read as the reverse complement.
AACTGTGACAGCTCCATCATGGCCCCCAGCACTCCTGGGAGCTCATTCCACTAGGCTTATCCACGAAAAAGCTCACGAATGCCTCACAGCCAAGTGCCAATTGACTACTATTTTGGCACCCCTCTTCGAGCATGGTAAAAGATTAAACAATTGGGCCAGGCAAGGGTTCACAGATGCGATAGAGGCAGCAAAAAACTCATGCTTAGTTGCCCTAACCTCCATCTCATATACCCTCATAAGTGTGCAATGTTCTTGCTGAGTCTCGTTGCGAGACTTCCTCTACATTCGCTCTAGTCATCTCACTTCCCTCTTCCTCTCCCTTAGCTCCCTGTATATCAGGGAGCCAGTTTGAGGCAAGGACAGAGAGGGCGCCTGGGAGCGATCTTATCAATAGTGGCGGTCAAATGGGACTGCCAGTCCTCCACTAATGCTGCCAGCAAGTCACCAGGAGGCATTGGGTGCCACAGAGCATTCAGGAATCTAATTGGATCCATAAATCTCGGTGGGCAGGCTAAAATGTGCCCACTATCCACACAGGGAGGAGGTGGTATCCTGAGCCAGGCCTTTAGGGTGTACTGGTCTGACCATGGAACAGGTTCAACTGGCAACAGATTCACTTCTACTCCAGCATCAAAGATCAAATTGGGTGTGTTGCTGGCCCAATGAGTGGGTCTACCAACAAATTGGGAGAACCCTATTCCCTCCATGGTCTGCTTTTAATGTTTTAAATTTATTAAAGGTAAAGGTATCCCCTGTGCAAGCACCAGGTCATGTCTGACCCTTGGGGTGACGCCCTCTAGCGTTTTCATGGCAGACTCAATACGGGTGGTTTGCCAGTGCCTTCCCCAGTCATTACCGTTTACCCCCCAGCAATCTGGGTACTCATTTTACCGACCTCTGAAGGATGGAAGGCTGAGTCAACCTTTAGCCGGCTGCTGGGATTGAACTCCCAGCCTCATGGGCAAACAGCTTCAAACAGCATTTCTGCTGCCTTACCACTCTGCGCCATAAGAGGCTCATTTATTTATTAAATTTATTACTTTAACTTAATTTATTAATTTTCCTAATTTGTATTTTATTTTATGTAATCCGCCCTAAGTCCCCAGAGAGAGGGCGGAAAAATACATAAATAATGTCTTTATCCTCCTTTCTTCTTTGAGAAAATATAAAGGAAGTGTAGTGGCCCCAAGACTTCAGCATAAAAGAACAGTATATACATATAGAATATGATTCAATAAACGTAGTAAAATCATTGTTAATCTAAACTGAAAGCACTACTTCATATGAACTGATAGTACTGAATACAATGGTGTAACAGCACATTTTTTTCATCTTTTTCAAACAGAACTCACATTTATAATATACCATGTCTCAATAACAGAAGAATTAGAGAACATAAGCAGAATCCTTAAAGTAGAACTGTCCTACACAGGCAAGGCACTGCACAATAGTTAAGAACTTTAAAAATTGCCAAAATAGTTATAAAAACACTGGAATTGATGAATTCATACCAGTTTGTCCCACAACACTGATGAATCATATGGACATAAATGGCTGGCCAGTAATCTTCATAGGGACTGATATCATAGTGGTACCTGTTATAAAAATTAAATTGTAACAAGACATATCACTTTTGTTGCAAATAAATTCATATTGCTGCAATTTTTTAAAACCCTGCATTTATATCCGATTAATTCCTGATCGAGGACCTGAGCCAGTCTATTAACAATAGGATGTTTAGAGATTTGCAGGATCACAAAAAGTCAAAAGCAACACTTAACAAACACACACAGCATTCCTGCTCCTTGATCAGTCCAAGTTATCACCAGTCATGTAGCGGTTAGAGCACTGAACTACGATCTGAGGCACCCGGGTTCAAACCCTCACTCTGCCATGGAAGCTGGCTGGGTCAGTCACACATATTCAGTCTGCTCTACCTCATATGGTTAATGCAAGGAAGTATGAAGGTAAAGACAATGATCCGAGTATTAATAAATTTAATTTACACCGCTTCTTGAACATCATAATGGACATTATGAGCTCTCTCCAATACAATGCATAATGCATTTCAAAACTGGCATGGGTCAAGTTTGAGAATGAATATTCTATCATCTTCCACATACACTAACAAGTTGTGCTATTTACCAGTGTGAGAGCACTATAATTCAGTTTTTTACTCTCTTTTTCTAAATACTACTGTAGTTATTTCGTCCCTTGCCTTACTTTGACAAGAATAACTCCAGAATGTTAGACTATATCCATACAAGTATTTGTAGTTGTCTTCATACATTTCACTATATAGTTATAACTGGGGTGAAAGTGAACAATTCTACACTATGATTAATTCTACAGTCTTCTCATTAGCTTCTTTAACTTTCTACAATGAGACTTATGAGCTTCACCACCATAAATGGGTGGTGGGGGGAGAAAAGGGACTATTTAACCTTTTTGTTCTATTTTCGCACTGAAAACTGTCACCTTTAAGATGCTTTAATGTATGTGTATCCATATTTTTTTTTCCTGGCAGCACCAAAATGCGATACAGGGAAGGCATGATTTTCAGCGGGGAAATTATAATGGGAAAATGTTAAACTCCCCCATATCATCCACTTGACAATTAAAGCATATGTACTACATAAAACAAAACATCTACCACAAAAAAGGGTTATGGCTATATGGAAATAATTCTGGCCTTCCTCTATCCCCTTGGTTCCCCCCTTATTTTAGATCAGCCCCAGTCTGCTTAGCCTGATGTAGGGGAGGGGTACTGCTATTAAATGCATTATTATTACTGTAAACTGACCAGAGTCAGCTTGTGGAGAGGGGCAGTATAGAAATCTAATTAATTAATTATATAGCAATTCATATCATGTTGTTCGGCTTTAAATCCAGCATTAATAACTGAGGCAACTTCCACACATCTGTAAAAATAGCGTCACGCCAACTGAATGGCGTAACACTAAAAATAATTGTGTCTCCTGACCCCTCCTCACCTTTTTCCTGTACCTCTCTTCTCTGCCACCTTTTCACACTTCTCCCCCTTCACATCACCTGCTTGAAATGGCAGAAGAGAGCTACGCAGTTTATACATGACTTTCTTCTCCCTGTCAATCAAGCCAGGTAACCAATCCCCTTTCTCCATTGTTTTTTTTTTAAATTAATTGTCTCCTTTGGCATGTTGTGTGTGTTGAGGAGGGGGGGGTGGCTTGAAGATAAGGCAATGGCAAGAGAAAACAACAGCTTGGGGATTGAGTTGTCTGTATTGGGGGAGGGGTTGTTGAGATCTTCTCCATCTTGCATCTGCTGGGCCCCTCACTCACTTCCTAACCGAACTTACTGCACCCACATGTTCGTGTGTGTGTGAGGGAGATTGTGTGAGGACTCGAGAGAGGAAGGCATTATTTATTCAGTGTTTTCATCAGTCAGAGGGTAGGGGACGAGAAGGAAGACTGGGCCGATTGAGAGAAGCAATGTCGAGCTCCGAGATTCTGGCCGAGGTGCGAGCAAAGCTCCCTTTTGCCCCGCCAGCTCTTCACCTCTCAATCAAGCCAGGCAACCAATCCCATTTCTTTCTTTTTTAAATTCATAATTCTCTGTTTAAACAACTATACATCTAACCATAGATGCATAGTGCTTTTTGACCACCACTCTTTATTCCTTTATTTATAGCATCGCCTGCATGGTTGTCCACATATTCGTTGCTCCTGATTGTTAGTTTTTTAGAAAGAAATTCCCTGCCTGGCCCAAGGAGAGCTGCCGAGTGAGACATGCTGCACCACCGTCTCTCTCTGGCTTGGCCGGCAGGGTAATCGTCCCCCTCTACCCACCCACCCACCCATGCCCGCCCACCTCGAGCAGGCAGCCTACAACTGGACCGCTGCCTCCCCTCTGCCAGCAGTGCCAGCAGGATGAGTGGCAAGCCCAGGAAAGCCTCCTGCCACCACCTGGGCTTTGGGGACTCCCTGCAGGCGCAATGAGCAGCTCTCTGGAGAAAGCAGTGGCTAATGGCCAGCAGGACCCTTTGGGAGCAGTCACAGCAGGGTCACACTCTCCCCAGATTAGCCGGTAGTGCACCCGGCCCCCTCCGCCCACCCACACCTGCTGGCAAAAGCACACATTCTCCAGCTGGGCTGCCGCCTCCCCTCTGCCAGCAGTGACTGCAAGATGAGCTGCCAGCGGAGCCTCCCACTGCCACTGTGGCGGGGACTCCCAGTGGGTTCAAAGAGCTCTCCCTGGTTTGGCTGGCAGGGCACCCAGCCACCTCTGCCCACCCATGCCCATCCACCCCGAGCATGCAGCCTGGAGCTGGGCTACCGCCTCCCCTCCACTGGCAGTGCCATGCTTCCCCTTCCTGCAGGAGTAGGCACTCCTGGATGTCAGACATTTTTAAAAAGGCATTCCCGTGCAAGAGGGGGGTGGGAGCAAGGGTGGGATGAGGCAGGTGCCTTTAGTGCATTTGAGCCTCCATACCTTCCCTCTGCTGGTTGCTTGCTGGTTGCTCCCCCTTAACTAGCGCTAAATAGGTTGGTGAATTCACTTTTTTGGGATTCACCAACTAGCGCTTTAAAATGGAGAATGTAGCTGGCCGGTTATTTCTCAGACACTGCATGTTGGCAATGTCATGTGGAGATGCCGGAAAATAATGACTACATAAAATAAGTATTTCACTATATTTAAGGGGAGCATAAATGCCCTTAGTGTTTTGTTGTTGAACTAATGTGATATGCTCTTAAATCTTGTGGAAGAAATATGCTGTCTTGCAGAAGGTGCCTCAATGTCTTCTTGTTATAAACCACAGCAAAAGGGTTATCTTGGTACTAGCTGCCAGAAGTTCGAACTCCAGCCTCTTGATAGCAGCAGAGAAATCCATGTGGAATATTCCAAGAAAAAAATTCATGGGGTGGGGGGGATCCTCCTAAGGATCTTCAGAACTATACTGACTATAGGAAATGCAAGCCTAACCTCCGGAAACTTGCATAGTTAAAGAAGGAAAATGATAACATGGATGATACTGAAATGAACTCATGAGGATGACAAATCTGAACACCATCTAAGGAGTAATGATTTAAAAAATAGAACACAGTCCAAACATTCGACATTGTCCTTTATCTCTTCATTCAACATTACATTTTCCTGTCAACATCCATAGCCTCATGCTGAGGCTCAGAATAAGAGATGCTTGTCTTTTTATTATTAATTGCTCCTGCATCATAACCATTTGCAGCAGGTGTTCTGTTTCCCTTTCACTAAATTCAATAAAATATTAGAGTATGTTGGATACCCTGCATTGCACAGTCAGTCTGTTAGATCAGAAATAAGCCATTCTGCTTTTATAAATGATTAAGTGCATTTTCAAGATCTTTTCTCATACTGGAAAAGAAAGCTAATCATATCTACAAATGAAAATAATTTTTGCTGAAAATGTTAACATACGTATGTATCTTTTAATATCAACTTGCTGGAACCTAAAGATGAATGGGAACCTGCCTGAAATTGTTAGGGATTTTCAGCTGCCACCCCAGAATACAGGACTCTCTTCCTCAAGAAGCAAGTTCACACAATCTTTGCGGCACTTCTAGAGAAATCTGAAGCCTTTTCTGCAGTCTTTGAACTGGTATACTATCTGAATTCTCTATGATTGTTTAAGATGTTTCAAATAATTAAATTTGTAAAATTATTACTGCAAGCCAACATAAGATTGCTGCATGGGGACAGAAGGTAATATACACAAAGCAACTGTTGTTCTTAAAGGCCAGACATCAATTCATATACACAGTTTTTGTTATCTCAAAACAAGTTTAGTTATGTTTCACATCAAAGAAAATAATATTGTACAATGGTAAATTCTCAACAAAAATGTATCTTCCTTTGTTGAAGAGACGTGAGCACAGATTTCAACTCCAAAGTATAACACCCTTCCCAACATTTTGCCATTGACTTTACAAGGGAAATGTGGGGGTGTAGGAGATTCTGCACTGTAACTGGTTTCTACCAAGATCTGTTTCTAATGTGCTGACAACAATGCTGCCTTTAATTCAAAAACATATATTTCTTTCCAAAATATGTTGTGGCATACTTAGAAGAATGTAATTAATTAATTAATTTAATTAATTAATTAAATACTGCCAAGAACAGGCAAGGATTGTGAAAATATTTTGAAGGGGCATCTGCTTGAAAGCTTACTTTCCCCAATTTTCTGGGAAAATACCAGGCCATGAAACATATGACCTGGGGAAACACTGAAAGGAGCATTACAAAGAGAACTTTAGGAGAGCATGTGGAAGGTATCAATTATGGGGCTAGACTACAGTGGGTTTGATAATGGCAACAAGTTACTACATACTAGTGTTCTTGGAAACTATTCTGAAGCTTGTTGAGAAGCAGTGCAAAATTTTTCAAATAAATAAAAATAATTTACTCTTATTCCAAAAGAGATTGCATTAAAACTTACAGTTCAATTTCTTGGGAAATATTAGATGGGAGTGTACAGTCCATAAGGTTTTTCCATTCTTCTGCTGTACAAACACTGTGATAAGAAAGTTTCTCCATTGTTACACGATAAATACACTCTGAATGGCGAATTCTGTGGTACATCTAAAATAAAAGATTTTTTAGAATATGAGACCCAGCCATATCCATCAAGGTTAAGTTATCTTACTGTAAAGTTGCAAATCAGCACAACTTTGAAAGTATAATGGTATTTTTAAAAGAGGTAATACATTGATTTGGTTACTGTTATATTAGCATGTACAATGAAGAATGACAAAGACAGTATTTTAAACTTTAACCCTATTACAGAAGAAACCAGTGTAATTTTTGTCACCTCCTAATGTAATGCTGTTCCAATCAAATTTGTATAAACAAACATGATAAATTAATAATAAAATGAATAGATCCCAATTTGTTGTTAGTAATTTATATAACAATATATATGTTATGAGACATAAAGACGTTTCATGTTTTTGTGAAACAAAACTTACGTTAGCGCAGTGTAAGGCTAAAGCACAAAAGACTGCAAACATTTTAAAGTTGTTCTCATCTGTTTTAGAGAAGGCACTTCCACTTAGTTTGTTCACCATTTGTACAACACCTATCACACTTCCTCGGCTCACAATCGGCATGCATAAAATGTTTCTGGTGGTGTAACCTGTGTAGAGGTCTACTTCTCTGGGGAATTGAAAGGAAAAGAAAACAATGAGAGGACATTTGTCCCACAGATCTAAACTTTTTCATTATCTTGACATGGGACTAATTAGTTCAGAACAGAAGCAGCATTCAGAATGGAATCTACCGTACATGATTAGCTGTCCAAGCAAATAATTATAAGCAGCCACAGGAAATTGTTACAACATCACAAAAGAAAAAACATCATGGCATAGCTGGCAAAACCAACCAAAAATTTCAAAGGTGCACATAGAATTTGTCTTCTTTTTTATTCCGATATGTGCCAAGGTTCCGGTACTGAATACCCTATTGCAACAGACTGGATCCGGGCAAGTAAGATTACTATACTGTTTGAGAGCTAAAAGTTTGGTCTGTGCTGATATGATATGCTGTGAAAAAGTGAAGGGGAAACAAAATATTCAATACCGGAACCTTGTCGGCAACTTCTATATTCACCTTTGAATTCTTTAGTTGGTTTTGCCATTTTTGCTACAATGTTTTTTCTTTCCCTGATGTTATTGTGACTAGTTGTCCAACTATTATTTCTCTGGTACCATGCACATGAGGAACAGCTGAATCATGGTACTAGAATTGTATAGGTGAGAAAAATCTAAGGTAGATTTATTAGCAAAAGCTCAGTGAACAGATACTTTAAAATTTCCAACATGCTAATATAAACAAGTAGCTTCATTGTAGTGGTGAAGTATATAACATATCTACTTCTGCACATGGCATCAGAATGCACATCTAAAACACACCTATACACACAATGGAGCCAGGTACAGAAAAAGGGAGACAAAGCTGGGATAAATTTATTTATTAGTCATTTATTTTATTTATATCCCAGATTTGCAAAAGAAATACCAGAGATTGAACAACTGGGGAAAGTTTTGACCTACTTCCCAATAGAGAAGTAATGTGTGTGCATGGGATTTCCCCTCCCCTTTGAGTCATCATGGATCCTCATAATTTCGACTAAATCCCCTGGGCCGATAAATTGCAGTGACTTTTATGAAGCAGGGATTAGATTCACTGTACCTAGAGGCTCACAGTACCATCTTAACACCGCCTGTGGCGCCACGGGCGCCACGGACTATATAAAAGGGTAAGGGGTTCTGGGGCGGGATGTGTCCGTGATGAGGAAGGGTCCAGATTGGACCCTTCCTCTGGAAAGACAATCAGAGGGACCAATCGGCAGGCGCGAAGCGCCTGCCGATTGGTCCCTCCGATTTCCAGCCCCGAGCAACTGCGAGCCGCGCACAGCGTGGCTCGCAGTTGCTCCTTTGTCGCCGGCATGACGCGTCAGGAGGCGCAAAGTGCCTCCGACGCATCAGGCCGCCGGCAACGGAGCACCCGCCAGCCACGCGTAGCCTCCTACAACATCCACGCGGAGCCGCTCGCCGCACTCGCCTCCCGCCAATGAGCTGCTCGCCGCCCCGAAGCCCGTGGGGCCGTCAGGACAACACTACAAGCCGCCGCCGCCAGCGGGACCAGCGCCGGAGCCGCCAGCATGCACGCAGCAGGAAGAGGCTTCTGCGGCGGTGGCAGCGCCGGCAACGCTTGCAGCCCCGTCAGCGGCGCTGCCGGAGACGTCCGCGCCGCCCCTGAAGCCCCCGCACCCACCAGCTATGCCGCCACCGCCTCTTGCTGCTCCGCTGAGCTCTACTGCTGCCGATTCCTCCGCTTGCCGCTGCCACTAAGCGTCCTTCTCCCGCCCGTCACCCAGCGAACCTCGCCTCATCAAGCAAGGACGCAGGGCCTGCCGCGCGGCCTGTGCGCCTACTCCGCGGGGCGGGGAGAAGAGCCTGAGGAGCCCTCGACGACCGGACACGCCAGCCGGAAGGACGGACCTCAGAGGGGGAAGGAGAATGCCTCCGCTCTTCCTCCCTGCTCCACTTTCGGTAGGCTGCTCCGCTGGGGGGGGAGCCTAGAGCCCGCTGTATTCAGACAACAGCGGGCTTATTTGCTAGTTAACTATAAATTGTAAACAATTTTACATTTATAAATAAAAATCATTCTAAAGCTTTACTACTTAGTACCCAAAGAGAATAGCATGTATCTCATTAAAAATGTAATTCCCATAGTTAACTATTAGAGAAAATAAACTTCCACAGAAAAAGGCCATTTTTAACATAGAACTTTAAATATATAAATTCCACTTTTAGGAGATACTTGGTCAACTTACATTCTCATAGTGAAGTCAGGGTTTCTTTAGATACTTAAATGCAGTAACTGGGGCAGTGAATGAGCTAGACAGCTAATGATTGATCCTGTCAGTATGAGCATGGGGGAAGAGGCAGAGCTATTTCCAGAACTATTTTTGCCACTGAGGAGAGGTGCCTTAGGGCTAGACCTGTATTGCCATTTCCAAGATGGGGAATTCCCGGTGATTTGGTGTCTAAAGAGGGCATAATTTGGGGAGGGAAGATGCCTCAACCAGACAGTTCACCTTCCAGAACAGTCATTTTCTCCAAAGAGACAGATTCCGGTTGCTTGTTCAGTTGTAGTTCTGGCAGATCTCCAGGTCCCATTTGGAGGCTGGCAAGAACTTGTAAGTGACTTGAAACCACTCAACTTGCATGACTCAACTAAGCCTGACTACCTGCTAACTGTTCAACAGAAGCCATCTTATGAAAGTCAGTGTTAGAGCTTTAGAGGAGGGTTTGGGAGACCCAGACTTGAATCCCAATCCCAATCTACCTCATAAGGTTGTTATGTGGATAAAAAAGAGCAGATGAGAAAAATGTATGCTGTTTTGGTCCTCACTGTGAGAAAGGCAGGCTATAAATGAAATAAATAATAAATATAGCTGAAGATGGGAGACAAAAAAATGTAAGCTGGTGAATAGCTGAGAGAATGAGGCAGGGAATTGTGGCACTGCACAACTGGGTCACAGGTTTCTTAAGCAGAGACTGCTGGAGGTGGGGAGAGGGAAAGTTTAAGACAGAGGAACATACAGAATTGGGAGAGAAGGAAATTCCTGGAGATTTGAGGATGGGGCCTGGGAAAGTGGGGTTCAAGGAGGGGATGGACCTCAGAATGGTATGCTGCCATAGACTCCACCCTCAAAGCAGTCATTTCCTCCAGGGAAACTACAATTGTCAACTCCCAGGTGGGGGCTGGAGAACATACATATGACAGAGATCAGTTCCCCTGGAGAAAATGGCTGCTTTGGAGGGTGGAGTCTATGGCATTATACCCGGCTCTTTCCTCCCTGAATTTAACCCTCTCAAGGCTACACATCCAAATCTCCAGGAAATTCCCAACCTGGATCTGACAGTATTAAGGGGAGCTGATTTCTGTAGTAGGGAGATTGATTGTGGAGGGAGGCCAGAAGAGTGATAGGTAGAGTGATCGGGCGGGGGCCAGAAAGTGAGCAAAAGAATTATGAGGTGGGGAGACTGAAAAAGGAAGAGGGTTGGCATGGAAGGGGAGTAGAACGAGAAAGGAAGTGACAGGACCAGAGGAGAGAGAAAGTATGAGAGAAGTAGGGGGAGTGGGGATGAAGCAAAGGTAGGGGAAATAGGATAGCCACTCCTGCAAGTTCCTTTGGGACAACAGACAAGAGTTTTATTTTATAAGTCATCTGTGCCTAGTAGTGATGTTTAGGGGAGCAACATACTAATACCCACCTCAGGAATAGCTTCATTATGTGTAATGTGGAGCTTTTTAATCAACAAAGTCTAGCCTAAAATATGCTTGGTGGAAAACTAAGTCTTATCTGGTAAATTTGTGTTGCTTCGTGTAGAAACACAACTTGTAAAGTAACATTGAAAGAAGAAGAAGAAGAAGAAGAAGAAGAAGAAGAAGAAGAAGAAGAAGAAGAAGAAGAAGAGTTGGTTCACATATGCCACTTTTCTCTACCCGAAGGAGTCTCAAAGCGGCTTACAATCGCCTTCCCTTTCCTCTCCCCACAACAGACACCCTGTGAGGTGGGTGAGGCTGAGAGAGCTCTGATATTACTGCTTGGTCATAACAGCTTTATCAGCACCATGGTGAGCCCAAGGTCACCCAGCTGGCTGCATGTGGGGGAGTAGGGAAACTAACCCGGCTCACCAGATTAGAAGTCAGCACTCCTAACCACTACACCAAACACTACTAGCTGCCTTTATTTACTACAGTCCCAATTGTAACCTACCAAGTTCATACCTGTTAAAGCGTGGATCTGCATAGGCATCAGGAATGTTCAGTACTTCACCTGTTCTTGCTACTTGACCAGCAATTCCTTTTTCAATAGAAAATCTGTACATCATGAAAAGAGGCATGCACATATTGAAAATGGACATAGTTCTTTTTATTTATTTACTTAACCTTTCTCCCCAATGGGAACCTAAAACAGCTTACAGCATTTTTCTCCTGTGTTTTTACCTCAAAATAACCCTGCAAAGTAGGTTAGGCTGAGAATGTGTGGCTGCCTTTAGGTCACCGAGCAAGCTTCCATGGCACAGTAGGGATTCATATGTGGGTCCCCAGATTCTAGACTGACATGCTAACAATTTCACAAAGCTGGCTTTACTACTCTTTATCTAGGAAGATCTTTAGCTAGGAAAGATGCTTTGAAAGAGAGAAATCTGAGAATAGAGATGAGTGGGCACTCTGGGTTCTACAGGGCATGCAAGATGGAGCTCTTTCACTATGCTTTTGGTTGAGGTGGGGCTGTATATTGAGTCCTTCCCCATCCTTTGTGACATCTGGACTCGCCTGGGGGGCCAGTCATTGCACCTCTGACTTACATCTGCTATGATTGGGAATAGGCAAGGTGAGGAGTAAGGTCTATAAGAGTAGTTGCTGCCGCCATCTATGTTATTTTATTGTTTGCATTGTATTTTAGTTGTCGGCAAGCTGGTAGAGCTTGCTGTCTTACAGGATTTTAGTGTTTTTATTATTATATTGTGATCTGCCACAAGCTGGCTGGCCTGGGGTTGGCGGTATCAAAAATTCAATAATAAATAAATAATACATAATAAAGTCTTTTAGACTTTTGATCTCTCGGATACATTGAATTTCCAAATTATGCATTGTGACTTTGCCTGAAGCTAGACCTCTTCTACTGGCTTGGATTTCAAGGAACAAGGAAGAGAATTTTTCCTGATTTCCTCTTCTGTTGCAGACCAGCAACAACACCAGTCCTGTTCTGTGAATCAACTATCTCCAAGGAACAGCATATCTGAAGGGATTTCAGACTACAGCAGGACAGAAGAGGCGAGCAGCATAAACAGAGAACCCCAATTTCCATGAAAATTCTCTATGGGATCGAACCCACCATCTATTCCTTAGCTCATCAGTCAAACTGCTGACTCAGTAACTGAAGTATTGGTAAAGAGTACCCAGGCAAGGTTATAATAAGAAATATTTTTATGCTTTTCAGCTTTTCAATCAACCTTTTAAAACTATTTACAACTAACAACAGATTCCTGCTGCTTCTTTTGGAGAAGCACAATAGTGACATAGTCTTTTGCAATCACGTCCAATGATACACCAATGTAACAACATACTTATACCAATGCAACTGTGTCAATGTCAGGGCTTGGTTTTGGAAGGGGTGTCAGGGGGTGTTCACTGATAAATCATCTCCCTGTTCATAACTGGCAAACAGGATATAAGCAGATGTGCCTAAACACTTTGACCTGTGGGAAAAAACAGATGTAAAATAGGTACTAAGCCTTTCTGATCAATCATCAGAAAGGCCAAAGCTGAGAGTGAGCTAAGATTGGCCAGGGAAGCCCATTGTAACAAGAAAAGATTTTTCAGTTATGTGAGGAGCAAACGTAAAGTAAAGGAGGCAATAGGCCCACTGTTGGGTGCGGATGGACAAACTCTAATGAAAGATGCAGAGAAAGCAGAAAGGCTTAGTGCCTATTTTACATCTGTTTTTTCCCACAGGTCAAAGTGTTTAGGCACATCTAAAGATGGCCGTAGCCAAAGGATAGTGTCTGGGTGGCAGGTTAACATGGATAGAGAGGTTGTTGAGAGGCATTTAGCTGCACTGGATGAGTTCAAATCCCCTGGTCCGGATGAAATGCACCCGAGAGTACTCAAATAACTTTCCAGAGAACTTGCACAGCCCTTGTCCATCATCTTCGGAACCTCTTTAAGGACTGGAGATGTCCCGGAGGACTGGAAAAGAGCAAACGTTATTCCGATCTTCAAAAAAGGGAGGAAGGATGACCCAGGAAACTACAGACCAGTGAGTCTGACCTCTGTTGTGGGGAAGATAATGGAGCAGATATTAAAGGGAGTGATCTGCAAACATCTGGAGGACAATTTGGTGATCCAAGGAAGTCAGCATGGATTTGTCTCCAACAGGTCCTGCCAGACCAACCTAGTTTCCTTTTTTGACCAAGTAACAGGTTTGCTGGATCGGGGAAATTCGGTTGATGTCATTTACTTGGATTTTAGTAAAGCTTTTGACAAGGTTCCCCATGATGTTCTGATGGATAAGTTGAAGGACTGCAATCTGGATTTTCAGATAGTCAGGTGGATAGGGAATTGGTTAGAGAACCGCACTCAAAGAGTTGTTGTCAATGGAGTTTCATCAGACTGGAGAGAGGTGAGTAGCGGGGTACCTCAGGGCTCAGTGCTCGGCCCGGTACTTTTTAACATATTTATTAATGATCTAGATGAGGGGGTGGAGGGACTACTCATCAAGTTTGCAGATGACACCAAATTGGGAGGACTGGCAAATACTCCGGAAGATAGAGACAGAGTTCAACGAGATCTGAACACAATGGAAAAATGGACAAATGAGAACAAGATGCAATTTAATAAAGGTAAGTGTAAAGTTCTGCATCTGGGTCAGAAAAATGAAAGGCATGCCTACTGGATGGGGGATAAACTAAACATGAGCAGGCAGTGTGATGCAGCGGTAAAAAAGGCAAATGCCATTTTGGGCTGTATCAACAGGGGCATCACATCAAATCACAAGATGTCATAGTCCCATTGTATACGGCACTGGTCAGACCACACCTGGAGTACTGTGTACAGTTCTGGAGGCGTCACTTCAAGAAGGACGTAGATAAAATTGAAAGGGTACAGAGGAGAGCGACAAAGATGATCTGGGGCCAAGGGACCAAGCCCTATGAAGATAGGTTGAGGGACTTGGGAATGTTCAGCCTGGAGAAAAGGAGGTTGAGAGGGGACATGATAGCCCTCTTTAAGTATTTGAAAGGTTGTCACTTGGAGGAGGGCAGGATGCTGTTTCTGCTGGCTGCAGAGGAGAGGACACGCAGTAATGTGTTTAAACTCCAAGTACAACGATATAGGCTAGATATCAGGAAAAAGTTTTTCACAGTCAGAGTAGTTCAGCAGTGGAATAGGCTGCCTAAGGAGGTGGTGAGCTCCCACTCACTGGAAGTCATCAAGCAAAGGTTGGATACACACTTTTCTTGGATGCTTTAGGATGCTTAGGGCTAATCCTGCGTTGAGCAGGGGGTTGGACTAGATGGCCTGTATGGCCCCTTCCAACTCTATGATTCTATGAGTCTATGAGAACTGCTGAGTTTTCAAGGAAGATCAGTTGGGTGATGTGATAAGAATACTCTTCTCTGGTTTTTGACAAAGGGGTTGGTATATAATGGTATTTGAACCCATATTGCAGAATTTGTAGAATATGCTATTTACAAGCTCTTTATATTTGCATTACAGGGCTTCATATTGTTTAGGGTGCTGTATTGTGCTTATGTCTGTCAGATGCATCTTTTCAAAAGTGTGATTGTTGTTATGCATAGATAGGTTCCTTCCTTCTATGTAGGTCATTGATGCCATAAACATACCATTCTGTAACCAGTGGGTATTAGTAGCTTACAGTCGCCTTCCCTTTCCTCTCCCCACAACAGACACCCTGTGAGGGTGAGAGCAGTTTTCTCAGTGCTGTAGTGAGCCCAAGGTCACCCAGCTAGTTGCATGTGGGGGAGCGCAGATTCAAACCCAGCTTGCCAGATTAGAAGGCCACACTCCTAACCACTACACCAAGCTGGCTCTCAGAGAATATCAGAGGTCAAAAGCTTTCCCTCTTTTCTTTAAAGACCTGTGCAGGTGCCATGTGCAATTCTCCTGTGGGATAGCTGTTTGTGACAGAAATGAAGGGAAAGCCTAAGCAAGTCAGAGATGGTCCATGGATCTTACATTGCCTTCTGCACTCTACAGCCTCCTTTATTAATGTTGATTACAGTTTATTTCTTTGGGTCTGACATCTCACATTAAGAAATGAAATCCCTCCATTTGAAAAGACTTTAACTTCTGTTTTACCTACTTTTGAGCAGCACTAGATTGGTCCATATGTGATTTCCAAAAGAACCACATCTGGAAGATGGCATTTCTAGGAGTAATGCTACTGCTGCAGAGGTGTAGCTGCACCAGCAATACAATATTACTCCCAGAAGTACTCCCTTCTGGAGATGGGACTTGATGGCAATGATACCACATTTGTCATACCACTGCAAATGTGTGTAGAAACTGTGTAGAGACACTTGCACAGAATATTAAACTACTTCCTGCTTGCTAGACCTACCTTATCTCTTTGGTTTTCTTGAAGACAGGTTTTCCGTCATTTTCTTCACCAATATCAAATAGGTCTGAATACAGTTCCCTGTTCTTCTGGTCTACCTGGAATAGTGCACAGCGGTCTGCATTCACCAAATTTTTTGCATATATCTACAAAGAACAAAACTGGGATTAATCAAAGTTGGCTCAGATGAGTGTGTGCTATCTTTCAATACAGAAAGGAATGATTTTGAAAACAACAAAAACACTATAAAACCAGAAAAGTCTAATTAGGCTGCTTTTATCCAATTTCTTTGTTTTACATTATTTTTTCTAATTATAACCCTCAGCTTGTTCATGTCTTTTCTGCCGTTTTGCCACCAAAGTTCTGCAAAGGAAGGGAAGGAAGGAGACTAATGGGGTACGAATAATTTCTGAGAACTAGAATAAAGCTGAGTGTTATTGTACGATTATTTTATTGTATGTTGGGTATGTCATAAGATATGTTTGAAGTTTATTTTATGATGTTTATATGATGTGAACTGTCGTGAGCCAGCTTGCTGGGAGTGGCAGTATGCAAGTCTAATAAATAAAATATTTCATTGCACCTGAGAAATTGAATAAGAGTCACATATAGAGTCACATATAGAGAGGAGAAGCATTGACTCTAACTCTTCAAATATGATGAAATATTTCTGAAGAAAGGAATAGCTTCCTGAAAATAGCTATTCAGGGCTATTAATTAATCTGAAAATACTTGAAGCTTTTGTGTTAACACTTTGGGGTCAGAATAAACTACATTATTTGCATTCCAAAGGAAGAGTCAGTAGTATGCCAATATACACTGATAATTGGCAAGCTTGAAGTCAAAGGCAGAAGAAAAATAGATCTTTCTGCCTACCCCACCCAGTTTCATCCCTCCTTATTAATTGGAGCAGAGAGCTTAGTGCCCTTATTCTTGCTTTGGATGTGGTCTAAAATAAAAGAAATGCAGTAATAGGAATAGGCATCCTTTGTGCTTGGTTCTCAATATGCCTGGTAAAAGGCTACACCAAAGCTGGGAGTAACCAAGATCCATTAGTGACTTTCTGTAATCCATCCATTATGGCAGGGGTAGTCAACCTGTGGTCCTCCATATGTCCATGGACTACAATTACCATGGGTCCCTGCCAGCAAATACTGGCAAGGGGCTCATGGGAATTGTAGTCCATGGACATCTGGAGGACCACAGGTTGACCACACCTGAATTATGGCATAGGTGACCTAGCCAATGT
This sequence comes from Paroedura picta, assembly GCF_049243985.1. Lineage (NCBI taxonomy): Eukaryota > Metazoa > Chordata > Lepidosauria > Squamata > Gekkonidae > Paroedura > Paroedura picta. Next base: position 91,000,787 of record NC_135369.1, on the reverse strand, counting down.
GCCCCTAACCCAAATTTGAATACAGAATCTATTGCCCTAGGACAGCCTTTCTAAACTTTTTTACCATTGAGAAACTCCTGAAACATTCTTCAGGCTTTGAGAAATCCCAGAAGTGGTGTGATCATGCAGAATATGGTTGGGAAGTATAGCTGTGTACAAGCACACCCAGAACCCTTTCTACCCCTGCAGGCCCACCACTGGTTATCTGGGGTGGGGGAGGTTGAAATGACCATAGATGATCATATCACCCAATAAATATTTAAGAATTTTTTAAAATATATGAAGAATTAACTCCCACCCATTTAGGAAACTCTTCCAGAGCTGTCAAGAAACCCCAGGGCTTCACAAAACCCTGGTTGATAAAGCCTGTCCTAGGAGGAAAGCAGGTTATATCGATTTTGAGGGACTGAGCTATCCAAATGAGTTGTTCATTGTTGTTGTTGTTGTTAGGTGCGAAGTCGTGTCTGACCCATCGCGACCCCATGGACAATGATCCTCCAGGCCTTCCTGTCCTCTACCATTCCCTGAAGTCCATTTAAGTTTGCACCTACTGCTTCAGTGACTCCATCCAGCCACCTCATTCTCTGTCATCCCCTTCTTCTTTTGCCCTCAATCGCTCCCAGCATTAAGTTTCATCTTCAGCATCTGGCCTTCTAAGGAGCAGTCAGGGCTGATCTCCTCTAGGACTGACCAGTTTGTTCGCCTTGCAGTCCAAGGGACTCGCAAGAGTCTTCTCCAGCACCAGAGTTCAAAAGCCTCAATTCTTTGACTCTCAGCCTTCCTTATGGTCCAACTTTCACAGCCATACATTGCAACTGGGAAGACCATAGCCCATAGCCTTGACTAAACACACTTTTCTTGGCAGGGTGATGTCTCTGCTTTTTGGGATGCTGTCTAGATTTGACATAGCTTTCCTCCCCAGGAGCAAGCGTCTTTTAATTTCTTTGCTGCAGTCCCCATCTGCAGTGATCTTGGAGCCCAGGAAAATAAAATCTGTCACTACCTCCATTTCTTCCCCATCTATTTGCCAGGAATTGAGAGGGCCGGATGCCACGATCTTCGTTTTCTTGATGTTGAGTTTCAAGCCAACATTTGCATTCTCCTCCTTCACCCACATCAACAGGCTCTTTAGTTCCTCTTCACTTTCTGCCATTAGAGTGGTATCATCTGCATGGTATCATCTGAGTTGTTCATTATAGATGCACAAATCCTCACTTCAAATGTATATAGACTGTTTTAGCATGGCATTTTTTAGTGAGGGTTCAGTCTGTCATCAGCTGGTTAATCCTAATTAAAGGCCAACTCTGGGCTTCCTCATATAGGTCATTGTAAGCCAATTTGGACTCCTTCAGGCAGTGAAAAGAGGGATAAAAAAACTCTTCTTCATCTCGAGGAACTTCAGGATTGTCTAGAACAGCTGTCCCCAATCCCCGGTCCGGAAACCAGTACCAGTCCGTAGATCAGTTGGTACTGGGCTGTGGCTCCTCCTCGTCCTCCTTTCCGGCTGCTGCCTCGGGGGCTGCCCTGCCACTCTGCCGCCGGCTCACCTTTGATGCTCTCCACTGGCCTCCATGGCTGGGGCTGCCCCTTTGCGTGACACTGCACAGCTGCTGCTGGCAGCGCCCCCCAGTGGGCGGCAGGAAGTCAGGGGCGCCGGTGGGAAAGCAAGCAGAGCAGGGGCTCAGGTGGCGGCAGCGACGTCCCTCAGCAAAAGACTACCCCCCCCCCAGCCTCAGTAAAATTATCAAGCGTTGACTGGTCGCTGGTGATAAAAAGTTTGGGGACCACTGGTATAGTGGGCAATGACCTGCTTTTACTTGGTTAGAGCCCAGGGAAGCCTATGTATTCCAGCTCTGATCATAGCAGTCAGGCTAGATGAGTATCATGAACAGCCCAATGGTATGGGGTCTCGAAACAGGTACTGACTCTTTGACTGGTTCCAAGTTTGATTTGCAAGGAACTCAGTACTTAGGATAGGAGTGAGGAACGTAGACTTAGAAAACTTCTACAGATGTTTGTGCTTACACTAAGTCTTCTTGGCAGGTGGTTTTGATGAGCTATGCTTTGGGGAGCCAAGGATGGCTCTCTATACTTTCCTCATGCTTTTGGGTAGGCTGAGGTGGTCAAGTTTGGTCTGGGAACTGTCAGAATCAAGTATGATCAGATCTGTCTGCCAGACTATTTCTTCATTGAGACATTAAATGTGTGCCACCTCCTGCTTGCAAACGCGCAATAGGAAATGACACATTTACACACTTCCTGACATTTACATACTTCCTGACCCCTCCTGTACTAGCCCGCTGCATTGTCATGGCTTTTCCCTTTCTGATGAGGTGGCAGAGAAGCCTAAAGTGCAGACAACCCACACTTTCCCCCCTGCTCCTCGGATTGTCAATCAACCAAGCCACCAATCCCCTCACAGCTATTGTTTTGGGGACTAAAACTTCCATTTCCCCAAATCCCAAAATTAATTTTAAAAAAAGACACTTCTGCATTACTATGGGGAAATGCCCCAGCAGTAAAACATTTTTTTTTAACGTTCACTTCTGCATTGCTATGGGATCACACAACAACAATAAAACACTTCCTTAGATCCCTTTGTGGAATACTCATATAATGGTCTCCCTTTATGTTCAGATATATTTGTGATAGGCTGGCCATGGTAACTGGACCCCGTTGACTGTGCATTCACAATGAAGATTTAAAACAGAGCATGGATGCTAAGCAAATAGGGAGAAGGCTGCTTCATCACGCACCCTTTTTTCTCCATTCATATTCCACCACCAGAAAACACAAACAAGAATATGTTTTAGCTGCCCAATCCAATATTACCGTGCAAAGAGAACATTTTATTTGTACTAAGGGCACATCACTTTGCAGTCCCATAGCAACGCAGACTGCACCTTTTTTATATATTATGATGATCTGGAAATGGAGACGGGAGGGTGTGTGTGAGGACAGACAAAATGCTGAGACTCTCACACATTTCTCCCTTCAGATGGGCTTGCCCCTGTTTGTGCCCAATTTGTAGTGCAACAGGAAAGGGAAATTGCTTTTTTGCAATTTCCCTCATTGTGAAGCAAACCAGACAAAAACTCCTGCACAGCCTCAGGTTGATGCTGACGTCATGTGGAAGCGGCACTAAACCCCACAAGCAATGAGAAGCAATGCAGGGGCAAATTCTTTGTGCAGAAATGGTCCCAGTATTAGATGTAGGAATTTTGCTTGGATCCTTTCCTGCAGCAGTACCAGATAAAGCTTTTTCCTAGAGCTCCATTTCTAGGCAAGAAGCTCAACTGTACCTTGCTTTAGGTGTGAATTGCTGACAAACAGAACAGTGTGAGACATCATGCTCTTCACAAAGGCACAGGAGGCATTTTTCATGGTTGTCCATGTGGGAGATTTTTGACCCACAGGACTAGCATTTTTAATGAGACGTTTTTGCCCCATATTTAGGATGCAACGCTCAGCAGAGGCAGATTTGAGGTAAGAATGCTGGCAGCTTAGTGCTGCTGAAGAATGATAGACCTTCTAATAATGAACCTTTCTCAGCAACGGTAGAGTGAAAGGAAAGGACACTGTCCCTTCTTTACTATGTTGGAAAAAGTGCTGAAATTTCAAGGAAAAATCTTACCATGATATGTTCAAGTAGAGAATCTATTGCGACTATGTTATCAAAATATGTTCTGCAGAAGAAGAAATAAAGTTCTGATTTAAACAAAAAGTCATATTAGATTCACAATGACATGAGCTGGTGTTTAGTTAATAATAATCTCAGTTCATTATCACCTGTCTGAGGAACCCTCAAAGTAAGATTTCCTACCAATGCAGACTTCTGTGCACCGGGTAGCATATGCCTTTCAAATACAACATTATGTCTTTATTTATATGACTTATTAGCTTCATTCTCCATAACACAGACTCAACAAAATAAATTAAGCATAAAACACTAAACATTATCAACAAACCAGCAGAATAAAAAATAGCAGCATAAAATTCACAGCAAACAATTCTTCCAGAGTTTGAGTCCAGGGGCTACTTTAATAGCAACAAAGTTTTACTTAAGGTGTGAGCTTTAGTGTGCACAACAAACTTCCTTAGACACAATGACATAGTAATTACAAGTCCACACATATAGTACACAGTCTAATGAAGATGTTTAACAGATTCAAGGCCATTACAAGAACAACAAGCCACGTTATAAGGTTATCATTTGTTTGTGTTCAACTCGGGGGGGGCATAGTAAAGGAAATAAAAAAGTTAAACATCTTCATTTATGCTGTGTACTAATGTATGGTTCAGCCTCTGCCTATATATGTGGACTTGTAATTCCAATTTCACTGTGTCTGAGAAAGTGTTCTGTGCACAGTAAAGCTTATACTTTGAATAATTTTTGTTGGTCTTAAAGTTGCCACTGGATTCAGACTTCAATCTGTTCCGTCAGACCAACATGGCTACCCACTTGAATCTAATTAATCAAAGGGTAATTAAAAAACCTTAAACAATTTAAGAGAAAGCAAACCAAAACAAAAGAGAAACAACTTGACATTTGACAAGTTGGGTTGTATTAACAGCCTGTTTTAGACTGGATTCATGTCTACCTACCAGAATACTGGAGCTGTCAGCTTTGACCTGCCTGAGAACTAGATAAGGGGGGGAGAATTCAGTCCCAGCAAGAAGGGATATATGCTATCAAAGATAAAGAAGCCAGTTCTCAGTTAGTACAAACACTTTGGTATGCTATGCAAATATTTCTGGAGATTTTCCTCCAAGCAATTCAGGGCAGCATCCATTTCATTTGCACAACAGCAAATGGAGACACATTGAGCTAAGGGACAGATGGGGTCAAGGTCACCCAGTCAGCTTCCCTGACCCACCTCTAACTTAGCCACAATGCTACAACTCAATAGGGTCCCTCAGTTCTGCAAAGCAATTTTATTGATGTGTAACATCTACTGGCATGATCCCTCCAACGAAAGTCTATGGACATGGCGTCCATAGCCCCGCCCCCAGGGACCGTGCCAGTAGATGGACCATGGCAGTGGCACCAGAGCACTGAGGTATGCTCAGTGCTCTGGCGTCACTGCCGCTGCCAGTCTTCCAAGTCTGCTCCCACCCTCTGGAGAGTGGGGACAGCCTCGGGAGACTAGTGGGACCAGCCCAGCATGACACAGCAGACGTGGCAACAGCTACGGAGGGGGTGTGGAGAGGAGGGAGGGGGCAGGGAGAAAGGATTTCTATCCTACCTCTCTCCTAAACTTAAAGTTACAATGAAACGGAAAACATATAAAAAGCCAAAAACATACAAATTAGAATTAAAACGGACTAAAAACTATGAATAAGGCCACTTAAGTGGAAAAGGTAGCTTTAAAGTACAATCTGTTAAAAACAGGGTGATAACCAAATAGACATTAAAATGTTGCTTTAGGCGCCTTCAAGTATTTTCATTATGTTTGTCTGTGCTAGCTCATTATATTATATTTCATAATTTTTGTAAATTTAAAAATAGGCAATGTTTATTTCTTTTTTTCCATTTTCTGCAAATTCTGAAGATCCTTTTAATTCCCTTCCCAGTGTCATTCTGTGTGTATGAGAACACTTACATTCTTCAATAAATTCAGTATAGCATGTTGTATCTGGAAAGATCAACAGAGCTTTTGCAAAACTACAACTGATGTGATCTCTGAATAAGCTGTGCTATCCAAAGACAGACAAGTCATCAAAAACGAAATGTCAAATTTTTTAGGAAATCCGATATTCTACATATACCGATTCAACATTTATTATAGTACAATGTTTCCAGAAGGCAGACATTAATCTATAGATCTTACATTTACAATTATTTTTTCTCATATTGTCTTTAGGGACACAAGAAAGCATAGACATCTGAAGTTTATCTATATTTTGATTGATTGGTGGGGAAATGATTAGGTAAAGGAATCCCCTGTGCAAGCACTGGGTCAAGTCTGACCCTTGGGGTGATGCCCTCTAGCGTTTTCATGGCAGACTCAATACGGGGTGGTTTGCCAGTGCCTTCCCCAGTCATTACCGTTTACCCCCCAGCAAGCTGGGTACTCATTTTACCGACCTTGGAAGGATAGAAGGCTAAGTCAACCTTGAGCCGGCTGCTGGGATTGAACTCCCAGCCTCATGGACAGAGCTTTCAGATTGCATGTCTGCTGCCTTACCACTCTGCGCCACAAGAGGCTCTTGGAAATGATTAGCACCTCTTTTACATCCATTACACTACATTTTAGGAAACTAATGCACAAATGGTATATCTTAAGAAATTGTACACTTAATTTACCATGTATCTTCCTTGCCCGCATTTTCCAAAATGTAAATATATCAAATGGTTTCTAGAATTGTTTATTTAAGACACAACTAAAATGTGCAACTAAAAATCCCCCCACAGGAGGGTGGGTTCCTTAAAATGTTTGATGGGGTTCACAGCATTAAGGCAATCTCATCCCGGCTCCAAGCTCAGTACTTTTAATCATCTAAGTAAACATTGATGCTCAGAGATGCTGAACATAATACCTGCCACCTCCCATCATTTCCTGTAGAAACTGAAAAGGCAATACCCATCCCCAAGAAATTCCTCACTTCAACCCCTTCTCCCAGTTTAAGTCACCTCAGATTACTAGAAAGGCCCATTTTAAAAATGGGCTGGGATCCTTCTCCTGGCAGCTAGGAGGCCTGTGGAGAGCAAATAGAGCCATCTGGCAGCTGCAGAGTATGAATGGAGGGGTTTCCCTGCCCTACCCCAGCAGCTCTGAAGAGCGGCATGAGCAGCCTTCCCCACCCTGGCCTGGCAGCCAGGAGGACAGGAAGATCAGGGTAGTTGCTGCAAAGTGCACAAGGCGGGCCTTCCCCTGGCAGGTAGGACGGCAAGGAGAGAGGGTGGGTGTGGACCTTGGGTGGAGAGGATTCCCTGCCCAGTGGCCAGGAGAGCAGTGAGGCATCAGCATAGAGCATGGCTGGTAATTCCCAGGCTTCCCCAGTAGCCACGAGGGCAGCACAGTTGGTGCATATCTGGGAGCACACACATCCAGGCTTCCTGAGCATCTTTTAGCAGTCAGGAGAGGAAGAGCGGGGCAGCTGCAACAGTGCACACGAAGCAGGCCTTCTCTGCCTTCTCCTGGCAGCCAGGAGGCTGGTGAAAGAGAGGGGTTGCCACTGAGTGCAGGTGGAGGGGATTCCTGGCCCCTACTTGGCAACTAGGCCCTTACTTGGCAGCGCAGTGGTGGACAACCTAACTGACTGGCCCTTGGCTTCCCCAGCAGCCAAAAGGGCAGTGTGGCTTGCATGGAAGGGGTGAACAGGCAGCCAGAGCTGAGTGCTGACCTCCTGCCAGTTCCTCTGAAGGGGGAGCAGGAAAGTACTTGAGGGCCCTCCCACTGAGGGCCAATCAGAGGCCTTGTATCCGTGCTTACAACTTCCCAGGCCTCTGATTGGTCCTGAGAGGGTCCTCCCCTTGAGGGCCAATACATCATCAGAAGTACTGTCACAATTTTGTTATGACGCCTCAGGGTACTTAGCGTACTATATTAACTTGCTAACACGAATTCTTCCAGCTCTTGTAAGGTCCGAACCAGTCCCCAGAACCAAGTATACTTATGCAGTTATTCAACTAGAACAATATGAAAAAATTGGAAAAGGCTCCTCTCCTGGCCGCTTTCAGAAAAATAAGATTCTACTGATAGCTCCACTCAATCTGAGACTCATGGACTCCTTGTCTAATGAAGTGTAAGGCAGATTAGCTCTGTCTTCTGTAGGACTGTTTATGCACTGGAGGTTTCATGCCAGGCTGCAGGCTGGAGTTTTAGTCATGGCAGGTTGCCACCTCTTCCTATACCCACACGGGGGAGCATTTGGCCCATTGCGCCTTATCCACTACTGATTTGTGCTCCTGCACAAGAGCTAGGGCAGTGAAGTTCCCAGTGCATAAACAGTCTGTCCTATTTATTTCAAAGGATTAGTGGTTTGGGGGATGGGATGCAAAAAACATTCCTTGGGGCCAAGGAGACACCTGGACAATAATATTTACTCCATCTTTGTATATAAAGTTCTTGAAGAACCTATCCGTTTAACAATCTGTTTGGGATGTGCTTCTTTTGCCGGTACTAACCTGTGTGAGCCATGAAGGCTATCTTTTGTCTTAAATTCAATGTGAGACTCTGTGAAACTGAAAATATTGTTGGCCTTATCCTCATAATTTGCATTTCTCCCTTTTCAGGATGAAGGGCCAACTTTCTTTTTTGCTTCAATAAATAAAATGTTTCTCCTAAAAGTTTGCGCTAAAGAAAGACTGAAGTGGCTATGTTGTATTTAGATGCTGTGACTATATATAGGTCAAGTGTTAAAGTGTAATTTACATCTGGCCTCCAATGAATATGTTGTTAATCTTGTTTATGATCTCACAGATGTCTGCTTTGTGGGATTTCTTCTTGAAGGCTGCAAACCCAGAGTAATTATGTCTTGTCAAAGGAGACATGGTCACTAAGAATATAATGTCCAAGGGTAGAATTCACAAAGTTTTCTGTGAGACAAATTTAATCTTTCGGTCAGCCAAGTCTTTAAAGATTCCCTCTCCAGCCTTTAGAGTTACTGATCCCAAGGCAATGGCTGTCAACTAGGGAGACCGGCAGCAGCTTAATTTTGTTTATGCTCTTGCAGAGGCTCTCAGATAGATTCAGATGGATAGCCATGTAGGTATGAAGCAACAGAACAAAATTCAAGTCCAGTGGCACCTTTAAGACCAACAAAGTTTTACTCAAGATATATGCTTTCGTGTGCATGCATACTTCCTCAGATACACTGAAATGGAAGTTATCAATAGCACACAACACAATGATGGTTAAAAGATGCAAGGACCAAACAGGAATAACAAACTTAGTTAATATGTTTACTATTGGTTGGGATTTAATTCCAGAGGAAAACAGTGAAGCAAATAAACATATCAGATTTGGAGACTGATGTGTTAATGTATCCTGACAGCAATTACTGGGTGTCAACAGGGTCTCAGTTAAATTACTCATCATTCCTCAATCAAAAAGAATACATTTATACATCAATCTGTAGTATTTATTTGATTCATTGTGTTTCTCCCCAGAATTAAATTCAAACAAATGGTGAACATATAAACTAAGCTTGTTATCCCAGTTTGCCTTAAACATCTTTGTTATGTCATAGGCTAATTTGCTGCTCACCCTCTACCTATACATAAGGACTGGTAATTCACATTTCATATGATCAGAGGAAATGTAAACACACACGATAGCTTATACCTTGAATAAAACTTCGTTGGTCTGGGAGGTGCCACTGAACTCTAAACTTTGTTTTGAAGCCACTGAGACAGCCTTCTATATTTTCAAAAATTTCTGGGAAGGCAATGACGGTCTGTGGAACTGTTCTCTCCTTAGCTTCTTTCAGATTGGCTCGTGCTACTCCTACCTAGAATCATAGAAGAATCATAGAATAATGGAAAGGATCTCATGGGTCATCTAGTCCAGGGGTAGTCAACCTGGGGTCCTCCAGATGTTCATGGACTACAATTTCCTATTGAACTTCATTTTATTCAGTTTAGCCCACTTCTTGAGCCTATCAAGATCATCCTTTATTCTGATTCTGTCTTCTGATGTGTTTACTACCCTTCCCAGTTTAATATCATCTGCAAATTTAATAATCCCTCATTGAAATCATTTATAAATATGTTGAATAACATAGGCCCGAGGATAGATCCCTGGGGTACTCCACTTGTCACGGGACTCTACCCAACATAACTTTAAATCTGTTAAAATCAGCTTTCCTGAAGTCTAGTCTCTACGTCCAACTATGTAAAGGTTTTCTCTTTCCCACATTTTATTCAGTTTAGCCCACTTCTCGAGCCTATCAAGATCATCCTGTGTTCTAATTCTGTCTTCAGTTGTGTTTGCCACCCCTCCCAGTCGTGTATCATTTGCAAATTTAATAAGCATCCCTTCTAATCCCTCATCCCAATCATTTATAAATATGTTGAACAACACAGGCCCCAGGACAGATCCTTGGGGTACTCCACTTGTCACTCCTTTCCAAGAAGATGCTGAACCATTAACATAATCATTAACCCTCTGGGTATGATTTGTCAACCAGGTATTGATCCACCTGACAGAATTAGGATCCATAGCGCATTTTACCAACTTATGAACAAGAATATCATGTGGAACCTTATCAAAAGCTTTACTGAAATCCAGATAAACTATGTCCAAGGCATTCCCCTGACTACCCAGCAGGGTAGTCACTTTCTCGAAAAAAGATAAGTCTGACATGACTTGTTCTTGCAAATCCCATGCTGTGTCTTAGAAATCACAGCTCTCAGTTCCAGCTGCTCAAAGACCGAGTGTTTGATTATTTGTTCCAAAATTTTGCCAGCTACTGATGTCAAGCTGACAAGTTGATAATAACCCGGATCCTCCTTTTGCCCTTTCTTGAAGATAGGGACAAAATTTGCCCGCCTCCAATCATCTGGCACCTCACCTGTTCTCGAAGAAGTGTCAAAAATAATGGACAGAGGTTCAGAGATGACATCTGATAGTTCTTTTAGTACCCTTGGATGCAGTTCATCTGACCCAGAAGACTTTGTTTCATTTAAAGAAACTGTGGACTGCTCCAATAGTGATCCCAGGCCACCATTCCCGTCCCTCATGTTGTGTTACATTTTTGCCACATTGATCACTATTTCCCTCACAAGAGAAGACTGAGGAGAAATAGGAGTTAAGCAGTTCAGCCCTCTCTTCATCATCTATTATAATTTTACTTTCTTGTCCTCGCAGTGGTCCTATGGTTTCCCTATTCTTTTTCTTGCTTGAAATATAACTAAAGAAGCTTTTTTTGTTGTTATGTTTAGCATTTCTTGCTAGCCTAAGCTCATATTGAGCTTTAGCTTTTCTAGCAGTCCCCCTACAATTATTTGTTATTTGTTGGAGTTTGCATTTTTAGCATCCTTGGTAATAAGGCCTTCCTTCTATTTCCTAAATTACTCTTTTTTATTCCTCAAATCTTTTGACAACTGCTTATGGAGCCAACATGGCTTCCTTAGGCTCCTTCCATCTTTTCTTCTCAAGGGAATTGTTTGTGATTGTATTTCACATTTAAGAAACTCCCAGCCCTCTTGGACTCCTATCTCTTTAAGTCTTTCTGACCATGGGACTCTATGCAACATACCTTTAAGTCTGGAAAATCAGCTTTCCTGAAGTCCAGTCTATACATATGACTACATAAAGGTTTTCTCTTTCTCACAATTGAAAATTCCAAAAGCACATGGTCACTGCTACCAAGTGTGCCCACTACTTCCACCTCATCTACCAGTTCTACCCTGTTGATAAGAATGAAGTCTAAAATAGCAGAGCCCCTGGTTCCCCTCTCTACTTTCTGGGAAATTAAGCTGTCGGCAAGACAAGAATTTAATGGAGTTTGCATTTTTAGCAGAGTTGGTCTTCCAACAGATATCTGGGTAATTGAAGTCACTCATGATCACTGTTTCCCCCTTTTTGGAAAATTGTGTAATTTGGTCTAGCAGAATCTCATTCAAGTCCTGGCTTGGTGGTCTATAGCAGATCCCCACAATAATATCACTCTCATTTCCTACTCCTTTTATATTTACCCAAATACACTCAACTGAACTTTCATGCTCAGGTACCTGTGTTTCTTAACAAGTATAAAGATTCCTAACATATATTGCTACACCTCCCCCCTTCTTTTCTTGTCTGTCCCTTCTGAATAGATTGTACCCCTCAATTTTAGTATTCCAATTGTGAGCATTATCCCGCCAAGTTTCTGTGAATCCTATTAGGTTATAGCCCCCTTCCTCTATTACTACTAGTTCCTCCTGCTTGTTTCCCATACTCTGTGCATTAGTGTAAAGACATCGTAATCCATCCTTTGTGTGCCTCATGGTTTTGGTTTTTGAACTTCCTTGTAAACTAGTAGTTCCCTGCTTATGTAACATTCCCTGTAGATTTGAGATCTTCTCATGTTCAGAACTTGCCATCACACCAAGTTCTGAATTTACGTCTTGCTCCCCCTTTGTGTCTAGTTTAAAGCCCTCTTCACCAGGTGTGCAAGGGTTCTCCCCAAAATACTTTTTCTGTCCCTTGTGAGGTGCACAGCATCTCCTGATAATAGCCCATCATATTGACATCGTTGACCATGATCCAGAAATCCAAACCATTCCCGTAGACACCACTGACGTAGCCAATCATTCACTTGCATAATTTTTCTCTCTCTTCCTGTGCCTCAGCCACTTACAGGAAGGACTGATGAAAACACAACCTGTGATCCTAGGGGAAGCAGCAAAGAGCTCCGGGTCAGTTCCATTTAATACATTACCTGTCCTACCCTAAATGTTCTTCTGTGAATGACGGCATAGTTCCAGAGCTGAGCATGACAAGGTATGTGTCATTTGTGACAATAATTCAGGCCTGCAGCCCAGAAGCATTAATGGCTAAGTGTGACATACAGTCAGCCTTCCGCCTGCTCCTGGTTCACCCGGATGACTTCAGCTTGTTGGCAATGAAATTCCAAGGACCATTGGTATGTTGACAGAGTGATGCCTATGGGGAGCTCCATAGCTTTTTCAGCCTTTGAGAAGTTCAGTTAGTTCCTGGAACGGGCCATCAAAGAGTGGCACCAATTTGTTGAGGTCACTCATTACTCGATGATATCATGTTTGTAGGCCCCAATGGGTCCTCAGCTTTTTTGCTCAGGCTGCAGACCTTTCAGGACATGGCACTGGAATTTGGGGTGCCATTGACACTGGAAAAGACTGAAGGCCCAGTGATCAGACTGGTTTATTTAGGCATCAGTTTGGATTCTACGAAGGGTATATCACAGCTCCCCGAGGATAAACTGATAGCACTAACAGGCCTCATCAAGGATATGCTGGGAAAGAGAAAATATAGGCTGGAAGAGATGCAAGCTCTCCTGGGGCACCTGAACTTTGAGTGCAAAGTAGTGGACCGAGGAAGAGCCTTCTGCACCCGCTTGGCACGCTGCACAGCTGGGGCATACCTGCCCCACCAACACATACACATGACAGCCACCATAAAAGCTGATTTAGGTGTGTGGTTGGAGTTTTTGGAACTCTTTAATGGGGTGTCCCAACGGCAAGAGGAATTGCTGCTAGGCGACACCTTACAGGTAAATTCCAATGCTGCCGGGGGTGCAAGGAGCCATGGCCCATGTCTGAGCCACTGGTTTGGCAGTACCTGTCCCATTTAAAAGGTTAAGGCAAGCCACCCAAGACAATGGGAGTTCATCTGGCAAGTCTGTCTATTTGCAGAAAACTGCTGGGGAGCTGGGATCCTTGCACATCGTTTTTGGCCTGGCGAGCAGTGGATGGGTGAGGGATGCTGGTGCCTCTAAAAACTGATGCCAGAAGGCCAATTACATGTTTGCTTTTGCTGCATTTGATGGCATCAGTGGACAGGGTGTGCTTTAATAACTATGAAGGCATCCCGATAAAGGCAGCATTCGCTGTGGCATATGCCGGGGACTTTTGCAGCAGTGAGTTTTTGGTGGCTTCTAAGTCCTCAGCTGGTTTAGGAATGTTGGGTAGGGAAGACAACAGAGTGTAATTGTGGAGATCCAAGACCAACCAGAAGGGGAGCAGGGTAGCGGCAACATGGGTAAGGGTGCTGGAGCCCGGTCTTTGCCTGGGGCACACCCTCCAGGCTTACTGACAGGCCAGATGTACCAAGTCCATTGTTCATCCACAAAGATGGGTAATGCCTGAGCAGGTAACAGTTTTCAGTCATATTGAAGGACTGTCTCAGATGGGTGGGTGGCAATGCAGAGCATTATGGGACACATTCCTTCTGAATAGATGCAGCCACCCAGGCATTCCAAGAGGGGTCCCGGCAGAGTAAATCAAGGTCTTGGGGCACTGGAAGTCAGGGGAGTATAAGCGGTACATTCGTGTCAGGCCATGACTAACATGTGACTTGTTCCAGGGCGACCCTTAGTGTTGAGGCGGAACCTGGCCATTGGCCACAATTATGTTTATTAAGCCAGCTGGTGTGCTGTGTCTTCTGGGTAAAGCACACACTTTGGCATCGGTGACCGGGTTTTTGTCACATGGTCTGGACATCGAGGCCTGCGCTGATCAACATTGCTTGCGATCGTCACCCTGGAACTTCTTTGGCAAAGATGTCCAGATGCTGCAATAATGTGGTCCTGCATGGGGGAGCGACTGGCATGACACAATGTTGGAGCAGTAAAATGCATTATTCTCATGTTGCGCAAAGTGAACCAAGTTATTTCAAGGCGGGTTTCCAAATGCGGTGGGTGGGTGTTTCTACACATGAATATTTCACAAGAGAAGGCAATCCCCAGTGGTCCCCAACCCCCGGTCCGGGGACTGGTACCGGTCCGTGGATCAGTCGGTACTGGGCCACAGCTCCTCCTCGTCCTCCTCCCTGATTGCTGCCTCGGGGGCTGCCCTGCCACTCTGCTGCTGGCTCACCTTTGGTGCTCTCCAGCGGCCACCATGGCTGGGGCTTCCCCTCGGAGTGGCACTGCACAGCTGCTGCTGGCAGCAGGCGGCAGGAAGTCAGGGGTGCCGGCGGGAAAGCAAGTGGAGTAGGGGCTCAGGCGGCGGCAGCAAAATCCCTCAGCAAAAGACTACCCCCCCCCGGGCCTCAGTAAAATTGTCAAGCATTGACTGGTCTCCGGTGATAAAAAGGTTGGGGACCACTGCTCTACAGGGCAGATGGCGTGCATTTGTCTGAACAAGGTTTGGACATTTGGTTGCAGGGAGTTTGAGATGCCTTGATTCAATAGTTGCAAAAGGAAGAAGTGTTGGCAGGAGCGGGGCCAGCTGACCTTGCTCCCGTGGCGGGGAGACAGGGAAAGGAGCACGTTTGAATGGAATCTTGTCCTGTGCAGCAAATTCTGAAGAGTAGGGAGCATCCTGAATGAGGTGTTGGCCCTGTGAGCAAATGCCAACCCAGCTGGGAAGGCAGGAGCTGGCAGAGGCAGGATGGTCTGGGATGGGCCTCTCGGAGGTCGGCATCCCCTTGAGCATCCCAGGTGGGACGCCATTCCCTGGTTAGGAAAGCCAGCAGCAGGGAGGCATGTGCTGCTGGGGAAACTGGCAATGATGCTGAAAACTGGATCCAGCATGAAGACAGCCCCAAGAAGATGCTGTTACCTGCAGTAAGTGAAGAGTCTGCGGTGATCTACAGAGAGATGCCCAGACCCAGAGAGATCCAGCAGCAGCTTAGTGTTGGTGGGCCCAAAGGCTCTATGGCCTATCCCAGCTAGCCCTTGGGTGCAGCCAATGGGATGATGTTGGAAGAGGAAGAACCACCAGTGGCCTCACAGGGAAAGTGGGGAAGTGGGAGCAATCAAGCCCTTCCTGGGGATAGCCAAGATTGGTCGATGGGGGAACAGAGAGGCCAGACAGCCCCTTTAAGATGGGCTTCTATAAGAGTCCAGGAAGGAGTTGAGAAAGAGATAAAGAAGGAATCAGGTGCAATAACCCCCTTCTTTTTCCATTCTGGGCCCTGAGGAAATGCACATAGAGGATCCAGCAGAAAAGCTGAGGGCAGGCCATCAGACTGGAAGAACCTCACAACAATATGACTTAGTTTAACCACGCTCACCAGAGCCTCCTCACTGCTTGAATCTAGGTAAGATTTGTCTAATTCCTTTTTAGGAATTAGACTAGTTTTCTTCATAGCTGCCTCTACGACACTCCACATCATTCCTGGTCAAACTGTTCCTATCCTACAGCTTCTCTTTCCCCTCACCCTTTTCTCTCTAGTGATCTGGGATTGCATTGGGGGAGGAGGCTAATTGAGTTTAGAAAGTATAACCTCATGACCTGAAACTCCGTCTAAGGGCATGTCTATTCTGCAGGGCATAACTTCTGCCCAAGTCTAAGAAGTTAACCCTACCTCCAGCTCCAGTGGGAGGAATAAGGATGCATTTTCACTTGAGGAATAGCAGTGTATGTCTGCACTTGGATAGCCAGGTTGGTCTGATGTAGCAAAACAGAGTTTGAGACCAGTGGGGCCTTTAAGAGCAACAAAGTTTTACTCTGGGTATAAGCTTTTGTGTCTTTCATCTGAAGAAGTATACCCACATACAAAAGTTTATACCCAGGCTAAAGCTCTGTTGGTCTTAAAGATGCCACTGGACTCAAACATTGGTCAACATTTCCTTGCATAGACTTTTCACCTGCAATTTCTTTTTGCTAAGTTTTTTGTTGACAGTACTAACATCAATTTTATAGCATTAAATAGTAAACACTCAAAATCTATTTTTATATCCACAATTCATCAATCTATTTAATTATTTTTATCATGTAGGAATAAATATTAGAAAGACGTAAACCAGACCCCCAAAGATTAAGTAATTACAACTGGTATGGAATGAAACATCAATTGACCAGGAAAAAAAATGCACCTGATACAGTGGTGGAGGCTGAGATTCAGGTTTCACTTACTTTGATACATCAAGGAGGAAGTCGTTCAGTTCTGTTTGTTTGGCAAGGCCCTTTGACACCTGACGGGAACATTGGACATACTATTGCTTATTTAAGCAGAAGATTAGAATCAGAGTGAATCTGTGGAACATATATGTTTTTTTTCAGTGGGCCTGAAGTCTTTACTGCTTTCCTCTTCCTTGGGATGTAACTTCTGAAAACTATGGTCTAGGACTGTGGTCCCCAACCCCCGGTCCGGAGACCGGGACCGGTCTGCGGCTCCTCCTCGTCCTCCTCCCCGGCTGCTGCCTCAGGGGCTGCCCTGCCACTCTGCCACCGGCTCACCTTTGGTGCTCTCCAGTGGCCGCCACAGCTGGGGCTCCCCCTCGGCATGGCACTGCAAAGCTGCTGCTGGCAGCACTCCCCAGAGGGCGACGGGAAGTCAGGGGCGCAGGTGGGAAAGCAAGTGGAGCAGGGGCTCAGGCAGCAGCGATGTCCCTCGGCAAAAGACTACCCCCCCCCCCGAGTCCCAGTAAAATTGTCAAGCGTTGACCGGTCCCCGGTGATAGAAAGGTTGGGGACCACTGGTCTAGGATACATTTGGCAAACCTCTTTAAAGAGCTAAGGCGCTTTATAAAGACTGCCTTTTCTTGGTTTCTTTCACTTAATGAATATGGTGAAAAAGTTTAGTCATCTTTCTGAGGTTGGGGACCGGCAGGGCATTGGGGAGCGGCCTGCGGCCCGCGGGGGCCACGCCCACGCATCGGCCGCGCCCGCGGGCCGCACCCGCGCATCGGGCCGCACCCGCGGACCACGGCCACACATCGGGCCGCACTCGCGGGCCGTGCCCACGCATCGGGCCGCGCCCGCACATCGGGCCACGCCCACACGGGCGCGGCCGGCCCTGATTCCCTCTCCCCGCCCTCCCGCAGTAAGAAGCTTCCCGGGCCGCAAGCTTGTGGCCTGGGAAGTTTTTTACTGCGGGGGGGCGGGGAGAGGGAGCCGCGGCCCGGCGCCATGGCCTTCGCGGCCCGGCACCGGGCCGCAGCCCGCAGGTTGGGGACCACTGCTATACAGCACTGGCTGGGATACACTCAACAGCACCCAGGTCTGTGAAGAGTTGTGGAAGAAGGAAAATCCCACCCCTAGTTCCTTCCCTCTTTTTTCCCAGGGGAGAGTTGATGGGGTCAGCCAAGCTCTCAGTACTAGCCCACTGCTTGGGGGAAAGGTGGCTGGAGTTCAAAGCACATGGTGAAGGGCAGAAGGAGGGTTAAAGAAAAAAGCTGGTCATGTACGCTTCCTTCTCCAAGGGTTCCTTCATACGCTGGATGGGAGGGGAAAAGAGACTTAGAGCATAAAGCACATAGGGCCAGGTTTTAAGTATTTTTTCCTACCCACAGCTACCAAGCTGATGTGCAATAGTGCCTTCATACTTCCTTCCCTACTTGGCTTCCAGTAGCTTTTTTGCCACTTGTCTGTTTTCCCTCATCTGTACTGGACTTCACTATCATCTATTACTCTGCTTCCCAGTAGCTTCTGCTGCCAGTCCCTTTGTCCTACCGCAGCCCTGGTGAGGCATCTTAGGGTTTGCTAGGCAACTCTAAATGGCAGCTGACCTATTGATGTATCATAAAAATCTATTTTTTTCTTTAACTTTTTAAAAAACCCTCTCTTCTTTTTAATTTTCATATTTGGCTGCAAGCTGGAGGGTTCCCTCAGGTTTACCAAAAAATTTCCATGAGGGGCACATATTATTGTGGTACAAATTTGTTGATTCACACTCTGTGGCTATATTCAGATTCTATTTTATTTCTTCCCATCAAGTCAAAACTGACTTATGGTAACCCCACAGAAGAGACATATGGATGTGGTTTTCCATTGCCTGCGTCATGCCATGCCCATGCTATTCCTTGGAAGTCTCCCAACCAAATTCTAACCATGGCTGACCCTGCATACCTCCCAAGATCTGATGAGATCAAGCTAGTCTAGGCTACCTAGGTCAGGGATGTTCAGAATTAACTATCAGATAATTGCTGTGTGTTCTGTAAACAGATTTTTAAAAGTTCCAATAATATGTTTATTGACTAAATTTGACTAATTTTGTGTACAATAGTTTGCATAATAACAATACACTATTCAAGAGTATAATGCTTTTAGCATTCAATCTACAGTAAGACCTTTTATGTGTTTTTATAACTTATTTAAATTATGTTTTTATAGTCATTACATTGTGAGTTTGGGAAGGAAGAAAGGCAGCTAATAAATGCTTTAAATATTTAAAATAAATGTAACAAAATTTTACTTCATACCCAAATATACTGCCATACTGCCAGTCCAGTTATAACTATATGAAACTGTTTCCTTTCTAACCAAGTTTGTATTTTCTATTTATAGCATTTGTTTGTTTACATGCATTTGCTAAGGTAGGATGTAGCAATGTTTAGCTCCCAAGTAATAGGTATATTGCAAACTACAGAAAGCTACATCAAGTTTGTTCACAATGCACAAAGTTTGTTCATGATTTGATGCTAGCTTTTGAGAGTTACTTCTATTTTCCATCATTTAGGTACTGTCAGACTAATATGGCAATGTTTTATTAACCTAGCAGTATATCATTTTCTTTCAGAAATACAACACAATCCATAGACTTACCTCTACTTGATGTAATGCTACTGAGGCCCATGCAAGATTGGCTGTTGCAACCTGAAACAATAAAAAAAAAAACCCTATTTCATGAAAGATATAAAACACTTTCAGCCTTTCAAAGTGTATAAGAAGCTGTACAATAAATAGTTTTGGTGTATTTAAACAGTCAGTTAAAATAATTGTTCCATAAAAGGGCTTGCCTACCCTCCGTTCAGTGCATGCCTATAAGAAGACTGGAGTTTAATACTAACTATACAATATTGTTAAAATGTTTCTCTCATTCAAAAAGTAAGCCCATAAGAATGAAATATTCAAATTTAAACCACTAATAAACAGACTGCCAAATCTTCTGTTATAGAGTTCAACCAAAATCATTAAAACACCTGTTGTCTGCCAGTCACAGGGTGAGATATGGAAATTCATAAATTAATTATGGGTTAATTATGAACTTTTTAAAGTATCAGCTGATTTTTCCACAAACAAAAGTGAAGACACAGAAGGAATATTAACCACCAAAAACTTTAGAAAGCCCAAAATAGTGAGCATAAAATTTAACATATCACTTTAAAATGTCATATCACTCTTTACCGGGATCCAGCAAAGCAAGAGTGGAAATAAAAACATAAGTTGCACTGTTTGGTAATGTAAAATCTAGTGAAGCCCAATGCAATTCACCTAAGTATTGCTTTGAGCAATGCTTTTCTAGTAAGAAAATATACTGCATATTTTGGATGCTGTGATAGTTTACTAATTTGCTACTATTTTACTTTCTCTTTATATCTGTACTCTTATGATCCCTGTTCCATTGTCTGAGGAAGTGTGCATGCACACAAAAGTTCCTGCCATGAATAAATCTTTGTTGTTCTTAAAGATGCCATTGGATCCCAATTTTGTCATCAGACAATAGTTTGTTAACTATAACTGTGTTGTTTACAGCTATCTGCCCTGACCCACATGTCACCAGAGGGAAGATGAAACTAGCTTAGGCTTTAGCATAAAAGGGGCAGCTCAGGAGAACATGATCTAGACCATTTGCTGGCAGGGGCTCATGGGAATTGTAGTCCATGGACATCTGGAGGACCACAGGTTGACTACCTCTGGTCTAGAGCATGTTCTCCTTGACTAGAGTTGCATCAACATAATCTTTCGGGGAAGGGGATCTCTTTATACCTCCCAGCGACTACCATGCACTTTGCCAAGGTAGAAGTTCTTCTATGGTTATTGCTTTCCAAGGTATAAAGATACAATGTAGGATAGAGAGTATATAGTTTATTAAGCAATGACCTGAAAGTGGGTGAATTGGTGAGGTCCACTTGCCATTTCATATCTTAGATTTTTTTTCCCAATTCAAGCTTAAGAAGAGTAGAGCATGTGGAGAAAACCCTACTCAGAAAAAGACAATTAACAGCAGTGATTGCTTTAGTACTCCAGCTGGTTGTGATCAACAGCGAGCTCTCCTGAGGTGCTTGGGCTTCGAAAGAAACTGCCAAATAATGGTGATTCCTAATTCCATCCAATCAAGACCATTTATCCTCCAGCTATGTTTTTTGCAATGGGCTTCCAGATGAATATAAATATGTATATGATACCCTACAGGTGTAAAAGCAGCTGGTGAGGTGATTCTTGGTAGGAAAACAGCCAGAGAAAGATGCTCCTCTTCTCAAAATAAAAACCTCCCAAGGGGGGAGCAATTACAAAAGTAACTGCCTCTTTCTCTCTCTCTAAAAAGAAAAAGAAAAATTGCATGTCACAAAAGCAATCTTTGCTCATTGTGCCATCTACATAGACCTTACCGCTTGATGATTTACATGGAAGATGTCATTTCCCCAATAACGATAAAGTTCCAGAATGCCAATCAAGTCACCAATTGCAGTAACAATTGGCAAACAAAGCACAGAATGTATTCGTGTCCCTGATGCCCTTCCAGTGCCTCTGGGAAATCGCTCATCCTAAAAAGAAAAAAAAAATCAAACACAAGTTATATGAATGATTTACATGGAAGATGTCATTTCCCCAATAACGATAAAGTTCCAGAATGCCAATCAAGTCACCAATTGCAGTAACAATTGGCAAACAACATGGGGATGAGTGAGGACTCAAACCTGGTTCTCCAAATTAGAGTCTACCTACACAGGCTGACTCTTAACTTCTTATGGACTGCAGATGTGCTATTTTAAATGAGACCATATATTCCTTCCCATGGTGACTCCACATAACATTGGGAAATATCTCGCCCATCTCCAAGACCCCTATCAGTCTTAACATTCTGGTGATTGTTAGGATCTCTATCCTAGGGTTATGGAGAGGGGATTTCTAGGACTATGCATAAACTTTAACTTTGCCTGTCTGATTTCTATGCAAGACCTCCACTTTTAGTATCAGATATCAGAAAATGGGAGTCCCACAAGGAATTTATTCATGGGGAAGGGGGGATTAACTACTGGAAAACTACCTCCCCCGATTCAAATCTCCTCCCAGATAGTTTGCCAACCTCCAACTGGTGGCTGGAGACCTCCTGATTTTACAAGTAGGCTGCAGGCTGCAGAGTCCAGTACCTACATGCCTGCAGGAGAAGGGTAGGACTTAGTTTTCAGGTTCTTATTTGCAATTACTGTCTCTAGTTCAGAATTTCAAGGGCTGTTTAAATTAGTACCTAGAAATATAAATAAATCTACTGCCAATGTAGTTTGTGAGGCTTCTAGAGATAATATGAAGACAGTGGCTTTATTGAACTCTGGTGTGCAGATGCAAGTCTTTTTGTGTGGAAAGTGCTTTCATGGAGAGTATTCCCCATCATAGCAGACTCATGGCAACCCTGTAGGATTTTCAGGGCAAGAAATGCTCAGAGGTGGTTTGCAGTTCCCTGGCTCTTGTCCAATTCTGCTGGGCTCCTGAGTTCTGATGAGATTAGGCAAGCCTCACTTATTTATTTGTTTATTTATTTAATCAAACTTACTGCCTCAGCCTGGTCAATGGGGGAAAATATGAATAAAGAACTTGGGCTTAATAGGTTTGCAACTCAGAATAGTTGTTGGGTCACCATAAATATTATTTCCAGGTCAGCAGTGATCTACCTCCTATAAGGAGGGTTATTATGCTGATGCCTGGAACAAAAGTCAGTTTGTGTGGAGCTGACTTTTGTGGCCCCTCAAACATGGTGCCTACATCTTGCATATGGGACATAAAATAATAGCAGAGTCACAGAGACCTAAATTCTCACACTTTTGTCCCATATTTTCTTTAGCTCAGATCTGCATTACCAAACAGGAGACAATTACATATTGTTTTTGTGATAACTATATTTTAATTATGTTCAATTTGTAATAATGAAAATATATCCTGCATATCAGATATTTACATTACAATTCATAACAGTAGTAAAATTACAGTTATGAAGTAGCAACGAAAATAATTTTATGGTTGGGGGTCACTCCAACATGAGGAATTATAGTAAGGGGTTGCGGCATTAGGAATGTTGAGAACCACTGCCTTCAAAGAACAGTTCTGTAAATATGGAGCATTAACTGAAGTGAATGAGAAAAAACCCACATTTACAATGTACACATTGTAGCCTCAAGAACAGGATTTTTTTTCCACAGGTAAGCATAGATTCCTATTAAAATCATTCACTATTTGTTTCTACAATTTGATGTCACTATTGTGATTACTAAATACATCATACAAACCTGTCAAATAATGTAGGTCCTTCATTGCTACATTATTTTATGCCGGATATGTTTTTTGTTTTTTAAAGGTAAGGGGGGGGGGGAGTATAAAAAATGATACAAATGCACTTTCTTTTACTTGCTGAATTTACCTTCAGTGTATGGTTATTAAAAAATATATTGAAATATAGAAATACTAGAGGAAAAGCCCATTGTATCCAGGAATACAACAGGCACTAGAGCTTGGCAAAGAGGAAGGGGAGGAGATGTCCAGTCTGTAATGGCATGGGGGTGAATGTGTGTGTTGTGTGGGAGGTTGCGGTGGCATGGAGATAAATGAGGGCATGGGTGTGGAGATATGGGTGTCAAGAACTTGTGGTTTGGAATGTTAGTTGAGTGTGGGAGTGGACTGACCTTTGGGAATTGTGGCATAGTGGTTACAGATGACCTTTCCAGAGCCATGTCTTCAGATATGTGAAGGGGAAATCAGACTGGAGACTCTCCTTAGGGGGAGATTACATGGCAACCAATTCCTCCCAGTTCAACATTATTACCTTTCTTGTCCCCCTGCCCAAATACACAGTACACAGGTGTCCACCCTGCTTCTTCTGTCTCCATTTTTTTTTACTGTTGATAAAATGTTATGTGACCAAATGCTTCTTTTATGGCTGCTCCTTAGAAGAGGAAGAGCTGGATTTTTGTACCCTGCTGTTTACTACCCAAAATGGTTTACAAACACCTTTCCCCTTCATCTCCCCACAATAGACAACCTGCTAGGTAGCTGTGGGGGCATTATACACTTTGAGGCCCCACTTTCAGACTTCAAGGAATATGTTCAGACCAGGGACAGCCAGCCTCCGGGTGGGGCCAGGAATTGCTGATCATCTCCAGACTATACAGGCCAGATCTGCAGGCAAAAATGGCTACTTTGGAAGGGTGACTGTGTAGCATTGTATCCCCCTGAGGTTTAGAGATACCAGCCTCCAGGTGGGGTCCGAGAATCCCCTGGAAGTACAGCTCATCTCTAGGCAGTTAGACTGAAAGGTAAGCTCTCTCCCCTCACATGCATCCCTTCAAAAGGAATGCACGTGGCCTCAGAATCCACTTGGTTGCTTGGCTGGTGATGTCTGCCCTTCTGAAGCCTGGCAACAGCAGTCCCTGTTGTTGTCTGCAAGGCCAAGTCGTTGCCTAATAAAAGTGAATCACCTAGTTTCCCCCAAAGTCTCACTGTCTACTTTCCTGTAAAGCTAACTACGCTTGAAATTCTGGGCCACTTATGTCTTTTGAGTTCATAGGAGTTTTTATTTACCAGGCCAAGCTTGAAAAGTCACTTCAGTTCCCATGCCTCTCCAGCCATTTACTTGTTCACTATTTCCAGTTTCAGGATGTAAATATTCTTTATTTAGATCTCCCTGAACTTTCCTGAACTTTCCAGACTCGCAGGATTGATATTGGTCGGTCTGTCTGTCTGCACCCCAAAATACAAACAGTTGCTGGTAAGTGCTGGCCAAAGCCCATAGCCCAGGAGGGACACACCTGCAACATTCCACCCCAACCACAGTCTGGGAGCCTCTACCATCCTCTCTAGATTGCTGCTCATCTCTAGATTATAATGATCAGCTCAGCAGACAAAAATGGCTACTTTGGAGGCTGGACTCTGAGGCACTGTACGATTTTAAGGCCCTTCTCCAAATCTCCAGGAATATCTCCAACCCAGGGGTAGCCAACCTCCAGGTGGTGCCTGGAGAGCTCCTGGAATTACAGCTCATTTGCAGAGTATAAAGATCAGCTGCCCAGGCAGAAAGGGCTCCTATGGAGTTTGGACATGGTTGAGGAGAAGAAACATTTAAGGTCTCCCATGCCGGTTGTTGTGGAGTTGAAACACTTAAGGCCTACTGCACAGGGTTATTGTGCAGATGAAACAAGAGGCAAAAGAACCTCTTCAACAGCTTCCAGTTTCACCTGCATGACAGCCCTGTGTATTAGGTCTCAAATCTGCAGAGTTGCTTGGCAGTTTCTTCCCTCCAGCAGCATGGCCGGCCACAACAGTATTTTAAGTGAGAAGGGGCTTTTCTGTGGCCTCCCTGTCAGCCAACTGTTTGGCAGGAGGGGAAAGCTCCCCCCCCCAAAGGAAGGCCCACACCCATGCCTTCAGACTCCCCTGCATTGCTCTCGGAAACAAACACCTCCCTCCCCTCAGTCAGGGGCTGTCAGAGGCTCCTTCCCAGCAAGTCTGAAGGGAGGGGGGAGGGAGAGCCTTCTGCCAGCTCTGTCAGTGGTCTCAGGCTATATATCAGACTTTTTAAATTATCAATTTTAGTGTCATTCCAGTACATACTTAGGCAACAAATTCTTCTGAACAAACTTTAAATTGAATTGAGACAAGATTTTAAAACAAGATGACATTTTTACCCCCAAAATATCATCCACCAACAAAGTTTGCCTAGATTTCGCTACATATGCCGATATTGTAGTTCCGATCGTAACTGGCCCTACAGGAATAAGACGTGATTGTCCATCATTGTCTCCTGGTGGTGTGAACATGCAGAGACTCTAATGAGAGAGTGAACAAAACAGAAAATAAGATTAGAGCATATGATTATTTCCACAGTGAATCAAAATTTTGTATCACAAAAAATAACCTTAATACATAAATGCTTACTCATTTTTGAAAATGTTGAAATCCAGTCAGTTTTCAAAAGTTAATCACTTTTCAAACTAAACAAGATTTGCTAAACAATGTTGTATTTTTACCATCAGACCTCACCAATAAACAAGCTAAGCTTTCACAATATTAATGTATTATCTGGATGTTACCAAAGAGGCAGTCTCCTAATTGGCTGGAGGAAATTAGCTTTAGTGGAAACAAAATGAGAGGGAGTAACTGGGATTCTTCTTCACCAATGATTACAGGTATTGCTCCCTCAACTAAACTCTCAAAATAAACCAGAAAGGATTTTTATTTAAAATAAAAATAAAAGTATAAAACACATATACAAACACACTGAAAACACATAGACCGTTTATGCACTGGAGGTTTCATGCCGGGCTGCAGGCTAGAGTTTTATTTGTGGCAGGTTGCCCCACCTCTTCCTGTACCCACACGGGGGAGCATTTGGCCTGGTGCCCCTCATTCACCCCAATTTGTGCTCCTGCACGGGACCTGGGGCAGTGAAGTTCCCAGTGTATAAATGGTCATAGAAATCTAGCCAAAAGGAAATAAGGGAAGAGTTGGGAGAAAGAAATTTTGGGGAAGGGTATAGCTACCAGTCTTGAAAAAAGAGGTAGGCAAAGGTAACAGCAAAATGACCAGCATTTCATTAGAAGAAGACAAGATCCACATGCAAATGGGAATGTGCGGAGGATTCAAAACATACACACACTGCTATTGAACAGGATGCTGTATTTTATAGGGCAAAACGATCCCAGGGGCTAGCTAAAATTTTAGCCCCCAAAACAATGACTTGATGGGTTTGCTGGAGGGTGACAATGATCTGAGAAAGGCTTGATTGGTTTACTAGAGGGGAACTATTGTTGTTGTTGTTAGTTGCAAAGCTGTGTCCGATCCATCAAGACCCCACGGACAATGATTCTCCAGGCGTTCCTGTCCTCTACCACAGTGGTCCCCAACCCCTGGCCCGGGGACCGGTCCTGGTCCGTAGATCAGTCAGTACCAGGCCGCAGCTCCTCCTCATCCTCCTCCCCGGCTGCTTCCTCGGGGGCTGCCCTGCCACTCTGCCACCGGCTCACCTTTGGTGCTCTCCAGTGGTCGCCATGGCTGGGGCTCCCCCTCGGTGTGGCATTGCGCAGCTGCTGCTGGCAGCACCCCCCAGTGGGCGGTGGAAAATCAGGGACACCGGCGGGAAAGCAAGTGGAACAGGGGCTGAGGCCGCGGCGACGTCCCTCAGCAAAAGACTACCCCCTCCCCCCGCCGGGCCTCAGTAAAATTGTCAAGCGTTAACCGGTCCCCAGTGATAAAAAGGTTGGGGACCACTGCTCTACCATTCCCTGGAGTCCATTTAATCTCTCACAGGCTGCTTCAGTGACTCCATCCAGCCACCTAATTCTCTGTCATCCCCTTCTTCTTTTGCTCTCAATTGTTCCCAGCATTAGGCTCTTCTCCAGGGAGTCCTTCCTTCTCATGAGATGGCCAAAGTATTTGAGTTTCATCTTCAGGATCTAGCCTTCTAAAGAGCAGTCTGGGCTGATCTCTAGGACTGACTGGTTTGTTCACCTTGCAGTCCAAGGGACTCGCAAGAGTCTTCTCCAGCACCAGAGTTCAAAAGCCTCAATTCTTTGATGCTCTGCCTTCCTTATCGTCCAACTTTCACAGCCATACATTGCAACTGGGAAGACCATAGCCTTGACTAGACACACTTTTGTTGGCAGGGTGATGTCTCTGCTTTTTAGGATGCTGTCTTGATTTGCCATAGCTTTCCTCCCCAGGAGCAAGCGTCTTTTAATTTTTTATGTAGTCCCCATCTGCAGTGATCTTAGAGCCCAGGAAAATAAAATCTGTCACTAAGGGAATTATAGAATCATAGAATAATATTGGAAGGGACCTCATGGGCCATCTAGTCCAACCCCTTACACTATGCAGGACACTCACAACCCTATCGCTCATCCACTGTAACCTGCCATCCCCTTAAGCCCTCACAAAATCAGCCTCTCTGTCAGATGGCTATCCAGCCTCTGTTTAAAAATTTGCAAAGATGGAGAATCCACCACCTCCCGAGGAAGCCTGTTCCACTGAGAAACTGCTCTGTCAGGAACTTCTTCCAGATGTTGAAACAGAATTTCTTTTGAAATAATTTCATCTCATTGGTTCTGGTCTGTCTCTCCAGAGCAAGAGAGAACAACTCTGCTCCATCCTCAATATGGCAGTCTTTTAAATACTTGAAGATGGTTATCAAATCCCCTCTCAGTTGTCTCCTCTCTAGGCTAAACAGACCAAGCTCCCCCAACCCGTCTTCATATGTCTTCATCTCCAAACCCCTCACCATCTTTGTTGCCCTCCTCTGGACATGCTCCAGTTTGTCTACATCCCTCTTCAACTGGGGTGCCCAAAACTGAATACAATATTCCAAGTGAGGCTAAACCAGAGCAGTGTAAAGCGGTACCATCACCTCCCATGATCTGGACACGATACTCCATTTGATACAGCCCAAAATCCCATTTGCCTTTTTAGCCACCGAGTCACACTCTTGACTCATGTTCAATTTGTGGTCTACTAAGACTCCTAGATCCTTTTCACATTTTCTACTGCCAAGACAAGTCTTCCCTATCCTATATTGATGTATTTGGTTTTTCCTATCTAAATGCAGACCTTTACATTTGTCCCTATTGAACTTCATTTTATTCAGCCCACTTCTTGAGCCTATCAAGATCATCCTGTATTCTGATTCTGTCTTCGGTTGTGTTTTCTACTCCCCCCCCCCAGTTTAGTATCATCTGCAAATGTAATAAGTATTCCCTCTAAACCCTTATCCAAATCATTTATAAATATGTTGAACAACACGGGACCCAGGACAGATTCCTGGGGCACTCCACTTGTCACTCTTCTCCAAGAAGATGCAGAACCGTTAACAAGTACCCTTTGGTTACGATTTTTCAACCGGTTATTGATAGAGAGCCAGTTTGGTGTAGTGGTTAGGAGTGCGGACTTCTAATCTGGCATGCCGGGTTCGATTCTGCACTTCCCCATATGCAGCCAGCTGGGTGACCTTGGGCTTGCCATGGCACTGATAAAACTGTTCTGACTGAGCAGTAATATCAGGGCTCTCTCAGCCTCACCCACCTCACAGGGTGTCTGTTGTGGGGAGAGGAAAGGGAAGGCGACTGTAAGCCGCTTTGAGCCTCCTTCGGGTAGAGAAAAACGGCATATAAGAATCAACTATTCTTCTTCTTCTGATCCACCTGACAGAATTAGGATCCATACCGCATTTTACCAACTTATGAACAAGAATATCATGTGGAACCTTATCAAAAGCTTTACTGAAATCCTGATAAACTATGTGCACGGCTTTCCCCTGATCCAGTAGTCATTCTCTTGAAAAAAGAGAAAAGGTTGGTGTGACATGATTTGTTCTTGCGAAACCCATGCTGAGTCTTAGAAATCACAGCTCTCTGTTCCAGCTGCTCAAGGACTGACTGCTTGATGATTTTTTCCAAAATTTTGCCAGCTACAGATGTCAAGCTGACAGGTGGATAGTTACCCGGATCCTCTTTTTTCCCTTTCCCTAAAGGTATAAATAATGTTTGATGAACCTGTGAGAATTGGATGGGAAAAGTTACCAGGTTTGATGAATAGTGTTAAGTATTACTCAATTAGGTTAAATGGGTGAGGTAAAGTGAGGCTTGGTGTTGATAAGATTAAATTAAGGTGAACCAATAGGTTCTTGGGATGCCCATTGTTCTAATTATGTATTTTCCTGGGGTGGGAAGGAGGTCACTAGATTAACTGAATTACACTGCTTTCATTGTTCTGAAAGCAGTGTAATTCAGTTCATCTATGACCTGACATTTAACTGATTTCTTCCTGCTAAGAATTCCCATATTATGTTGGTTCCTTCATAATTAAAACATCCAACATATTTTATAAGGGTGAAGAGGAATAATAAGTATTCTATTTTGAATTCTGATCCAGCCAATTTTGTCTATAAAAACCAAAAGGTCCACTTTGAATTTTCACATTATAAGATATTGGCCAACCAATGATATCATCTGACATGATTGCAGACTAGGTCCAAATCACACCATTTCTGCACTAGGAACTTTGCTGCCCTGGCTCTCATGTGAGAAAACAAATCTGGGGTGGATGAAGCTCAATGGGCCAAATGCTCCCTCGAGAGCTAGGAAGGGGCAGGGCAACCTGCCCCAACTCAAACTCCAGCCTATAGCCTGGCACAATGCCTCAAGTGTGGAAACGGTCCCTGGGTGATAGCTTATTTTGTTACCACCCTAGTTTAATGCCATCTGTTCAGCAACTGATGGAGATGCTAATAAGCAACAGCCAGCTTGGTACAGTAATTAAGAGTAGCAGCTTCTATTCTGCTGAGCCGGGTTTGATTTCCTGCTGCTCTGCATGCAGCCAGGTGGGTGACCTTGGGCTCATCACAGTCCTGATAGTGCTGTTTTCACCGAGCCGTCATGTCAGGAATCTCTCAGCCCCACCTACCTCACATTTGTCTGTTGTGGGGAGAGGAAGGGAAGGCAATTGAAAGCTGCTTTGAGTCTCCTTCAGGCTGTGAAAAGTGGGGTATAAAAACCAACTCTTCTTCTTCAGTCCACATTCACTCACTATATGATATCTTAAAAACTGCCATTTAGACCAGGGGTAGTCAACCTGTGGTCCTCCAGATGTCCATGGACTACAATTACCATGAGCCCCTGCCAGCAAACCCTGGCAGGGATTCATGGGAATTGTAGTCCACGAACATCTGGAGGACCACAGGTTGACTACCTCTGATTTCGACCACACAAGTTCTCAAGTGATGTCAGCAATTATAACAAAAATTACATTTTATGTGAACTCAAGCCACCAAATAAGAACATTTTAACTATCAATGTTACTGTAACCAGTATGCTTCAAAAATGAATATATTCACTTAAAAATAAAAATGAATGACATTAGAAAAGCAATTACTTGGGTCAGTAAAAACAAGATTCAGTTTTTCTGCTTTATAACATCTTTAGGAAGGTCACTAGGTGGCACTATCTATCAGGCAGAATATGCAACAATTCCTTATTTTCATTCTCTCATAACAGTTTAGTAACCTCACCATAAAGCAGGATTGTGTATATTTGTGGCCTCTCTTTTTGTACTCTCATATTGTCCCCATATCCTAACATCTACTGCTGGGACTTATTCAAGACCTTCTACATTCCTATCATTCCAATTTTTTTCAGGTAATATATTATAAGAACCTTGATTACTATGGAACTATGGAACAACTAGAAAAAGAACCAACGGATATTGCCCTCAAAGTTTTTAGAGGACAAAAATGTGAAATTACAGAAGAATAGTATAACAATAAAATAAGTCTTTACCTAAAAACTGTAATGACAAATTGTTAAATCCATGAACAAATATGGCTCCATCTCACCCCCACCTCTGTAACAGCAGTTCAGTTGCCTTTCTAAAACCTTCTTGCTAGTTTGTAATGAGCTAGATCACAGGGAGAAACTGCACTGAAACTTGGAGTTGGGGGAGGGGATGATTCCTTTCATGCAGCCACATCTTCAGCATTGCTTTTCCCCTTCCCCTCCTCCACTGCACTACTTTTTAGCAGATGGTTAAGTTTTGAAGCAACCTTGGGGTTTCCCCCCAAGTTTAGGAAAAATTATCTTTTCCCCATAGGTACAGATATCAGTATCTGCAGTGAGCCCACATGTTGCTATCTGTTCCACTTAATATTTCTGGTAAGGCCTTGGAGGAGAAGCGTTTCTCATGGCTTAAGTGCCACTCAGCACTTAACACCCACTCAGGGCAGCTGTCCCGCCCAGGAATACCTCCTTCTCCAACCAGCTTGCCTGTCTGTCCAGTGCCCAGCCAATCGCCTTCCGTCCCCCACCCCTGACCACCCTCTTCTCTCGGAGGTTTGGAGGCTGTAGATCCCTGAGAGCTGCCCCTGCCAGTGAGTTCCCTAACAGCTGCCTAAAGCCTTTCTAGGTCCTGGGGGGAGAGGCTGTCCACAGAGTTCTTACACCCCACCCCCCTAATTTAGCGCCCGTTATATTCCTGAATTCAACAGGCTTGGCCCCTAGTTAGAATATAAAATAATATTAAGCAAGCATGAAGGAATTAAACCATACTGTTTCCTGGTTGAATAATACAAGATGGCTAAATATCCCTGCAGATAGATCTCACATTTTAACAGCGTATGTGATTCACCCCCATGCCACCACGATCCATGCCTTAAAATTTCAACAGGTTGAGCAAGTATACAGGTGAGTTGAAAACCACAACCTCTAAAACATTTTTTTTAATTAATACATTAATTTTTGAAATTCAACACAGAAAGAATAATTGCTTAGCACCAATAATATAATCATTTGTACATATGCATGCCTTGCCAATCTTTGTGAAATATTACATACAGAGTTATGAAAAGGCATTCTGCACATGAAACGTAGTTCTCCAAATTTATACTTACATTATTGCATTCACCCAGGAAATACAATGCAAATCCATCAGCATTTGTAGCTGTCAAAATAACAATACAAATATTTCATTATCAAAAATCAAATATGTTCTTTTGTAAATCTCTTAACTAGCATAATTATCAGTTTTCAGTATTTATCTCACATTTAAGCCATGAAAAAGAAAAATATTCAAATTGATATAACATTCAATTGATAGATTTCATAAATTTGGAACTAGACATGATTTTGAAATGTAATTTCATCAGATCTCTCAACTGAATCACAATCTTGCAGTTCTTGAATGTCTCCTCAGATTGAATCCCATTGCACAAGATTTCCACTGAGCTATCTAACTATATTCAATTTTTTAGAAATCTCATTCTCACCTCCAGTGTAACTGCAGGAGACACAGACACGGGGGGGGGGGGGGGGAGGAGAGAATCTCCCTGTTAGGGGGAAGCAACTGTACAATTTCACAATTTATTGGCCTTGGCAAATGCCACCCTTTACAATGTCCCTAAAATATAGGAAACTTTAAAGATTCCATGAGTGTGCAATTGCCTTGCCAAGGGCTCTTATACATTGAAAGATTGCACAAGTGTCTTCCTGTAGCAATTAAAAAGCATTCTGTTAGGGGCAGACAGCTTCTTTTAGCCCACAATTGCATTCCCAGTACATATTCTGACGCATACAGATTTTACAGTAAATCCTAGAATCTCTGCAGGAAGCACAATTATAGACTCCAGGAATGATTTCAAAGAGCTATAGGAACACACTTGAGCAATCTTGCAATTTAACAGAGACCTGACAAATATACTCCCAATGCTACCTAACTATTTTCAACAATAGTTATGGGAGCACATTTTCCCAAGGTCACTATATTGTAAGAGTGCATAGCACTCAGACTTCTCTGCATATACAAGTAAAAAATGTTTATTTTTGAGTGAAAACCTTGGGATCAAATCCTAAATTGGATGGAAGAATGGAAACTATTCATTCCAATTTGTAACATAAATTAAAGTGTATTTAATGGAATTTCACAGAATTTATGTTAAAAAAATTATCTGTAAATGTTTGCAGGTATAATGAGGTAACTGTTCAAATCTACACTGGTTACTAATAGACTACTGGACTGGGTTGCCAAAGGCAAGGAAGAATTACTATATACAGAAATGCTGCATATAGTTTTAATCTCTCAAAATCAGCAGCCCCCAACTGTAATCTGCCTACAGTTGACACTCTATAACCTAATTTTTGGTAGTACAGAATATTTGCAATATTCATAGGGAAAAGGTCAATTCTTTGGAGAGCTGAATTATATGAGCCAATGTCATTTCATTTGCATAGGAAACAGGATTGTATTTACCAACTCTTGTTCAAGTGGTCACCTCTCCAGTCACATATAGATTACTGTGCATGCCAGAGAGATTTTGAAGCTCAAAATTCCCTAGAAAATCCTACCCTCCTGCTCCATGCTACTTTCTCATCTTTTCCAATGTAACAGAAGGGGGCCCATCAATTCCTCTCTGCCTGTATTGGAGAGAGCTGGACCACTTCTGCACTGAGAACATTGCTGCCTCAGCTCCAATGTGGTAGCACAAATCTGGGGTGGATGAGGTACACCAGACCAAATGCTTCCCCTTGCAGGAGCAGGAAGAGGAGGGGCAACCTGCGCCTGCTCAAACTCCAACCTGCAGCCCAGCGAGGAGCCTCCTGTGCAGAAACAGTCCTGGTCATGCTTATCATAGTAATTATGAGGCAGGGGGGAAGGACGTGTGACTGCACAGGTGACCAATCAATAAACAACAGTTACCCATAAGCACAACCCTGTTTTCATCATTCTGGTACCTGTGCAGTCCTGCATGGGAGAGTAGCAAGCTGACTTACCAAGTCTTGGAAGGCAGGCATAAGCTCTAAATTGAATAATATTTTGAGTACTACCTTCCCAATGCCACACAAGTCATGGCACCAGTGTCCGTAAAATAGTGCTTGGTGAAAGTGCAAGTGAAGGAGGAAGTCACCATCTTGCTTACCTCTGCACCTGGATATCCTTGCTGGATAGCTGCCAAGGCTGATTATACCTTGATGGAATTGGTGTAGAGGCAAAATGGACAGTCAACCTGCACAAGCTGGCAGCATCATCAAATGCACATGGCAATCCATCTGGGAATGGATGGTGCCCAAAGTTTATGGCCTGATTTAGGGCCTGAATATGAGATTAATAGGTTGCCTTTTCTGAAACCTTTGGTTCTGCCCAGGTAAAATAGCAAAGTGCTATGGATGTCCAAAGTGTGGAAGGCACACTCAGTCTTGTTCTGTTGCTGTGGAAGGAATGCTGGAAGGTCGATATCTTGATGTAGTCTGGAATATATTGGAAAATCTGGGAGACTCAGGTTCAAATCCCCATTTGTGTCATGGAAGCTCCAGGGTGACCTTGGCCCAATCACATGCTGTCAGCCTAAGATACCCCACTGGGTTGTTGTAAGGATAAAATGGAGGACAGGAAAATTATGTAATCTACTCTGGATCCCCACTGAACAGAAAAACAGGGTAGAAATGAAATAAAGCCTTACTTTTCTGCTTCCATTGTGTCTGCTAGTTTGCACCAGCCAAACTATTTAGGTTAGTTAGGAATCTGACTTCCCTGAAGGTGGAGTCCTGAACTGTTAATGATTTGTTATTTAGCTTGGATATTTTTTCAAACTTTTGCAGATAAAATCTCAAAACTCTGTCACAACCTTGCTGCCAATTTAAGAGCTAGTAGCATATTAGAGGCTTCATTGGTTCTATCTTGCCCGGTTTAGGACCTCTTCCGTTTGCTCTCATTGAAGGATGTTGACAGAATCCTGATGGCTGTGATGCCTACAACTTGTTCCTGGTATCATTGATCCTTTTGGCTAGTGAAAAACAGCTGAAAGGAGAAAAGAGGTCCCAGAGGGGTCTCTCTCTCAGGGTTGCTTTCTTAGGCCCTTGAAAGAGGCCACTGTTAGGCCCCTTCTTTAAAACAATCTCTAAATAAAAAGGACTTAAGCAATTACTACCCAGTGTCAAATTTTCCATTCTTGGGAAAGGTAATTCAGGCAGAACGCTGAACAACTCCAGGTTTTCCTGGATGAAATCTTCACACTTGATCTCTTCTAACCCAGCTTCAGGCTTGGTTTGGGGATTGTGCTTTTAGTTCTGGTTGATAACTTCAACCAACAGTTACATTGAGGTGGTTTGGTCATGCTGAGCTTATTAGATCTATCAGCAGGATTTCATACAGTTCATCAATTGATCCTGGTCAGCTGCCTAGCCTCACTGGGGATAAATGATACTGCCTTGAATTGGTTTTCTTCATTCCTCCAGGGATGCTGTCAGAAGGTAGCAGTTGGAGACCAGGCCCCCTTGCATGTACTATATTGTGGGGTTTTGCAGAGTACACTCCGATAGCTGACATTTATAGCACAGGCAGCTAGACCAGAGAAGAAGCCAGATGGCAAGCTGCTGAAGTGGTGAATGCTGATTCTTTCTGTTCTTACCATGTGGGAGAGTATATAACTTACAGAAGTGTTTAAATAAGTGTTGTTTTTGTCTGTTCATTGCCTGGGTGATAAGTAACTGCAGTTGATTGTTGTGCAAAGAAGGGAGGGAGTGTTTGCTTGTGGTTGACTACTGATTCAGCCCTCTGCTAAGTGGGCCTTTGCGCTATAAAAGGCTCCCGCATGCCTTTGGCTCTTCACCTGGGGGTCAAGACAGAAGTTCCTGTAAGTAATCAGAGGAGTGCAGGAAGATACAAACTACTTCTGCAATGGACCAAAGCAGCATGGCTGGTGATGGAGATGAGGCACTGACATCCATTGTCTGTGGCATTTTTGTGTTCTTACCTCAAGGTAACAGAAATTACACTTGCAGCAAATCTAAGTTGGTAGCTCTACTAGAGGACAAAATACAGAGGCTAGAAACTCACCTGTCCACATTGAATTTTATAGAGGGAGAAGAGTTCTTGAATAGAACTAATGAAGCACATTTGGGGAAGGAGGGAAAGGCATCTCTATTTGTCTCTATTTGCCTGGGTTGCAGAGTCTAGCCAGAGTCCATACCAGAGCAAGGTCAAAATCCAGTCTGAGTCGTTAGGTATCAAAGCAAGCAGAGTTAAGGGCGAGGCAAAGAGTAGTCAAGGGAAAGCCAAGGTCAGAGTCCAGATAAGCACATAGTCAAGAAAGCCAGTCCAATTACTAGGTGCATAGTCAAAAGCCGTTTGCCAGAAGTCAGGGAAGCCGATGGGAGTCAGGAGTTCGCAGAGCCAAGGAATCCAAGCCAGCCAGAAGGGTTTCTGCATAGATTATACCCATGCCAAAGAGCTGCTGTTGTCTTGTCTAAAAGCAGCCCAGCTAATTGGCTGCACCTGGGGGAGGACTCACTCATCCTCCCCAGGAGCTATCCCAGCTGGGCCCCAATCTACTCTGACAGCGTGCCTGCAGTCTTTGGCTCCTTCGTTCAGCAAATACCACTCTTCTGCGCC
The DNA here is from genome assembly GCF_049243985.1 of Paroedura picta. NCBI lineage: Eukaryota > Metazoa > Chordata > Lepidosauria > Squamata > Gekkonidae > Paroedura > Paroedura picta. Next base: position 90,964,360 of record NC_135369.1, on the reverse strand, counting down.
CTCTGCGTCTTTCAGGTGAGCTGTCAGGGCTGGAGTGCATTTGCAGCTACTCTAAAGATGCCTTTTGGGAAGAGCCTGGCTGACTTGTGCTGTTTTTCCCTGCTGCACATTCAGAGGCCTCTCTCTCTTTTGCCAGAGCTGGCTCAGTTGCCCTGGTTGCTGTGGCAACTCCTCGGAGATGGGAGATGGCAGCGGGGACATGACAGGAACATGACACTGAGGCTCTCTGTTTCTGGTTGGTCTGTGATGAAAAGTGCTTCCATTTTTCAGAGTATCAGCACTATGTTGAAGGCTTCTTAGCATTTAGCAATACCTGATTCACAGGTTTGGGGAAACTACTTTAAAGGAACAAACGAGCCATGGTGTTAAAATCAGGTTGCATAGCTTTAGGTGCAGGAATGGGGTCTACCAAAGGTGGCTGTGTTAGGGTGGAAGATATCTACCTTGGAACATCGTGAGCAATGTGAAAAACCATGTTTGTATGAGTCAGAACAGAGCGATTACTATGGCTGCCAAGTTCTCTAGTCTCATCTTGCACAGTATTTGTGCAATCAACAGGAGCAGGAGGAAGACATAGTACATGCCCCTTCTCCACTGAATTTGGAAGGTGTTCTCCAGTGTGGGGATGCCTGGTTGCCTGGGAACAGAATAAAGCACATTTCTTGTTTGTGTTTGTCACAAACAGATCTACACTTGGTGTGCCCGGTTGCTGGGAAACCGGGAGGAGGAATTAATCATCCAGTTCCCACCAGTGAGGCACTAAGGAACTGTGGCCAAGGAAATCCATAATGTGCTTGCTGTTTCCTGCTATGTTCACCACCTGGGTTGTGGTTGTTCTGTGAAGGATGCACCATTTCCACATTTAGGATGTCAAGAAGCAAAAAGTTGATGTCTGTACTGCCTTGTTTATATAGAACATTGCTGTTATCTGTTGATATCTGAATATTCTTTCCCTTAGGTGTGACTGAGTATCAAACAGTGCTAGGTAGGCTGCCTAGGTATTTACCAGCTGGGTGTTGTGGTTAGAAGTAGTGACTTCTAATCTGATGAGATGGGTTTGATTCCCTGCTCCTCTTCCACATGCTGCCAGCTGGGTGACCTTGGGCTCGCCACAACACTGATAAAGCTGTTCTGGCCAAGCAGTAATATCAGGGCTCTCTCAGGCTCACCTACCTCACAGGGTGCCAATTGTGGGGAGAAGGGAAGGCGATTGTAAGCTGCTTTGAGACTCCTGGTAGAAAAAAATGGAATATAAGAACCAATTCTTCTTGAGGCAATCTCACCTCTTTAGGGCTAGGGATTCCGAGCAAATGTTGGTCTACCACCCATAGTGCTCTTTGAGGGACATAATGGAAGAGGCGATCCTGCAGATATGCCAGACCCAGACTCTTTAGGGCTTTGAAGGTCAGTACTAAAACTCAGGTCTCTAATCTGGAGTCAATGCAGCTGGCCAAGCATTGGTGTCATATGTGCCCTGAAGGATGTAATTTGCCTCAAATGAAGCTTTTAATGGAAGGACCTCTTTCCATGTCAGTAGAGAGAAATCTGAGGAAAGGCCTCTCCATCCCTTCTGTTTATGCTGGAAATGGCAGGAAGTATGGCAGTGTGAAGTTGGAGAAGATCTTCAACATAGTGTGAAGTTGGAGTTCATCTTCAAAATCTCTCTGTAGGAGGTCTGCACATATAGAGTAACCCATGTTGGACTGCACAGGTACCACAACATTGAATTTGCATTATTAAACATATGGTAGTATGGTGACTAAACAGATTTAATCAAAAACTGATCTACAGCATTTAATCCCCCACTAAAATGTATGAATTTATATACCCATCATTAGAGAAGGGTTTGCATGGTTAAAACCAGATATGTAGAGCAGAAAATTTTCCAGGGTTTTCCCCACAATGGAAAATATTTAATTTCTAAAGATTGTTTTATAAAATTAACAGAAATGAACAGATGTCATTGGTAATGCTGCCTTAAGTGCACTTGGGAATTTTAAAGTTGTAGTTCAAGTTTTTCAGGTGATTATCTCAAGGTATGGTGTGAGATAGTACAGGTATCTTTTACTTGTTTTAAATCAGCGGTGGGGGATTAAACCATAAATACTCATAATAATGATTTTAAATTAACTTATGTATTCAACTGACTATGGAGGTCAAGCTAAAAAAAATTGTTTCTCTCACGCTATAGAAGTGATATTACAATCACCAATTTGATAAAGGAATTAGCAAGCACTCAGTAACCTCCACGGATGATAGTTATGTTCTGCTAAGACAAATGAGAGAACCATGACACATCAAGCATAGTTCTCACAGTATGTTATACTGCAAGGCTGAGACTTGTGGTACTTAAAAGTTAATACAATTTTATTCCAGCGTAAGCTTTCATGAACTAGATACCATTTGTTTAGAAACTTAGCATCTGAATAAGTGGACTCCCATCCATAAATGATTTGTTGTTGTTAGGTGTGAAGTCATGTCCGACCCATCGCGACAATGATCCTCCAGGCCTTCCTGTCCTCTACCATTCCCCAGAGTCCATTTAAATTTGTACCAACTGCTTCAGTGACTCCATCCAGTCACCTCATTCTCTGTTGTCCCCTTCTTCTTTTGCCCTCAATCGCTCACAGCATTAGGCTCTTCTCCAGGAAGTCCTTCCTTCTAATGATGTGGCCAAAGTATTTGAGTTTCATCTTCAGGATCTGGCCTTCTAAGGAGCAGTCAGGGCTGATCTCCTCTAGAACTGACTGGTTTGTTCACCTTGCAGTCCAAGGGACTTGCAAGAGTCTTCTCCAGCACCAGAGTTCAAAAGCCTCAATTCTTTGATGCTCGGCCTTCCTTATGGTCCAACTTTCACAACTGGGAAGACTATAGCCTTGACTAGACGCACTTTTGTTGGCAGGGTGATGTCTCTGCTTTTTAGGATGCTGTCTAGATTTGCCATAGCTTTCCTCCCTAGGGGCAAGTGTCTTTTAATTTCTTTGCTACAGTCCCCATCTGCAGTGATCTTGGAGCCCAGGAAAATAAAATCTGTCACTACCTCCATTTCTTCCCCATCTATTTGCCAGGAATTGAGAGGGCCGGATGCCATGATCTTCGTTTTCTTGATGTTGAGTTTCAAGCCAACTTTTGCACTCTCCTCCTTCACCCGCATCAAGAGGCTCTTTAGTTCCACTTTGCTTTCTGCCATTAGAGTGGTATCATCTGCATATCTGAGGTTGTTGATATTTCTCCCTGCAATCTTGATCCCAATTTGTGACTCATCTAACCCCACCTTTCTCATGATGTGCTCCGCATACAAGTTAAATAAGCAAGGCAACAGTATACAGCTCCTTTCTCAATTTTGAACCAATCAGTGATTCCATGCCTGGTTCTCACTGTTGCTTCTTGACCTGCATATAGGTTTCTGAAGAGACAGATAAGATGCTCTGGTATTCCCATCTCTTTAAGAATTTGCCACAATTTGTTGTGTTCCACACAATCAAAGGCTTTAGCATAGTCAATGAACCATAAATGATTAGGATGGAATAAAACACTGCTTGCAAGTTGCCACAAGATTTTTGCTATCAAAGACTAACTCAGCTAATCTTATGAGCTATGAAGCTCATTAATTCACATGTATTTTTCTAATATAATGAAGTGACATGAATTTCAGTTTATAGCAAAGAACGTTACAGCACGTTTATTTAACTTCAGTCACTGGTGATGATGCTCTAAACAATGTTTATGAATCAATGCATAAACTTTAGATGAAGGATGCCCAAAATGTTCTTACCCATTTGAATAATACTACTCAATTCATATAGAAGCAGATGGTTGTTCCCTCCCATGTCCAACCTCTGCTCTATATAGCTGTTCAGTTCATATACCACTGCTTGCATTTCAATATCCTGGTACTATTGAAAACAAACACATACACATTTTAGAATACAAATTAATACAAAAGGCATATTTATTTGTGCTTGTGATTAAAATAAGCTATTAGCTAAGATGGAGAATTCAATGGAGAAGCAATTTGGCTAAGAGATACAAAAAGAGTTGCTGAAATATAAGCAATCAAGGTAAAAGGCTCCTATGGAGTTAATCAGCATTTATTTACAAATTACATTGATGACCAACAACAAAGTAAAAGTGCACTAACATGTATAACACAAAACCAGGAGATTTTTGCTAAGTATGGTCAGATGAGTCTTATGTGTTGGACAACTATAAAAGGAAAATAATTTTGATATAGCTTCGTTATAGCTGGACAGCACCCTGATTTGTAGCATTTAAGAACTGTACTAAATTTTAATACATATTAATTTTTCCATTTTGTTTTTATGTTTCAATTTTCCCAAAATATTTACTGTTATTTATTTATTTTATTTTTTATTTATTTGGATTTTTATACCGCCCATTCTTTACAGCTCTGGGCGGTATTTAAGAAGTCTATTGGCACATTAAAGACCAACAAAATTTATTCCTATATAAGATTTCTGAATCAGACCTGACTTCCTCAGATATATATGGAGTGAAGAATGCAAGTAAGAATAAACTGAGTGCTTCCAAAATTATATTAGGTCCTTTTTGTTATCAAATATCAGTCCTCCTCTACTGGACAGTTCTTGGTATCAAAACCCGGTCTATGCAAGATCTAAGCAACCATCTGAAATAGGTTCATATTTTTAAAGGCTTTTAATTTTAGTTAATATTTCCCTGGTTTCAAGGACCATGGACACTGAGTAAAATATTACTCTTTTAAAGTCTCATAGGTGCTTACATCTAAAAGGTAAAGGTAAAGATATCCCCTGTGCAAGCACCGAGTCATGTCTGACCCTTGGGGTGACGCCCTCTAGCGTTTTCATGGCAGACTCAATACGGGGTGGTTTGCCAGTGCCTTCCCCAGTCATGACCGTTTACCCCCCAGCAGCAAGCTGAGTACTCATTTTACCGACCTCGGAAGGATGGAAGGCTGAGTCAACCTTGAGCCGGCTGCTGGGATCGAACTCCCAACCTCATGGGCAAAGCTTTCAGGCGGCTGCCTTACCACTCTGCGCCACAAGAGGCTTACATCTACAACCCCCAGATTCAGGGATGCAGGGGGAATACCTGACTGCTACAAATAGAAATTAAACAGATAAGGGAAAGAAATATATACTACAAAACATATATACTATGTTTTGGCTTACAAAAGGTTAATTTTAAAGAGTGTTCCATTTTTTTATTTATATATACCTATGGAATCGAAAGACACAAAGGCATAGTTTTATACTATAAAAATAGAAGCTTCTTTTGTATTCAAAATTTAACATTTTAGTTCTTATAAATTTTGGCAAAGAGTCACTTTTGAAGGAACTAATACTATTTTCTTTTACCATTTCTATGTAACACAAGGATGCACCTTTTCAGGATTCCCAATTTTCTGACATGCCAAAGTGCACACCGAAGGGACCTCAGTTGAAGATCTGCTTTGTACATGATCACAACAGGCACCAGAGTAACAGGGAGAAGCATTCTCTTTTCATTGTTGGGTTTTGCTCTCTGACATTTTGTAATACTTGGTAGATCATTGGAAAGAAGCTTCTGAGTTAGATATAGAACAAATCAAACTCTTCCTGGGACTCTTTGAATTGATGCCCTGACCAATCAGTGACAGACTGTTTTGCTACCTCAGCATTGGAAGCACAGGGTAGAAAGTTAATCTGGCAAAATGCAGAATATCTACACTTAATACTGGGGGCTCTTAAAGTGGGTTCCTCAAATATAACAACTTATATCTGCTCCTGGATATTGCAGAAGAAAGGTAGAGTCACCGTGGATCAATCATGGATGTTGCAGAGGGAAAATTTAAAGTGCTCAAAATCAAAATGGAAATGGAATGCAGTGAAGAAAGGAGGGGTTTATTTGGGCTGGGAGAGTATAGAAAGCCCCATGCAGACTCAACCCAAGAGTATTACTGAGTGGCCCTTTGTCCTCACATTCTCTCTCACCTAACTCCCCTATGAACTGTAATATTGTTGAACTGGCAAATGCCTGGTAAGAAAACAACAGCTTTGTCTAAGAATTAGAAGCAGACAGGCATTTGGGGAGAAAGTTAAAAATACAACTGCATACAATATAAACCCATTAAGCAACATAAGGAGAACAGTTATGTCTTCTTCGCAACCCTTGCACTTTACAACACCCAATAGCAAGTTTGTTACTAGTTTGCATATAATAAAGTCTTCAAATGGGTGAGGGCCGGGGCGGGGGGAATGCAAGCGAGAACAGTTTGTTCTCTATGCTGTAATCCATGATGTGCCTTCAAAATGGAATAAAACAAGCATGATAAATCTATAATTTATCTTTGTATATCTGAAAGAAGTGAAAACTGAAATTTTGTCTTGAGTTCCATTTGTACTGCAATACTTGGAACTGCTTTTATTGTGGCTTCTTCCCTTTAAAAATGATTTCAGGAAGGGTTAAGACCTATATTCTCAGAATTCCTTGGAGTAGTTGGAACATAAAAATCTGTATGAAACGTGCTCTTAGACATGGTCCTCCTCAAAAGTAAGAGCCTTGGTTCTTCCACAGAGAGACAGTAATTATTTTGTTATTAGTAATCTGCTTTGGTTAAATAAAGCTAAAAATACAGAAAATATAACACTGATATTCAGTGGCATGTCTCTGTTGGTTACATAAATTCTTGATGACCTAAGAGTTATCACAGTAAAGAAAATATTCTGGAAAGATAACCAAGCTAAAGACAGATTAAGTGATGCAGTGAGTATTATCTTGGATGAGGGATCTAAGGGATAAATAGGAATTCCTTTTTTATATAAAACTAAACTATTTATTGTATCTTAGATACCCAAATAATTGGGTTTGTTACAATTTATGTTTTATAGAGGGCAAAACACAGATTACTGTTGATTATAAACATAAGAAATTTTGTTACTACACTAATACATTTGCCCAAAGAGTTCTAACTATACAGTACATTCATAACTGAGTTCAGAATCAAGGATTCTCTTCTTATGGTAATTTGAGCAGAAACACATATTCAACTTTCAACTAAAAAAGAACACAGCTTTGGCATGAAATATTTATGGCTAAAGAGGTCTCCTGCTTCAAAGATTTCAAGCCCTGTTTCACAATAGGTGAAAGAAGGCTGAAAATGTCACCCATCTGGCAAAACAAAAGAAAATAATTCATCCCTGTGTCTTTCCATGTGAGGTCAGGATGGCTACCACCTAGAGAGCAATGGAAGTAGAAGGCTTCTATCCAGGGCCCAATAGCTCATCAATGATCTATGAATTTCTAGACCTGTATTTAAAATGTGTAGGTGATTGGATGGATACTCCTAAGTGCCTTCCTGTGGGGAGAGAACCACAGAAATAATAATGACTTGGAAATTTCTGTTCACTTTATTTGCCTTCTTTACTTAGATGTAGGGGTGCACATTCAGTTCACCCAAGCTGAAAAAATACCTGAAAAATAACTTACTTGTGTTTTAGAATTCCTTCTGGTTTTGTAGCTTTATTTTTATGGAGTTTTATTATTTTTTGGGCCTGTGGGGAGGCCAAGGATTCCTTCTGCTTTGGTTCTTCTGAGTTGCTATGAATGTGGTTAATTTATCCATTTTTGGTTCTTTTGGGGGGATTACGTGTGTATGCAGGGAGGCTCTGCTAGATTTTTAAAAAATCTATTGTTTTACTTGAATTTTCTCTCTTTCCCCTTCACCATCCTTCACTTCCCTCTCCCCCTTTTCTTTTTTCTGGGAGTTGTGAGGTCAAGGCTTTTTTGCTTGTTTCCTCAGCATTTCCCATCTTTTCTTTTTTCCACCTGGCATGTGTTCAAGGTGCTTCTGGTTTAGGTTCTTCTACATCTCTCTTCTATCTTCATTCCCCCCCCCTCCAAATAATTTTTGATGTGGAACATCTACTGGAGCACTCTCTCCAATGGAAGTCTACAGATGACCTGCCCCCAGGGACTGTGCCAGTAGATGCTGCTGCCAGTCTTCTGAGGCCGCTTCCACCCTCTTGCGAGTAGGGCCAGCTTTGGGAGACTGGTGGGGGTGGGGCCAACCCAGCGCGGCACACCAGCAGGTAAGGAGAGGCAGTGGAGGGGAGGAGGGAAGGTGCAGAGAACAAGAATTCTCGCCCTTTATATGGATGTTCCACATAAGGGGCGAAAATCCTTGTCAGTTGATTTATTTCCACCTGCATTTCTGCATTTAGTTTCTAGAAGGTTGGTTTTTGGAGGGGGGGGGGTGTTGAGGTTCACTGTTCTGTGTTGAATTGTGTGCTTCCAGTTTCAGGACTATTGAATAAAATATTTGGTGCTGCTAAATAGGCTTATGATTCTGTAGAATTTGGAATGTGATAGTTCTGAGAGTAACAGTTTAACGGTAACCCCTCCCCTCAGTGCTGTTATATCCTGCTCACAAAGCATCTTTTAGAATTAAATATTACACAGGTATTATTTTCATCCATTGAAATCAAACTTTTAAGTTATGTATCAAAAGCAAATTCACTGATATCACACAGTGACATTTCTCTTGCAGCCTCACGCCCATGCCAAAATATGGCAACATATGCAGTATATCTGGCCAAGCAGAACCCCACCTCCCATTTGTCAGCAAATCAGCACTTTGACTGTAGGCTTTCTCTTTGCCAGTACTTAAACCAGAAGTGTTGTATGACCCTGATATTTTATGAGTACAATGTAGGCTCCATGCAAGTGCTTTTTCTTTTCCCGTTTTGATAATTTCCACATGGCATTGCTGTTACATCCACACACTTTCAACGAACAGTTTGCGTAACTGGTTTCCATACATGCTGAAATTCTCATTACAACTTACATCCTAGTCAGTATTGCGATTTTAAATCTAATGAGAAGAGCCTTGGGGAAAAAAAGGAAAGGAAAGCTTAACTACATGGACCACAATTGTAAGAGAACACAAATCCAGAGAAAATGATGACATTTTGGAACACCCAAAGTTTTGTGGTAAACTTGTGAAACTTCAAAAATAAGGTTATTAGTAAAATGTCTAACCAAGTTGATGATAAACTTTGAAATGCCAAGATGTTATTGGGTCACTTTTTCATATGTGGTAGAATTGCAAATTGATTGAAAAATGGATTAAAGTTCATGATAAATTGCAAACTATGTTTAAATATACATTTGCATTAGACCCCAAAAATATAGCATTCTGCCTACAGGTATTCCAAAACAAGGCACAGAATTTTTCTTCCATGCAACAACTGCAGCAAGCCTCACCATTGCATCTAGATGGAAACAACAGGAAGCCCTGCACATAGAACTGTGGACTACAAAACTCAGAGATCCCTGCCCTGCGGGATTTGTCAGCTTTCCGCAGGGCCTGTAAAACGGAGCTCTTCCACCAGGTCTATGGTTGAGGCTGAGGTCAGCCAATCAGGGACATCGCTCCCCCCCTATCCTTCCCTTTCACCTCTTTGATAATTGGGGGAGGGATAGGATTTTTAGCCATCATATTAGTAGACTGATGTTTTAATGGGAATTTAAATAGGGTTTGTTGTTGTGACCCGCCTCGAGCCTGTCGGGAGAGGCGAGAAATAAATCTAAAAATAAGAATAAGAATTAGTTGTTATGGCTAAACTAATGCAACCAGCTGGGTGATCTTGGGCCCACCACAGCACTGATAAACTGACTGAGCAGGGATCTCTCAGCTTCACCTACCTCACAGGGTGTCTTAAGGGAAGAGGAAAGGGAAGGCCATTGTAAGCCACTGAGACTCCTTCGGGTAGAGAAAAGTGGCATATAAGAAATAACTCTTCTTCTTGAATCTGGTCAACCATATACCACCAGAATACTTTCAAAAGCACTGGGATCTCTAATCTTTTTTTCTTTTCTATGATTTTCTGATTCTATTGTTTAAAGAAATAAGGTACTTAAAATGTAAGACTTTTCCCCTGTCAGTATCACCCCTGGCATTCAGGTGATGTTCTTATTTACTTCCCCAGGACACAGGAAGGGGGGGGGCCCGCACAGGGTTATACCACCCAAATCCTCCCTTTTATTCTTGGTTTAAGAACCTTGCAGAGCATGGCACACTCCTCTTTTCCAGTCCTCCCTGGTGTACAGCCACCATGTTTACTTCCTCCCTGACCTAAGCAATTCCCTCATGGCTTAAGCAATTATCTGGGCCAGGAGCTGGAGCACCACTTCACCCAGTCTCCTCTTCCATCCTTGCTGGCCATCACCTTTTCTTTCATTGGCCAGTTCCTGGGAAGCTTTTTGAACAGGGCTTCCCTGCTGGGTTCCTCCCATATTTTTACATGGCTGGCCTCCTCCCATGCCCTGCTCAGGCTATCATGACTGGGCTTTTGCTGGCTGGCTGACCCGATGGCTAAGGCTTGCTCTTACTCAGCATCTTCTTTGCTGTCTGAGCAAAGGATGTTAGCAGCTGATGCCTGAAGCTCTGAGGATCAGGAAAGAAGTGGCAAGGCCCATGCTCAGTTGCTATAGCTACCCAGGGTCCTCTCCTGGCTTCTAGAAGGCAGGTACCCTCTGCTAGTACCCCAACTTCCCTTCCTAGAATCACCAGCTTCCTATAAATACTGAGGTATCTGAATCAATTCATACTACTTCAAGGAAATCCTGAACCAATTTCCCTTCTTCTCTCCCTTAATGTTTTCCTTCCCTTCTTTTGGTTTGATTTGGTAGTATCAAAACACTCCCCAGATCCGTCTGCCAAATATCAATCCCAGTTCTCCCAACTGTGTAGAATTATGCTGAATACAGATTTAGTCAAGACCATTTCCTATGACTGAAATTCACCTCAGAGTAGTTATTGTCAAACTAACTAAGGTCTTCTTTAGACAGGTCTTCTTTAGATACCGGTTCTTTCAGAGTCTGAATCAGAATATCATCCCTCCAGCACACAGCTCTAATAACACCTCACTTACAGCTGTTGCTAGCCAATCAGTGTGCTTGAAGCAACCTGTCACTCAAGGTCTCTGCCTTGGGGAAGAATCCACCATTCCCTCACTGGTTCTGTGTCTCTTCAGCATTTGGAGTGCCTTTTCTCTGGACTGAGTGCTGCTTTCTTCAGGATCAGCTGTGGTATAATTTTTTCTAAATTTTACATTTGTATGATTATTTTCCCTTTGAATTTCCTCCAATAAACAGAAATTAAGCATATTCCTGCAAGCAAGTTTTTCCTGGCCACTTTAAAATAGTAGAGTGGTTGTTGTCATAGCAAGATCAATGTCTGCTCAATGATTATCAAAGATGAAGAGCAGTCAGATTTATACCAAGCCAGTTTTAAGTAAAAATGGAAGTGCTCTTTTACCAGCTTTAATATTGAGTGAAGAAGTCACATCAAGACAATTATCCTCTGTCTACACAACTAAAATGCCCAGGAGAGTAGGGAAAGGACAGGAACCACCACAAGCTTAGGTATAGTCTCTAACCAGGCTGAGCAGTGTAAGGAGTCATGAAAGCTCTAGGCATGAATGGATTAGATTAGGAGCCTCCTCTCTCCATTAAGATAACTTCCTATTTTCTGTTTTCAAGTACCCCAAAGAGGGAGGCAACCCACTGCTGGAATGACGTGACCCCATCCAGGGAATAATGCATTCTGCAGAGAACTATTGGAGACATCCTTTGCAGATACAAATGGATATACTCAACAGTGATTCAGAAAAATCACATGGATTTTTAATTAAATGAATAAGTAGGGATGGGCACAAAATGAACCATGAAGCAAAATTTGTAATGAATTTCGCCCTGCTCATGCTTCAGGAGCAGAAGTTCATGACAGATCTACCATAATAAGCTTCCATGAACATTTAAAGCAGTTTGCTGGCAGGGGCTCAGGGAAATTGTAGTCCATGAACTTCTGGAGGACCACAGGTTGACTACCCCTGCCTTAGACTCCATGAAAGGAGAAGTTAATTGTTGAATCAATCTAAATAAATGGGATGGACATGAACTAGCACACAAGATGGTGGTAATAAAGTAAATCTTCACTGCCACTTCACAGGCCTTCAACTGGGGGCTCTGTAACATGTTTGAAGCTTCATCAGGAGTCTGGCATCATTTATGCTCCAATCGTCTTAAACTCTTTTCATTATGCCATGGAACCAATGAGGATTGAGAGATAAGAGGGCATCAGGGAGAATTTCTATTGTTGGCCTCCTGAAGCCCTTGTTTCAGGACCTGGTGAGCTAACTGACCAAACTGCCATCCTAGAGATACCCCACAGAGCATTCTAGCATCCATAAGTCTCCAGCTCACCAGCTAAGTAGGAGAGCAGTTATCTGTTCTGACAGCAGACGCACAGCAGCAAGACACAGTTAACCTCCAGCCATCCGTTTGTACAAATGCCAGTTCAAAATTTGTGTTCTAATTAGATGAAATTCACCGTTTCAGGTTCAAGGCGAAATCCAAGAGCAGGTTCCTGGAGAGGAGCATCAGATATGATGGAATCAGTCCAAGGTCAGTAACTAATGGATATGTTGCTTCCATGCAACCACTCCCTTATTAGCTGCTTTTAAACATCGCACTAAGCACCTGCCACCACTTCAGCCCTGCAAGCACTGTTTTTACCATTGATATGGAACCAGTGTTGTGCTGCCAACTTGGCACTGGTCTTCTGTCTTGCAATTTCTTCCTTCTCTTTCTCCTAAGCTGTTCCCAAGGCTGTGGTGACAGGAGAGGTGAACTGGCTGGCAGATTACTCTGTGTTGCCAACTCAGGGTTGAGGAGCTGAGGTACTTGTATGCATATCTGAGTCTGGCTTTAAAGAGATTTTCTCCTCCTGCAGTGTCTATCGCTGGCTGTGGATTTGAGTCTGCTGACTACCTCTTCCTCTGCATCACTTTGTTCTGTTGCAGCTGGCTGACCCATGACACTGTCTGTAATTTGACCCTAATTTGAAAATGATCTGACCATGGCACAGGTTCATGTGACCACAGACTCCAGATAAACCATTGAACAAAGGATTAAATCTAGCTTGTGGCCAGCTTCATGAATGGGAGCTGATACAGCCATGGAGAGACTCAATGTCGCCATGGCAGCCATGAAGTCAGACACCAGCCCTAACAAAGTAGCCCCCTCATAGATGTCCCACAGCACCCAGTTGAGAACAATCTTTGACAACCTCCGTAGCATGTCAGCTGGCAAGCTGCACAGTCTGTAAACCAACAAAGCACCCAGATGGACAGAGGAATGGATGAAGAAAAGGGATATGTAATGTGGCAAGGCATGAGAAAGAGGTTTTCACATTTCTCTCTCCCCATTCTTTACACTTATGGAAACCAAAAACAAGACCAATGTAGTGTTATCAAGAAAACTTCATGCAGTTATTTTCCATCTTTGGATGACTGATTTTGATATTTACATCTATACATTGGTCTCTCAAAACTCAGCCTGATAATGGTATCATAATCTTTAAACCGCCCGTGGCGCCGCGGGCGCCACGGACTAAATAAATGGTTAAGGGGTTCTAAGGTGGGATTTGTCCGTGATGAGGAAGGGTCCAGATTGGACCCTTCCTCAGGACAGACAATTGGAGGGACCACTCGGGTCCCTCCGATTCCCAGCCCCAGCAACTGCGAGCCGCGCGCAGCGCGGCTCGCAGTTGCTCCCTTTCCCGCAGGGCTGATGCGTCGGAGGCGCGAAGCGCCTCCGACGCATCAGGCCGGCCGCAAGCCAGCCCCTGCCAGCCGCGCAGAGCGCGGCTGCCGGGGGCTCCCTGCCCGGCGTCACGCCGCCGGGCAGGGAGCCCCCGGCAGTCCTGAGACGTCCCGTCCGCACCGGAGTCCTGAGTCGTCCCGTCCGCAGTCCTGAGACGTCCCGTCCGCACCGGAGGGAAGCAGGGAAGGAGGCATGGCGAGTCTCACCCGAAGGCTGGAGGCGGCCCCTTACAGCATCCTGGCCGTCCCTTCTTCCTACCGCTTGCCTCTCTCCATTGAAGACGCTGATCGCTTTAAACCCCCGGCTACTGCAGGCCGAAGGAGACTTGCCCGGGAGTGAACTCCATTAGACCGCCCTCAGGAAGAGCCTGCGCAGCCCCGCTGTGCCTCCACTTCTGTTTGCCCTGCAGCGACTCGCCTGGCAGAGTCGGAGAAGAGCCAGCTGCTTCCTCAGGGAATCCCCCCGAGCTGCTTTCGGTGAAGCGGCGAAAGCAAAGTGCTTCTGCAAGCCTCCGGGACTTTTGTGGGAGCTCTCCTCCTACCCTCCGGGGCGGATGGGACGTCTCAAGACTGCCGCGGGCTTCCTGCCCGGCGCCCTGACCCGTCCGGCCCCGCTGCTGATTGCCTCGCTGCCGATGCCCACAGCCAGTTCGGGCGTCGCCAACGGAAAGGTAGGGCCCAGCCAAAGCCGCTCCTGCCCGGCCGCGCCCTGCCAGACTCCCCAGCCTCGCTAGCGCCCACTGCATTAAGCCTGCAGCGGGCTTATTTACTAGTGATAGAATAAACTGAATGCACTCCAGAAATGTTTATAGGTGAATTTAGCTCATCAAGCCTATTTTTTCCTTTCATAGTTCACTGGGTTTTTACTACATTGAAAAAAAAAATTACAAGAAAATTATAAGCACATTTCCATTTTAAAACCTTTAATAATTTAAGGAATTTCAATTTGTGATCTTATTTTCACAATAAAATACCTTTTTATTCAATTATTTGTTCGTATCCACTGCTGAAATCAAACCTATTCATGTGTTTAGATGAGCACACATCTGATTTCTCTCCCACCACAGTAAAAAGATTTCATTATTCAATGGGGGGAAATCCTGAAGTTCCCTTATTTGATATTTCCTAAAAAAGACTTATTAGATTTTTAATTTGATTCCTTGCTATGGTGGAACGGGCCTGCACGCCCTGTTCCACTCTGCCCTCCAAGTTTTCCCCAACACGAGGAGAGGCTCTTCTTTCACTCTCAATTAACCACAGTCACCACCTGACCTTTGTAAAGACTTCCAGCTTCCAATTTCTGAGGCCTTGCCTCAGTGTCTCACATTATCCAGTGCTGGGTCACCACAGGGATAGTTTACTATCTTGTGCACCACTGCAGAAATAGCCACTTGCCAACTTGATGCCTTTCCCCTGGTGTTTCTTTTAAAATGGCATATCCAAGGCAGTTCTCTGTGGTACAGAGAACCACTACCAGCATCAAAAGTTATAAAGTATTTATTAAAGAGACAGTGCAGTCATCAGTGGCATTGTGTAGAGCTGGCTCCAAAAGCAGTTTAGAACTGGCATCACATGGGATGAAGGGATCTCCCCTTAGAATGATAAAACAGGGTTGCACTTACCTATAACTGGAGTCCATCAACTAGCAACCTGTGCTGTCACATATGGGGACTGCACATGGGTAATCTTACCATGAAGTTTGTAAACATCCTTAAAAAAATGTGAAGCAGCTCCCATAGTGACTTTCTACCTTTTTCCAGCATGTGTTTGCCTACAATTGTGACAACTCAATTACCACTAGTAACAGATAAGTACAACCCCATTTTCATCATCATGGTCATTGTGTAGCTCACATGGGATAATGACTGAATGTTTGGGTACGATGATTTCTAAGGTAAAAAGGTAAAGGTATCCCCTGTGCAAGCACCGAGTCATGTCTGACCCTTGGGGTGACGCCCTCTAGAGTTTTCATGGCAGACTCAATACGGGGTGGTTTGCCAGTGCCTTCCCCAGTCATTACCATTTACTCCCCAGCAGCAAGCTGGGTACTCATTTTACTGACCTCGGAAGGATGGAAGGCTGAGTCAACCTTGAGCCGGCTGCTGGGATTGAACTCCCAGCCTCATGGGCAAAGCTTTCAGAGCCTTACCACTCTGCACCACAAGAGGCTCATTATGATTTCTACTTTGGCCCTAATTTAGAAGAGTCGTTGACTAAAGCACCTCCTAAGAGAAAGATGGTATGTGCAAGCCTACATTAAAAGCAATCTGAAACATGCTTAGCTGACCCAATATATTGCTTGGTAAGTTTACAAACTTCCAAACTGCAACAGCTTAAGTCAATTTATAGTGCTCCTCTGGAAGAAGATATAGGTATTGCTTAAACTTCCTCCAGAATTATTATTCTGGAAGAAAGAGCTAAGGAAGTGTAGACTTTCCTGTCAACACTATCTAATTTACAGCCCTCTGTATTTATAGGGCAAAATTATGGGGGGGGGGGAGGCTTGTTTCTACCTTGGATGGGATGGTTGAAAAGGCAGCCTTCTTGGTTGTGTGCATGTTTTCTACTCTTTTTGTTAGAATGATGTACAGAGGCAAACTTAAATCAAAGACCTCTGGTGATTTCTAATAGGCCATCCATTATTAGTTTTACAAGGTCAACAGGGTGCATAATGTGAAAAAGGGAGTCATCAGCAAGTGGAGGGGCACACGAAACTTCAATATTTAGAGTGTAAGTTATGTGCAAAACCAGCTTGCTAAACAGGTGAAAATCTTCACTTGCAATAACAGAAGCAGGGGACCTCAAGGAATCCCCTGCACATAGTTCTGAAGAACAATTAGGACCCAATTCAGAACCGGGCTGCTAGTCAATCTTGGGACCACAGTCCTTACAGTAAAAAAGTGTTGGAACTTCCTCTGCTTGTCAAAATTTAGGGCCTCAACCCAGCAATGTGAATGGGAGATAGTTTTTAGAACTGGACCATACAGTTCTGTAGTACATCAACTGGTATGGGTCCTTGGGAGGCCAAGGAAGTTAAGCCCGATGAAGTCCCATTATCCTGGGTACTATAATGATAAAATATCAGGTCATAAAAATGATAGCCGGAATAGTGAGGAAGACCTAGTAGAGAGCACAATCCCAATCCATCTCATATAGCTGATAATGTAGGCCCAGGTCTGAACAGAAGAATGAGCCAGGTGAGTTGATTCTGAAAGAGTTGGTATTGCAGACACACGTGGATCTGGGGATCAAGCTTTGGAGTCAACAAGTTCTGCCTCACTCATAAAGCGGATCCAAGACTTCAACAATTTAATGCCAAAAGTGAGCTTGGAACTGTGGGAACCTTATTAACTGTCTCTAATGGAGTTTTGTCAGGAGCAGTATCACAGGGCTGGGCAGACTTAGAAACATGGTCCCAGATGTGTCACAGACCTTGTGCTTATGACTGGCCTTCATTGAAGGCACTCCGAGCAGAAATCACCATGGCTGGTTCCAAGGCTGAGATCAAAACTGCCTTCTGTACTGACTGAACCAAAGCCATTCTTGCAAGTTATGCAGAGCTCTTAGTAATGCGAGGAACGGTATGACCCTTGGAGACTGGGCCAGAAAGGGCCCTCTCCCACAGAAGAGTTTTTAAACAGGAGGCTGACCCTAAGCCTGACCCTTAGAGTGAATTGCTTACGAATAATACATCTGGAGAATATTTGTGTCTGAGAGTATTTGTGTCTGAGACAAAGTAAGCAGAGGGCATTTTGCATCATCAAGAAGAAAAAAATTATTTTTTGCCAAGCAATTCAAGGGGGAGAAAGGGCAATCTTACAATGAGTCCTGTTAAACATGCACCAATTTCAAAAGTCTTGAAGGCTTGGTGACAAAAATGGACTATTTATGTGAAAAAAACAAGGTTTGTCTAAAGAAAAGAATACTGTTGCTATAGAAAAAAAGCTACCTCTCTCCTCAGCAGAACAGAGAGGTACATGATCCCCCCACCCTTTCATACCAAAAAAAGACAGAAGGTTGGTGTAGGGATGGGGGAGAACCTCACATATCTTGAAGAGCTTTTATATTCTCCATAGTAGCCTGTACATGCACAGTGCCCATCTGTGACTACACTGTGACCATGATGATAAACTGGACTGCATGAGTGAAGTATCACAAGCCACATAATGAGACTGTGTATGATCTAACAGCTCCAGGCAAGGACTTGTCAGTATGGAAAGGTGCCTATGCCTTGAGTAAAATGCTCTCAGGTAAGAGTCCTCCTGGAAGATGAGACACAGAGTGTAGTAGTTTGTGCCATTTTAATACTGCAGTTGGTATACATTTTAAGCAGAGCCTTCTAGGCCAACCCAACCAGATAGTACGCTAGCAAAATTATTTCCAGTTTATCTAAGAAACCATCTCTACATTGTCTTCCTTAAAGGTGAAGAGTCAGACAACAGCAAGGCATTCTCTTTGTGGTGGCAGAGGTCTGAGAGACTGAGCTCTGTCCCTTCCCAGTTACATGACAAAAGGGGGATGTTTCCACGCCCTGCATAGTACCACAATGTGGCACAGAAGTAACAATCATGATCTTATTATTTTACAAATTGACTTGCATATGTAGTTTGGTCAGAGGCAATAAGCAATCTGGATATGTTAAATCTTTGGAAGTGAATCAAACATTTACAATAACTTGTACACTCAGATTGCTTTATACTCAGGAGACCTTGGAGCACAATTTCATCTAGTGAACTAATCTTTATATGCTTATTCTTTATCTAGAAAGAATTTATTATTTTTATTAGAAAGTAATTTATTATTTATTTATACAATTTATATACCACCTTTCCAGAAACCTGCTCTAGGCAGCCCACACAGGAATACAAATCATAAAAACAGCATAAAAATCATCAATAAAACTGTCATTAAAAATAATCTACAAAAACAGATCAATAAAATAAATCACAACATAAAATTGCACCAATTTTTTAAAAGACAATGAACAATCCTCAGGCCATATAAAAACTATTTTAAAAAGTAGACTCTTAGTTGGAAATCTTGGTATAAAGAAATGTTTTGGCCTGGCACATAAAAGAGGACAGAGCACATACTAGGTGAGTTGCCACTGTTCAAAAGGTGTAATGCCAACACTCAAGTCCCATCTCTGGTTAACATTCATCTGACCTCCACCGACAGGGACACAGAAAGCTGTGATGCGGAAGAAAACTGTCAGGCTGGACCACACCGCAGGAGGCAGTAAAATACACACCGAATTGTAGTTATGTAGAACTCTACCTGATGGCTCCTGCTTTCTTGCAAGACACTGTTGGGAGAGTATGGTCTCAGGTACCAGACAAATGTTTGCAAAGTAAACAAGGTTCAAAATAATTACAGGAACTAGAACAGCCAGGATGGGAATTTAAGGAGAAATTTGGCTAGTTATGTCCATTCCTGTCTCAATGGAAATCATCCCAAGCAAGGGCTTTGCGAAACAGGGAAAGTCAGAACTTCATTATATATAACTACAATGTGCTGTATAATTGTTTCCTAATCTACAACCTAATGATCTGAATATTGTTATTTACTGTTACTGAGTCACAAGTTGTTGTATTAACCAGCAACCTCTCCAGACCTCATTCACTGACCAAAGCACAGAGAATCAAGAGTCATTGCAATGCTGTGGAGTAGACATGCAACTTTACGGCACTTACCCTGTTGACTTGCTTAGTAATTGAAACATCTGTAAGAAAAGGAAGCAAAAAATTAGAAACTTCTGGAAAGCCCTGAAACTATTTTCAAGAACTCTGGTAAATCTGCACAATTCTTGTGCGACTTCTAATAATTCATAAATGTCTACTAAAACATATCAGACTTTTGTTCTCAGAATATTTTAAACCATTTAAAGTATGAAAATTTATTCCATAGATTAACAAACCTACCAACATATACCAAATTTTATCAATTCATTGATTGCCTGTGCCTTTTACTGTCAGCAAGTTCCTACCCTGGTTGCCACTAAATAATATAGAAACAAGTATCTGGTATACTCTCTTATTAGTAAGTAATAATAATTAAACAAAATGCAGGATCTTAGAAACCTGGGATCCAATAATCATGTTAATTGGGCCTAAAGATATAAATTTTCCAGAAATTTTCAATTTTGATTTTGTTTCCCTCCTCCAGAAAAATGGAAACAGGTACAATATTTACTTTCCTATCAAACCCAAACTTCTTTGACTGATTTAACAATATGAAATATGTTTATGTTATAACTCAGCATTTAAAATTGTGCTACTTGACATTTTTATGGAATTGAAAAATACATTTGATCTGCACTGGGAGATGCTAATTCTCATGGACTTCTCAACATCTTTTGATATTATCGGTCATGGTATATTCTGGACCAACTTTTCGGGGATTGAGACAGACAGGCACTGTTCAACAGTGGTTTTAATCCTACCTTGAAGATAGGTTTCAGAGTGTAATGTTGAAAGAATGCTGCTTCATCCTTGGACTCTGGGATCACAGGTTTTATGTTGTACCCCAAATGCTTTTCAACATGCAATGTCAATGGGAAAAGTCATCTGCAGATCAGATCAGAACTGCCACCAATATGCAGATGACACTCAGCGCTATCTCACACTTCCAGCAGATCACAGGAAAGTTTCAGAAACCATGAACAGGTGTCCTGGAGGCAGTTTTGAAATGGATATGAGCTAACAAACTAAAGCTTAATCCCAACAAAATCGAGGTACTGCGAGTGGCGTGAAGTTTACTCAGAAATTGGGATAACTCCAGTTCTGGAAGAAGTTCCATTCCCCATAAAGGAACAGGTTCAGAGGCCTGGGGATGCTGTTGGATATACAGGTGGCAGCAAGGGCCAGGGATGCATTTCACCAGACTTGGATGGTGAGCCAGTTGCATCCCTTCCTGAATGAGAAAGATCATGTCAGTGTGGTACCAGCAGTGCTCCCCAAAATTTCCCAATTTTTCTAGTAGAAATATTAAGAAACTCCTCAGGCATTTTCATGTTGTGCATCTGGAATGAGTGAAATGCCTTTTCTTACTCAAGAAGGGAAAATATTTCATAGGATTTTATTCATTACTATCCCAAATTACCCACTTTTTCAATGGGGAAAAATAGAAAAAAAATTCTCAGACCTTTTCATGCCATACATTTTGAATATGAAAAACCCTCACTTAAAAGTATTTTAGTCATTCTAAAAGAGAAAATATTCAACCAAACTTTCTTTCAATGTTCCTTCACATTGGAAAAATGGGGGGGGGGGAATTCTGAATGTCATACAATCAAGTGCCAGGCATTTCATTTTTAAAAATTACATCTCAAAGATTTCACAGCCATCTATGCCATCTATGTCTGTGGCAATCACTACAAATTCCACATTACCATTACTTGCGGGGTAAAGAATTATTTTCTTTTGTGTGTACTCAATCTACTATTCATCAACTTCATTGGATGCCCTCAAGACCTAGTATTTTAAGAGAGGGAGAAAAAATTATTTCTGTCCACTCTATCACATGCATAATTTTATAAACCTCTATTATCTCTTTTCTAAATGCAAGAAGTCTCAGGCTCTTCAGGCTTCCTCACAGGAAAGGTGCCGAAACCTATTAATTGTGCTGGTTTCTCTCCTTGGTACTTTTTCCAGCTCCTTTCCTTTTTGAGATACAGTGGCCAGAACTGCACACTGTATTCCAAATGAGATTTCCACCACAGATCTGTGGGAGTATAATAATTTATTTTATTTTCAATTCCTTTCCTAATCATCTCCACCACATAGTTGCCTTTTTCACTGCAGCGGCATACCAGGTTCACATTTTCATTGAGGTATCCACTACTAGTCCAAGGTTTCTTTCCATCTCAGTCTCAACAAGTTCAGATGCCATTAGCATGAAACTGGGATTTTTTTTTAATTTCAATGTCCATCACCTATACTTACTTATGCTGAACCATTTGCCATACTATCACCCACTCACCCAATTTTAAAAATCAATGTACGTAACTTCTGCTGCTCTGCAGTCTTCTGGTACCGTAGCTGATTTTAGTGACAAGTTCCTAGTAAATATTAGGAGAACAATATATTCACACTTCTCTAAGAGCTTATCAGCATCTGGGAACTTAGTAGTTTGTAATTTTACAAACAGGTCTATAATATCATTTCTCATCGCCTCAAATTGACTCAGTTCTTCAGTCTCCCTTCCCAAAAATAGCATCTGTGGCATGGACCCCACACCTTCCATAGTGAATACAGTTACAAAGAAGGCATTTAGCTTCTGAGCTATCTCCCTGTCTTCTTTTAGCTGTCCTTTTTATTTCTTGGTCTTCAAGACACCCAATTCCTTATCTGGCTTTGGGTGTATATGAAGAAATGTTTATTGTTTGTCTTGATGCCTTTAATAATCCACATTTTAAATTATTTTTGTATGCCTAATTATTCACTTACAGTTCTTTTGCTCCCTTCTATTCATTTCATTAAGAACACTTTCAAATTTCAAAAAGACGCCTTTTTTGCCTTTCATGGCTTCCTTGATTTGTGTTAAACATTCAGGCATTATTTTAAACTTGCAAGTGCCTTTCCTAATCCAGGAAAAATAACATTCTATTTGAGTTTAATATGATTTTAAGTAGCTTCCAAACATCATCTACAGATATGAATTGCTTGTTTATCACCTTCAGCATCCTTTTAACTATTCCCTTCATGTCTTTAAAGTTCTCTCTTTTGAAATCAAAGGTCACTGCTTTGGTCTTTACAGGTAACTTTTCATGGACAAGAATGCTGAACATAATATCTTTATAGTCAACACTTCCAACTGGCACAATAATATCTACATATCTCACCAAATCTTGAGCCCCACTCAGAACCAAGTCCAAGATCATGACAACTCTGGTTAGTTTCATGAGCAGCACTGCATATTCATTTATAATGTGCAGAAATGTAATTTCTGTAACACATTATCAAAACATTACCCATCCAATGTCTCTGCACATGGACTTCCTTTGTCATCCTGCTCTCATTCCCAAATTCTACTGTGCTGCTACTAATAGTACCTTGAATATTTACACTATCGTCCCTTTGGACTTAGTTGCACCAAACAGAAGTTCCCCAATTCCGTTATGCTCCCCCACACACACACCAATGGATTAGTTTATAAGCTGTTCTTGAACACTCACCAAAAGCTAGAAGATTTTCAGATAGATACTCCCAAACTGTTCAGGACTCACCCTTCAAGCAAACACACATACACTTACTCTTCTTTGCCTTACACACCAATTCTAAGCTCAAATCCCCTGTTAGAAGCACGGTTAAAAGACACAAGTTGTAAAACCTGGGGTATAAATATCCAGGAAAAATGTTTGCCCTCTTACAGGCTGAGACCTGGCAGGAAATAATGGATGGATATTATGGAATTCATTTTGGAGTTAATGAGGCCCTGTGCACAGTGGCTACTGGCACTACTATACCATTGCAAATGTATCTTTTAATTTTAGGAAGTAGTGGGGAATTGGAAGGAGGGCTGGTTAGTGCTGGGGGAAGACAAGTATGAACTCTTCTGAGCTGAGGCAAAGATCAGAGATCTGGATGCAATTAAAAATGGGAATGAGGCTTTTTGAATCTACTAAGCGCCTCCTGCAATGTACTCATTACAGTATAGATGAAAGTAATAACAAGGACAGTTTCCACTTCCTAAGAACCAATGTTTCACAGGCCAGCTGACCTCAATGAATTTGGCTTTAACGTAACTTAATAGTCTCTGTGTTTCTTTTCACTATACTGTGAAATCTCTCAGAAGATTATAAATTGAGTGAAAACTTTTTCCCCTTTTGTATTTACTCTTAATACCCACTACAGTGCTCTGACTGCTATATCTTTTTGAACATAATTTCACATCTATGTGTTAATTGGTTCTTTTCTAAGAGAAAAATAAAACCACTGAAACAATATCCCTACTACATAAGGGAAAACGATGACACTAAACATCTGTCTCTGCTTTTAGGGTTAATCTGGCTCACTTTCTTGTTTCTACATTTCTGAATACACTAAAAACAAGAATACTTTTGCTGAACTTTGTAGTGCAATTCCCAACATCTGCAGAGAAGTCAAACCTGAACAGCTCACTCTTTCAGACAAGAGAAACAAAAGAAAATGCCCCTTGGGAAACTTCTGCTAACGTCAACAAGGGTAAGGGGATCATTAGCAGCAGAAATGATAGGTTACCACATGGGAGAGAGCAGTGATCCAGTGTGGAACAGATTTACGTCAAGGGAACCATCTCATTCCCTCTGAAGGAACTCTACGGTAACTACAACATACGTACATTTGTATTAAAGACATATTTTATTTATTGTACTTCAGGGACTGAAAAAATTCCACTGAGAGTATGTTAGATTGTCTTCCGCACAAACACATGCATTGGAAAAATGACCAGAACATAAATTTTCTTTTTAGAATAGCTAAACAGCTTTTGTTGGAATAATATTTTAATATTCCAACAACATACTTATACACAGGTCTGACCTAATCACATATAAAGCAGAGGATTTGATTTTTGAAACATGTGACTACAATATGCATGTATTCTTCCAGCTGACAGCATAAAGAACTGAGGCCAAAGAGCAGTGACATTTTAAAATATTTGGCAAAGTAGTAAGAAGGAACTCTTCTCACTGAAAAACAAACCTTTTCCTCTTCTTCTCTTAGGTTGATTTTGTACGGGTGGAAAAGGTCAGGAGGGTGCTCATATGGAAGTAGGGCTGATCCCCTCTTCCACATGACATTGCCACTAGGCCAGCCCCCTTCCAGAGCTGGTGTGCAATACACCGCCAATGCCTTGCTTTAAGGGAATGCAGATATTTTCTGTTTCCTTAAATGCTCCAGGGGCCAACAGGGTTTTTTAAATAGAATCATAGAGTTGAAAGGGACCACCTGGGTCATCTAGTCCAACGCCCTGCACTATGCAGGACACTAACATCCCTATCGCTCATCCACTGTAACCTTCCACCCCCTTGAGCCTTCGCAGAATTAGCTTCTTCGTCAGAAGGCTATCTTGCCTCAGATTAAAAACTTCTGACGATGGAGAACCCACCACCTCCCGAGGAAGCCTGTTCCACTGAGAAACCGCTCTAACTGTCAGGAACTTCTTCCGGATGTTGAGATGGAATTTCTTTTGAATTAATTTCATCCCATTGATGCTGGTCTGTCCCTCCAGAGCAAGAGAGAACAACTCTGCTCCATCTTCTACATGGCACACTTTTAATACTTGAAGATGGCTATCAAATCACCTCTTAGTTGTTTCCTCTCCAGGCTAAACAGACCAAGCTCCCCCAGCCTTTCTTCATCTTGGTCTCCAAACCCCTCACCATCTTTCTTGCCCTCCTATGGACATGCTCCAGTTTGTGTACATCCTTCTTCAACTGGGGTGCCCAAAACTGAACACTGTACTCCAAGTGAGGCTGAACCAGAGCAGAGTAAAGCGGTACCATCTCCTCCTGTGATCTGGACATGATACTCCATTTGATACAGCCCAAAAACCCGTTTGCCTTTTTAGCCACTGAGTCACACTGCTGACTCATGTTCAATGTATGGTCTACTAAGATTCCTAGATCCTTTTTGCACATGCCACTGCCAAGACCAGCCTCCCCCATCCTATATTGATGTATTTGATTTTTCCTACCTAAATGCAGAACTTTACATTTGTCCCTATTGAACTTCATGTTATTCAGTTTAACCCACTTCTCGAGCCTATCAAGATCATCCTGTATTCTGATTCTGTCTTCTGATGTATTTACTACCCTTCCTAGTTTAATATCATCTGCTAATTTAATAATTTGATAATAAGTTCTGCATCTGGGTCAGAAAAATGAAAAGCATACCTACTGGATGGGGAATACGCTTCTAGGTAACACTGTGTTTGAAAGAGCCTTTGGGGTACTTGTGGACTGTAGACTAAACATGACCAGGCAGTGTGATGCAGCGGTAAAAAAGGCAAATGCCATTTCGGGCTGTATCAACAGGGGCATCACATCAAAATCATGAGATGTCATAGTCCCGTTGTATACAGCACTGGTTAGACCACACCTGGAGTACTGTGTGCAGTTCTGAGGCCTCACTTCAAGAAGGACGTAGATAAAATTGAAAGGGTACAGAGGAGAGCAACGAGGATGATCTGGGGCCAAGGGACCAAGCCCTATGGAGATAGGTTGAGGGACTTGGGAATGTTCAGCCTGGAGAAAAGGAGGTTGAGAGGGGCCCTCTTTAAGTATTTGAAAGGTTGTCATTTGGAGGAGGGCAGGATTCTGTTCCCATTGGCTGTAGAGGAAAGGACACGCAGTAATGGGTTTAAACTACAAGTACGACAATATAGGCTAGATATCAGGAAAAAAATTTCACAGTCAGAGTAGTTCAGCAGTGGAATAGGCTGCCTAAGGAGGTGGTGAGCTCCCCCTCACTGGCAGTTTTCAAGCAAAGGTTGGATACACACTTTTCTTGGATGCTTTAGGATGCTTTGGGCTGATCCTGCGTTGAGCAGGGGGTTGGACTAGATGGCCTGTATGTTTCTCCAGAGCAATGTGGTGAGGGGTTAATCAAATCTCTTTAACTTTTGCTCAGTAAGGAGAATTGTTTTCTAAATCAGAAGGCCCACCTTGTACTTGGCTACCTCTTGAAATATTGCCAATGCTGATATGTCAAACTGACCTATTCTCAAGGACAGAGGAAGAAGCTGAAATTGTTTATGTTAACCATTGGAGGCTAGCAGGGAGGCGGAAGGAACAGAAGTTGCCTTTTTGGGACCTTTCTAGGGAGCTGGCATGGTGGCATGTGCAATGGGGTGGAGATAATAACCACCCCAGGTTATTGGCTTGACCCGAAAAGACATCACCTTTCCCGACTCCAATGGGAAGTTATATAATCTCATGCAATTGTTTTGTTCTACACAGAGATTTGGGTACTCCTCTATGTCTATATTTCTTCTGCAGTAAAAATATAAAAGGTTTTTCTCTCCTTGTGATTCATTGTGGATGGGCAAAAGAACCCTGAATTGGCTATTTGGCCATCAAGAGCTTCCAAAATAAACAAAGATCCTACCTTCCTTTATGTTTTGCTTCCTTTGCAGCCATTTTTCTATTGTCTCAGCACTAACACTTTCTGACACAAATTCATCCAATACCTGCGGGTTAAGAGAAAGATATGCCTTCACTTTTTCTTCGGTCAGACCTGCAAAAAAATAAAGAGAGAATTCTGTTCACTTATGGCAATTATTTTAAAAAATCATAGTCGTCGAGCCTGTTTTAAAAATACTAGGCGTGGAACCTATCAGACATAGTCGTGGTTCTACAATTAGCGGACACGACTTACCGTTACCACCTTTGAAGCTACGGCCGCACCAAGGAAGGAGCAACATCGTCTTCAGTCGGCGCACTCAGCTACGGCCCATGTCATATGGAGGGGGTGGGGCAGGGCCTATTTCAGGCTGAGCACAAGGCCACCTCGCCTCTCTGTGCCACGCCGCCCAAACAGCTACCCTCCCTCCCACCCAGTTGGTTATGTTTTGTATCAATTTTTTAATGTTGGTTGTCATTTGTTGCAGCTGCAGGTTCAGTCCAGTAAGGAGCCTGTTGGCAGGGAGTCCTGTCTGCGTATGGGACTCCCTGAGGTAGGGCGTCTCCCTAAAGAGGCTGACCACAAGTGCACGGCCTACCTGGCTGGGAGGCCAGAGGCCTGTGGCCAGGCGGCTGAGGATGCCAATGGAGGTGGACACCTGTTGGTCCCCATCAAGTCACCCTTCAAGTGACTTATTCTGTGTTGCAGCATGACCTGTCCTCCCGGCTGGGAGCGAGGCAGTGACCCCGAGCATCACGGATCATGACATCTAAGCAGTTGGACGGCTGAGGGGTCAGGCTTCCTTACCCAGGATTTTGTGTGGCCAACCTTCCGTTGAGGGTGGCAATAAAGGCTGAGACTAATTTTCATTGCCGAAAGGCTTCATTGAGCTAGTCGCCACTTGCTAGTCCATAGCTTTTAAATCTGGAATTGCCATGTTTTATGCTCTTAGTTTTTGCCAGCAACTCAAGTGTCACTTAAGTCAACTTCTTTTGCATGCTGGTATTTTCTGTATTATCTCTCAGGCTTGATCTCTGGGATTTTTATCATAATAATAATAATAATATTTATCATTAAAATGATAAAATAATGAGTCTCCCTACTATGGCATTCACCATAATTCTGCCCAACCCACTGGAATATGAGTATGAGTTAATGTAATGTTTCTCACGTTTTTCTACTGTTCCATGTTGCTTGTTGTTCACTACATTCATTATTGTTAATCTAAGTTATCTGTATTGTTTCTGTTTTATGTTAACTGCCCTGAGCCTTCAGGGAGACTAGTATATAAATGTAATAAACAAACAAATAAAATGGCAACATTTTTCTCTATTCCTTCTCCTTTCAGCTTATTTAGTTCCCTTTCAAAGCTGAATGGCTCTCTAAAACATTAATATATCATTGTTGCAATGTTATAATTGGAGGAGGAGCGTGTCTCATAGCTTAAGTGCCACTCAGCGCTTAACATCCACTCAGGTTGGCTGTCCCACCCATGAGTGCCTCCTCCTCCAACTGGCTTGCCCCTCTGTCCACCAGCCAGCCAATCACCTTCCGTCCCCCACCCCTGACCACCCCATCCTCCTTCCACTTTCCTCCAAGGCTCAGAGGCTGCAGATCCCTGCCATGTGAGACCTGCCCCTGCCAGTGAGTCCCAGGGGCCTCCAGCCTTTCCAGGTCCTGGGGGGAGGGGGAGGCCATCTGCAGAGTTCTTCCACACACACCCAGTCTAGCGCCCATTTTATTCCTGAATGCAACAGGCTTGCCCCCTAGTCTTTAAACCTCCCCCCCCCCACTCTGGAGGAGCGGGAGGAATAAAAGAGTAAGGGCAAGTGGGGAGGAGTTAGGGCGGGCCCTGTCCGAGATAAAAACTCAGGGGGCCCAATCAGGAGCCGCAAAGCAGCTCTGCTGCCCTTTTCCAGCTTCTGCCGGGGCCAGGCACTCCTTCGCGGCCACGGAGGAGCGCCTGGGCCTGGCAGAAGCCTTGCCCACCCTCCGCCGCCCTTTCCCAGCTTCTTCCAGGCCCAGGCACTTCTTCACGGCTGCAGAGGAGCGCCTGGGCCCGGCAAAAGCCTCTCCCTCCCTCTGCCGCCATTTTCCGGCTTCAGCTGGGCCCAGGCGCTCCTTCGCAACCGCGAAGGAGCACCTGGGCCCGACAGAAGCCTAGGCCGCCCTATGCCGCAATTTCCAGGCTTCTGCTGGGCCCAGGCGCTGCCTCACAGCCGCGAGGGTGCGCCTGGCCCCGGAACAAGCCTACGCCACCCGCCACCAACCTTCTTAGGCTTCTGCCGGGCCCCGGATTCCCCTGGGCCCGGCAGAAGTCCACCCAACACACACACACACACACACTGCTCTTCCCCCTGCCCAACCTACCTCGCCTCTCCCTTAACCCTCCCTTCCAGACCCACACAAACATATGCACACACACACACCTTTTACCCACACAAACATGCGCATGCACACACACACTGCCATCTCCCTCCCACTTCCCCCCTGCCAACCCATCCTTCACATATACCCCTCTCCCATCCCATTCTATCTACCTCCCTGCCTGCCTTCTTCCCTTCCTTCCTCCCTTTCTCCATCTCCTTCTTCTCTCTCTGTCTCTCCCTCTCACTTACTTCCTCTTACTTCCTTGATCCCTTCCTGTTCTTCTCCCTTCTATCCATCCCTGCAAAATCCTCTTCCCCTCCTTTCTCCCTCCCACTCCTCCTCCCCTCTTCTACCTTCCTTCACGACATTCTTCCTCCCTGCGCACTAGCGCCCGCTGTATTTCCCTTCACAGCGAGCTGTATTTCTAGTAATAAATAAATTAAAAAATACATGCACCAGAAGTTATGTCATCTTGTCAAAAATAATGCAGAATGCTTTGGTATTTGGAAAAAACTGTACATAAAAATGACATCTATAGAGTTTTTGCTTCTACCCAGAGCATCCCCATGTTGCCAGCATCAGGATGGAATCAGTTCCAGTGTGGAAATGACACTGCTGCATTGCCAGCAACAGATGCCTAGGACTAGCTGTCCGGCTGGAAAGTGCCCACCCCACCACCTGATCGGTTGCTATTAAAATCATGAAAGTAGCTGGCTATCAAGTAATAACATATTCATGTGCCCTTAAATCCCCAAGAGAAAACAAAATAACAAACATTTATTGAGGAGTGCTACAAGATAATAGACTAGAACGGAGAGAACAGGAAGTCATTAATTAGGCTGCAAATACACCAAAGGAAAATTATAAGACCTTTGTGAAGAGGGACTTGCTTCCAAGCAGACACACTAGGAGTTCACCTACGAGGATAAATTTGATGGGGAATGTACATATAATACTTTCCCCTTCTTCACTAAAACTGAATAGTTATACTCTATGCATATACAACATTCTATATTATGGAAAGAGTTGTGAGATAGGGGTCCAAAATTCCTAACAACTAACTTAAGAAACTGGGATCTTCTAAAAGTAGTATTGTAATAAATTGGGAAGGAAGGAAATAATAACTATTTACAATTTAAAATGCCATTTTATTTGTTTGTTTGTTTATTGTATTTATAGACCGCCCTCCCCGAAGGCTCAGGGTGGTTTACATGAAAAAACAAAATAGTACAGGTAGCATCATTAAAGTAACAGTAAGGTGGTTAACAACAACAATAACATTTACATAATAATGATAACAACAATAACATTAAAAGAAGGTGAAACTGCAAGAGCCTTAGCTCAACTCGTACTGAGACCCAGGGGTTGGGTGGATTTGTTAACAGTCATGGTAGGAGGGGAGGGCTGGGGGGCCAATTGGAAATGATGGACAGGTCGACCTCAACCAAATGCCCAGTGGAGGAGCTCCCTTTTGCAGGCCCCGTGGAACTGCTTTAGTTCTGTCAGTTTCTTACTGCTGCATCTTCAGGTATATTTAAGGAATCAGGATTACAACTAGGGAAAACATAGAAGCCTACAAGAGGTACATATGAAATATGACACTGAAAAAGGAAAGTGCAGTTAAAATAATGTGCCATTCTTGAATAAAGAGTCCAAAAGGATTAATCTAACGGAAAATAGTAATCAGCATGTTAGGCATGCCTCTAAATTTTGTTCTAGAGTAAAGAAAGACGGGAAAGACAAGACAGAGCCAGGTGCTTGGTAGGAAGGTGAAAAACAGAAGTGGCAGAGGATACAAGGACTATGATAAACATTGCCACATGATACAAGTCTTTTGATTGTCACTGGACCAAAAAGTTTTCTGAAACCTTATCTCACACTAGAAAAACTCTCCACAACGTTTTTTATACTATTATTTATTTATTAATTAAATTGATAGCCAGCTTTCCTCCTAAAACGCACATAAAATATAAATTCCATAAAATCCCATGAACTCCAAAGATGGCCAGGTCCCTCCCACCTCCCAGTGTCATTTAACAAGGGGTGCATTAGAGGCTGTATAGCACAGCCTGAGGGATATAGTGAGGGTTCAGGCACCTTAAAGTCCTCTTCTATCTCTTCAACAGAGAGAAACTCTCCCTCGTCCCTAGTATTAATCTCATTATCAGAGGCCTCCACTGAGTCTGAGGTTTTTCTGGGCTGTGTTATGCCCCCGTCTCCGAGGAAGCATTGCCACAGCCAGCAGCTCCAAAAACAATAGAGCAACCCACCCCATTGACAGAATCCAGCTGTACAGAGGAGGACAGCAGGGAGGGGCCCAGCCATTCAGCTCTGATACAGCCAACAGCCACATCCCCATCATGAGCCCA
Organism: Paroedura picta; assembly: GCF_049243985.1. Taxonomy (NCBI): domain Eukaryota; kingdom Metazoa; phylum Chordata; class Lepidosauria; order Squamata; family Gekkonidae; genus Paroedura; species Paroedura picta. The sequence goes on along the minus strand of NC_135369.1, from coordinate 90,932,872 downwards.
GCAGAACCCACTCCTCCCCAAAAGATATATAAACTCTGGCTTTGCCAAGCCAAAGTGTGCACCTGACTCGGATCCACTCAGGTCACCCATCGCACTGGTCATGTCACTCTCTGCCTCTATGTTCTTCAGGACTAGTAAATATACATCTTGCTGTTTTTAGGTACAAAGTCGTGTCCGACCCATCGTGACCCTATGTACAATGCTCCTCCAGGCCTTCCTGTCCTCTACCATTCCCCGGGGTCCATTTAAGTTCGCACTGACTGCTTCAGTTACTCCATCCAGCCACCTCATTCTCTGTCGCCCCCTTCTTCTTTTGCCCTCGATCGCTCCCAGCATTAGGCTCTTCTCCAGGGAGTCCTTCCTTCTCATGAGGTGGCCAAAATATTTGAGTTTCATCTTCAGGATCTGGCCTTCTAAAGAGCAGTCAGGGCTGATCTCCTCCAGGACTGACTGGTTTGTTCGCCTTGCAGTCCAAGGGACTCACAAGAGTCTTCTCCAGCACCAAGTAAATATACATACTACAACTCTTTTCCCCTTTTGAATTCCTTTCTGCTTGAATGTTAGTGCACCTAATATATGTTTCTCTTTTTCTTTTTATTATTTTCTTTCCAATAAAGATTGCTTGTTATTTTACTATAACTACCTTTTGTCTGCCTTGAGCTCTAAAGGGTTCAATTACCTCATAAATATTGGCAAAGCCTCTCTCAAAGCAATTCCCCACTACACATAGACACATTTCTTGGACACATGTGTCTGTTTCTGGTAACTCGAGGAAGGAGAGAAACTGGCTTGGGGGTTGTCCCATACAAGGAGACGTACAGTTGAAAGCAGCTTTGATCCTGCCTTTCTTAGTAAGGGGTGGGAAATCCCATCCAGATGTCCTAGACCTCAAAAGAAGTTGTACTTCAATTATCTGCAACAAGTACATTTCCATGTCCCCACTGCTAAAATCTTATTGATATTATGCCCAGTAATGTAGATCACAGCTGACAAGATTTGCACACTGTAAACACTGTAATAAAAATGCACATTTTAAAAATGCAATTCTGAGTATAAGTTTTATCAGGAAAGCCTGTCTTTGTTTAACAAGACAATTTCAAAACCCTTCTATCAGCATTTAGGATGTGAGAATAATATGATACAAACATTCTTCAAAGGAAAGGTATATTGGAAAAAAGAGCTGCCAGTTGCCTAGAGGGACTACGTTACATGTTTTCACAAACAGAAAACACACTGAATACCAAAGTACTAATTAGTTCTGCTGGGGACAGAACTAAGTACAGTAACTCCTTAACAAGCACTTCCCATTGAAAGACTGAGAATGACAAATATCTGCTCTAGAACGACTAATAATGATGCTATTACGTAGGAGTTTTAAAATGTGCAGAATACTTCCTTGAAATATCGACCAGTAGTGTCATCCTCACTTGCAGGACTCAGACACAGACAGGGGCTTGCCTAATGCTATCTAATAAATTTACTTATGAGGTTTGACTTTCCCAGTTTACATTCTTAGCCACCAGAAAGAACTGCACAATACCAGGTCCACAATTTACCAAAACAGATAATGCAATTTCATAAATTGCCCTGTACTGGATGTCCTAGGCTAGCCTGATCTCATCAAATCTCAGAAGCTAAGCAGGCCTATAAGTACTTGAATGGGAGACCACTAGGGAAGTCCACAGTTGCTACACAAAGGCAGCCAATGGCACACCACTTCTATTCATCTCTTGTCTTGAAAACCCTACAGCAGGGGTCATCAACCCCCGGTCTGCGGCTCATTGCCGGGCTGCAAAGGCCACAGTACCGGGTCACCAGCAACCGCGCCTGCCTCCCCCCGCCCACAGCAAGAAGGAAGGGAAGAGGCAGGCACAGCCGCCAGCACGCCGGTGATGCTAACGCGCATGCGTGCAGTTGCTGCGCATGCGCGTTAGCGCCCCCTGGTGGCGAAAATGCACATGTGCGGCAAGTGCGCGTGTGCATTTTAACAGCACCCGGGCTGTTGGCTCTCCCCTCACCCCGGAGGCGGTCCCTGAACTGAGAAAGTTTGGGGACCACTACCCTACAGGGCTGCTGTAAATTGGTTGCAACTTATCATAGAGTTTTTCCATGTCTGCCTTCCTTGGTATATTCATTCATTCATTCATTCAGCTTATATACTGCCCCTCACTGTGAAGTCTCAGGGCAGTGTACACAGAACAAGAAAATATATTAAACATTCATAACCATTTCAAAAAAAGAATAATATAATTGCAGGTAATCAGTATATTGCAAGTTAACAAGACCAGCATAACATATGAAAGAAGTTGATGTTACATTTCCTGGCCATAAAGTCAGTGATAAGGTCCTCGCTGCTGATTTTATCTAAAAGCCTAGTGGAAGAGCTCCATTTTGCAGACCCTGTGGAACTGTTTAAATTCTGATAGGGCCTTAATCTTATTAGGGAGGTCATCCCACCAGGATGGGCCAGAGATTTCTTTGGGGCCAGGAATTACTAGGTTGTTAGCATGCATGGAGCAAGTCACTCTTCAGGGGGTATATGGGCAAACAGACACTGTTGACCAGAGCCATTTTGGAAATTTTCTGGAAACTGCTGGCAAGAAATTTTCAAGCCCAGACTTTCCAGAAAACCCACATGACTGACTAATGCCATAAAATGAATCCACTCATCACACATAATAGCAGAATAGTCTTTCCAAAACAGATTTTTTCTTAAAAGCATACTGTGAAAGATAGCACAAACCTTATAAACTAAATACCACAAAAATAATCATAATCAAACAATAACCAAAATTGTATTTTCCTATAAACCAATTAAAAGTTGCATTGCCAATTACTAATAATGTATGTGATTTCTTTTCATACCCCATAAGCCTCTGATTTTTAAAAAATGTTGTTTTAAAAAAAAATAAATATCAATTATCTGAATATCTGAATAGAGACAATTGCTACTGATGTCAATGAAAATTGAATGTTTGTTTCTCATAAGTACAGTCAAGTCATTTCTGTCTTATGATAACTTGAAGAATTAATGAGCTCTGAAATATCCTATCACTAAGTTGGCTTATTAAACCCCCTCCAAATAACATCGACAACATTTGAAGGCTGTTTCAGGAGGAGGCCATTTTTAAGCAAGATGTTGTAAATCCAGGAAAGTGGGTTCATCATCCTCTATCACATGTCCCAGGGGTGAGCAAGCAGCTAAGAACCAGGGATAGGAACATATAGACGGGGAAATGAGCAAGAGGCTCTTGATCGTTTCCCCACCCCCTCTACTTGCTCACCATTAGCACAGCCACCATCTTTATCTAATAAGTAAGATCTGCCACTGTGGCTGTCTCACCAACCAAACTGTCAAATCCCTGTCCCTTCCACTCTTCTTCTCACCCCCAACCACCCCACCCCACTGATCCATCCGCCTGCTGCTCAGCCTTACCCTGGTCTGCGCACCTTCAACTCAGCCTTGGCCTCTTGAAGGTGCATGGACCAGCAGAAGGCTGAGTGGCAGGTGGACGGACCAGTCAGATGGGTTGGGTTGGGGGTGAGGAATGGAAGGGACAGGGATTTGACAGCTTGGGTGGAGAGATAGCCACAATGGCAGCAGTTACTTAGATAAAGATGCTGGTTGAATTACTGCAGGGGTAGGAATCGCCTTGCTGTGTTTTTTTTGGGGGGGGGGGGTCCTTTGCCTTGCGTGCTAATGCATATCCATTCCCCTACATAGCCTTCAATTTTTTTTTTAATTGTACTCTGGGAAACTTTGTAGGAACCCAACCTCTGATTGGTTGCCTCTGTTGATTGACAGGCTGGGAAGCAGTGACTAAAAGAGTGTGTTGCTCTCGCTAGTGCCTTTTTCACAGCTAGTGAGAAGTGGGAAAGGTGAGACACCACAGTAGAGTGTGATGGAAAGAAATTGCTAAATTTGTCATACATTTGCGGGTAGGAGAAATCACGTGATTTTGCCCCATGTGCAAAAGTGGTAATTGCATGGAAACAAACCAGAAAACGCATGATTAAAGCTGCTGAAACAGAAAAACTTCCATGTGGAATCACCCTTGCATGTAGTCTTAAAACTCAGTGTTTAAAAAAAATACAACCGTTTCTCTGATTTTATTGTGATAGTTCATACATAACCTCATCCACTGGTTAAAATCAAAACAATTTCACAAGTGTCATGAAATCCTCTTAATATTTCTGAATCTAACTTTACCCACCTCCAGTTTTAACATTTTCCCTACTTTAAAAGGAAAATAAAAAGTACAAACAGAGAGGGGGAAGCCTTTCATTAAATGATATGATTAAAAAGAAGCTTGATAGTCTTTTCTAAGAAAAATGTCTGATCTGCTAGATGATAATCCAAACCCTTCAAAAATAAGTTTTACTGTGATTACCTATAATCTGTGGCCTAAATTATAAACTGCAGCCATACTTATGTTAACTCTGTATACAAGTACAGAAAAAAACAATCCAAAAATCAAGATGTTCTCTGCATCATCTCAAGAGAATCAAATTTCCTCAGCAAACTTCAACAAAACAATTGTTCATGTTCAAGACCATCCCATTCAATAACACTAATTTATAAACTAATTCCATTAATGGGCTACCTGTCTGAAGTTATAGGGGATTGTGAAGAAATGCATTTTGGGGTAAAGGTCTGAATGGAATAAAACCTTTGGAGTTTTTTAAAGTCTTTTTTTCTCTAGACAGAGAACAGACATGAAAGGGGAGGGAGAGTCAGTTCAATTATTTTTAAGCCTCATGTTTCAGCCACCCTTTCTAGAAATGCTAATAGGTCTAGCAAAAGGAGGCAGCTATTGCCACATGCTGGCCTGAACACTTGAAAGCAGCTTGAAGTAAATGGAACTCCTGTAAAAGATCTGTAAAGCTAAGGAGCCTGCCTTCTATTCAATAGCTGATAGGACACATATAGAGGGAGCGAAAGAGAAATTGTGTTTTGCCCTTTTCTTTTGAATCCCTTGCTCAGACTGGGGCTGTGCTAAATGGTGCAAACATTTATTTAAATAAATACTTTATAACTTCTGAGTCATAACTTCAGCTGATAGTGGTTCTCTATACAACATAGACTTCTAGCATCTTGGATACACCAGGAGGAAAAGGAGGGTAGTCAGTTGTCAAGTGGCTATTCCTCCAGTGGTGCAACAGGCAGTAAGTTGTCCCTGTCGCAATTTATAAATTCATTCCATTAGTATATTATTAGTCTGCTATTACAGAGGATAAAGGAATAAGAGAAACATGAAAAAAAGAAAAGATTTTGTACTTAATACTTCACCTCAAAATATTTGCAAATAGGAAGTTTTAAGGGATGTTTGTTACCCATCTTCAACAGCTGGCATTCATTTCAATGTTAACATTCATCGCAATAAAAGGTTAATGACTTTTACTGCTCTCATCATTCTCCCTCCCAGGTACATGCATATATTTAAGCACTGTTTCCATATACTAATTTCAGTAAAATACATGTCAATCAGAAAAGTTATGCCTTTTAGACCATTACTAATGTTAACATTTATCCTGAAGCAAATGCACAATAGTTTCTACATGTAATATATTATAATTTTAAAAACAGTATGAGTTTCAATCACATTTATATCATTATTTCATAAAGCATACACAAAGAGAGTATGGTTGCTATATAAAGAGAAAAAATGTGGGTAATATTTTATGCAAATATATATATTCATGCAAATAACAAAATCCTATTTTCATTTTAGTTCAATTTTACAATATAACCATTATATGCATCAAACTGACAAAAATAAAATAAGTAAATTGAGCATGTCAATCCACAAAAGCTGAGCAACTATTTTTCAGTACTTTAAGAATAAGTCAACTGCATGACAAATGATTCTTTACTAAGAAACCAGTGGTAAGAAATTAATGTCACTAAAACATGGCCAGAAGATAGCAAAAAGTTCTGCATTCAGTTAAAACAAAATTGAAAGGCATGGCACTGAATGGTCTGACTATATGGGTACATGCCAATGTCAACAAATGCAATAAAACAAGACATTCTAGTTTGCAACAAATAGTTCTTTTTCCTCAACTATGAGGTCTGGCACTGGACTGCTACTCACATTTTGCTACCATAGTATGACACCTATGGAAGGTAGCCTGTTGGCTGGGACAGCATCATACCTATAGCCTGTATGCCTATATCCATTCTGCCCATACTTCAGACAAAAACTTGTTTTGTACGATTTTTATGAAGCAAACTATCCAGGATATATTAACACAACACGATGACATTTTCCACTGGTACAAGGTACCAGTACTGTCCACTTTGTCTTGCACAATGCATGGTAAGGTTAGGTGCCAAAGTTACAGAATAATGCCTTCAGAGCAGAGATGGGCAAAGAGACACTCCTGCAAGCAGCAGATTCACTAAGTCAAATATCCAAAGAGAAAAGCTATGCACTATAAGTTACTTTTCTACAAATGGACAGTTCTGTGTCCCTGTGTTTCTCTTACAAGCTTGAGTATATTCATATACCCCTCACCTGAAGAGGACTCTTTTTCATGCTGTAAGTCCTTGAACAAGATACCTATCTGAAGACCAGAGCAAATTTAGAATCCAGTAGCAACTTTAAGACCAAAAAATTTGCATTCAGGGTATGGGCTTCCATGTGCAAGCACAAGTGTGCCTGCACACAAAAGTTCATACCTTGAAAAAAAAAAGTGGTCTTGAAGGTGCCACTGGACTCTAAATTGGTTCTGCTGCTTCAGACCAACATAGCTACCCACTTGAATCTATCTGAAGACCAGTTTCTGAAAATTAGCTCTCCATCAGTAAAGATCTACAGGAACATTAAATATTCTTCTGTTGTGGACCTGATCAGAAATGTAAATTTTTTGAAAATTTTAACACCCAGAGTTTTATGCTTGCCATTGACATACACTACAGCTTTATAAGGACAAGTAAATGTATATATGGCTTAGAGCAGTGGTTCTCAACCTTGGGTTCGGGACCCCATTTGAGGTTGCCTGGCCCCTTCCCTGGGGTTGCCAGGTTGCCCCCCACCATGGTAGCGGACAGCAGTGTGTGGAGGCATGTGGTAGTGGCAGGCAGTGGCAGCAGTGGGCGGCGGGTGGAGGCGGCAGAAGCGGATGGAGGCGGCAGCCAGCAGAGGCGGTGGAGCCATGGCAATGACTGCCTCCATGCCGCCTCGATTGTTTTGTGCATGCATGTGCACACACGTTTCCACCACCCCACTGTCTCCTTCTGTAGCTGCCAGCCTGTTTGGAGGGTCACGCCGGTGCCTGCCAAGGAATGTGCCGAAACCTTTCAGTCATCTCTTTCAGAGCTGGCAAGAAAGCAAACCCCAGCCCCCGTGGGTCCAAAGTCTCCCCATCCTGCCCGACAAGCCTCACATGCTCTGCAGCAGGGCTGCCATTTAACCCCCCCCCCCCCCGGTTAAAAGAAGGAGAAAGGAGAGAAGCGGCAAGCCAACGGAGCAAGATGCACGCCCAAGCCCAGCCCGGAGCAGGACAGCAAGCAATGTGGATGCATTGGTGGCGCCAGCAGCAGCCCTCTTTCCCGGGCAAGGCCCTCGCCCCCCTCCAGTCACCTCCTGCAGGGGGGTCACCCATGGCCATGGCTGGGGGGTGTGGATGAAGCGCTAGCTGGCAGCTCCTCCAGCTGGGTCCCGCTGGGTTTCGGCCCCCAATTTGGGGTCACAGCGAAGAAAAGGTTGAGAACCACTAGCTTAGAGCATCCTTTATTATCCTTTACTGTCCTTTCAATATCAGCCTCAAAACTACACCCAGTCTTTTAATGGAAGCATCTCATCTTTTAAAACTGCTTTACTGTTTGCTTCCAGCCTGAGGGGGGTTCCTGTTGGATGGGCACTCCATTATTGGGCCAGCCATCTCCGATATATATTCCAACCTGTTACTTGCTGCTGGGATAGCAGGAGCAAGTGATATTAGTTTTTCTCTAATTTTTAGAATTTTCTATATAATTATAATTTGTATTTTTACTAAGAACAATTGGAGAGGAGCGGGTTAGAAATCTCAAAGGTAGGTAGGTAGGTAGGTAGAGGCAGATATCCATGTTCCCTTGCACCAAGCAATGGAGGGCCTGAGTCAGGCCATGTCTGGGATGGCCCCGACTCACTTCCGACATCGAGCGGAACGGGGAATTTGCTCCGCCACTGGATGAGTGGTAAGGCTGAGAAAGCTCTGAGAGAATATGCTCTGTGAAAATAACTCTATCAGGACTGTGACTAGCCCAAGGTCATCCAACTGGCTCCATGTGGAAGAGAGGAAAATCACACCCAGCTCACCGAATTAGAAGCTGCCACTCTTAACACCTACACCAAGTTGGTTACAAAAGGCCTGCAGGCCTGATCTATAGTTTCATTTCCTTAACAGGGAGCCAGCATAGTGTAATGGTTATAAGTGGCAGACTCTAATCTGGAGAACTGGATTTAATTCCCCACTCCTCCTGGATTACTCTGGGTCACTCACAGGTTATTTCCGCACCAGAGCAAGACCGCACAATTCTATTCTTAAGGTTTTGAACAAGGCAAAGAGTTTCACACAAAATGTTGCTTTCCCAAGAATAGATCTGATTTTTGTACTCTCTTATCCGATTTCTGAATCCTCTCTTTCAGGAATCTTTTTCTACAGATGACAATACAGCTTTCAGGTGAGGAATTCTAGAATTCAAATTTGTTTTCCCATATCTCCACCATTTTGTGTCATCATCAAAGTGTGTTCATGCACCTACAAGCTTCCCTCCCCTACCCAAGTTGTCCCCAAGATATCATTATCATACAACAGCATTAAAATATAGTGAGAAAATTACAGTACTGGCAGTCCAAACATTTTTTGTGCCCCCCCTGCAAAAAAACCCTTCCCTGCTCAGGCACTAGCCACTTGCCTTAGAGTTGTAAACAAGGAAAAATGATCTCAGCCATAGAATCTACCCTCCCAAGCAGCCATTTCCTCCATAGGAATGAGGATTACCAACCTCCAGGTGGAGGCTAGAGATTTCCCAGAACTGCAACTGAATGCCAATTGACAGATATCATTCCCCTGGAGAAAATGGCTGCTTTGGAGGATGGACTCCATCTTGAAGTCACTTCCCTCCCTAAATGGAACCTCCCAAGGCTCCACCCCCAAACCGCCCACAATTTCTCAACCTACAGCTGGCAACCCTAACTGGAGAAAAGGGAGCAGAAAAACAGTAGAGTCTATGAGGTCTTTCAGGAAAAGCAAAGAGGAAATATTTTAAGCAGAACTGAACACAAGTGTAAACATGCCAAACTGTTCTACATAATAATCCAACAAAATTTGATCCAGTCAGATTTGAACACTTTGTAGTCATTCTCATTTCAGTTGCAAGATTAAGCCTAGAGGGGCTCAGGATAGACAGGGTCAGAAAAACACAAAGGCAAGGAAGTAAATTTAAGATTTACTTCATTATACAGATAGCAAGATAGGCTTTCCAGGGTCTCAAGCGTTGGTAGATCGGGTAGTAGGCAATGTGAAAGACCAACACTTGAGACCCTGGAAAGCCACTGCCAGTCTAAGTAGTGAATACTGACTTTGATGGACCAAGGGTCTAATTCAAAATTGTGTTTATGAGTCAGATGACATTGGCCATGTCCATACATTCAGGCAATATGGCTACAGCTTATGGGCTCAAAATGCAGATAGCAAGGAGTGCAGCAGGCTACTGTGATCTTGTTCACCATGTCATGGTTTTTTTCAATTTCTACAATAGGCCCAAACCTTTGGAATGAATCACTGTCTACATGTAGAAGGGTGTGTAAAATGATTTTATTTCAGAGGACATTTGGTAGAGGATAAACCCTTTTGGCAGATTTGGCTATGAGTAGTTTTCATCTTGTTAATAGCTTGTTTTTAAATGTTTGCAACATTGTTGCTTTGTTAACTGCCTTGAGTCCAGGGAAATGGGATATAACTACTTTAACTATTAAAAAATAGTGTAATATTATTTCAAAATAGTGAAAAATACAGATATCATTTAAGCACACTTCAAACATCAATTTCAGGGCAAGCCTGAAAAAGAGTTCGATGGTGACAAAGCGAGTAAGAAGGGGGAAAGGAAGAAAACAAAAATGTCAGTGCAATTTACCAATTCAAGAACTTAATTTCCAACATGTACACTATGTAATTTTTAAAAATAATATATCCATTACTACTAGAAGTCATTCTTCATTTGATGCCTTTTTTGTTGTCAAAACATAGTTATGTTGCAAGATAAATCTCAAAACTCATGCATAATTTTCTTCAACTATTTTTCTAGCCTTCCAATATTATCAAGCAATGAATATTGCAGTCTGTATGCTTAATAAAGCAACATGTAAATATCACATATGATTAATTAAACACTTTACTAGTTGATATCTATTCATGCCAAGTAATTTAGAAATAATACTAAACAGTTTGAATAGACAGGAATTTGGCTCCAATTCAAGGAAAGCACTAAGATGTTTAAAAAAAAATACCTCAACAGAGCTGCCTTTTTCAGACAAAGAACCTTTCTTCCCCTCTGGCATATGAGTTTGGGAAGAGAGCCAAGGCGCTACTTATCAGCTGTTTGACATCAGGGGAGGACTTTGTGCGTCAGTAGGCCCAGTAGGGACTCCTGGCTAATGGCAATAGACCATGTGGTTCTTATCAGTTCGTAAAGTCTGGCACTTCAACCATTACACAGTGAAAAGGGAAGGGTAGGAAAGGAAGGTAGTTGAAATGAAAGAAAATTCTTGAAGGCTTCAGATGCTAATGCAGGCTAGTTTCTTGTAGTACATAACTTTGGGAATAATCACCCCTCCTTTGATTTAAGCTCTCTTCACACCTGACCTAGTAATTTCACAAGGACAAAAGTGCTCAAAGCAAGGGGGGATACCTAATTCCAGTTGTGATTGTTCATTCATAAACAGGAGTATAGACCCATAGTTAAACAGAGGATGGGCTGTTATATCCCAGTTTTCTTAACAGGTGCCGTCATTAGACATATTCATCTTTGGCATTTACTTTCAGACCCAAAGAGCCACGTTTTATCTATTATGTGGTACACAGGTTGTTCAATGGAGAGACTATATAAACATTCTCAGCATTCTTAGATATAAGAGTCAGAGATAATTTAACTCCAAAACAATCCATACACAGCAGACAGCAAACAGATTGTTTCCCAACTGCGTAGCTGGGGTGGAAGCAGTATCTGGGCTAGAAAATATGCTAACAGGCAAATCTGGCTCACTAAACAGAAAAAATAACGTTTGCTGTCTCAATGATATACTGAAGAATGACACACTAGCAGCTCAAATCTTTTCCCCACATTGTGTTATTAAACATAATATTGTTAAAATGACAAATATACATAACTGTCCTCAGAAATCCTGTCAATCTTAGTATTTTATGGAATTTTGACTAAAATTTCTGTGATTCACTTGACCATGTTCCAATAAATATGACTTATGCTTAAGAGAGTATCTGATAAGCAAAGTTAGCAAAAATAAGCAAAAAAATAGCAAAAATAAAAGAAATTTCCCTAGCTTTAATTGGCATTTGCTTCTATTTAAAGTTCCACAGACATTTTGCTAGAACAAGACCAGGCAAATTTGGCTTGCATTTTACAATGTTTTGTTTCTCATTTCTCTATATGAAAAACTAGTCAATCTTTAACCCAAGCACTGTATCATTTAGCCCCTTCCTTTCAGTTCAAAATTAATGTTAACTAACATGCACCATTACTTCAAAAACAAAATCTAGGCTTTTTCTTCCTTTGAACACTACTCTTCAGAAACAGTTCTGAGAAATTCAGAAGTTCACTTCCAGCTTTCTAAAGCTCAATAACACGCTTCATTCTGAGCACCAGTTAATAAGGATTGTCTTTCCTGTTTGGCTTTGGTTGTTTTGTGAGACCAACATGGCTACAAAAAGGTTTACTGGAGATGTGTTATCTCCATGTTTCCAATTTTGGGAAATACTATTAGACACAATTGCAGGTCAGATTGTCAATTCTGGGTTGGGAATTTCCTGGAGACTTGGTCAGGGAATGTGGGGATAGCTGTAGGTAAGAGAGGAATCTCAGCTGGCTAGAATACCCGAGAGTTACCTTCCAAAGCTAAGGTGACCAGATTTTAACATTGGTAAAGCGGGACACCATTGACCAGGGGGATTCTTGATTTAAAATTTGGTCTATTTGGAGCAACAAAATATATAATTTCAACATAAGTACAATTTGCCAAGTGCCCCCAGATGTCCCTCCGAAAGTGGGACAATCTGGTCACCTTATCCAAAGCAGGCATCTTCTCCAGGGGAAATGACCTCTGGAGATTAGTGCAGGGCTGCACCCTCAAATTTAATTTTCTTTTTATATATAGAACCACTCAGCAGAAAAAATAGAGTTCACTTGGCCACATAACTTACAGAGCTACACCATAGAAATAATATTATACAAGCTTTAATGAGACATCAGGTGAAATTTCCATGCAAAAAGATCAGCAAAGCCTTTAATTCAGGCCAGTTAAGAGTCCAGTAGCACTTTAGAGACCAACAAGTATTTCAGGGTATAAGCTTCAGACAAAGGGAACTTTGAATCTTGAAAGCTTACACCCTGAAACTCTTCTTAATCTCTAAGGTGCTACTGAACTCAAATATAACTGCTCTACTGCAGATAATCAAGGCTACCCTCTGAAACTTTAATTCTAGCCAGTTCCTATACTCTGTGAGCTTTGTTCCTTTATATAACAAAGTTTTATGTTAGTGGAAAGTATATCAAATTTTCTGCTACAAAAGTGAATAGTGGGAAATCAAGTTTCTGAAACATATTACAAATACAAAATGTATTGACTAAAACAAAGTTGCACTTACAAGTGGCTATTGTTCACAGAGTATCTCTATGCACACGAGCAGGCCTGCCTTCAGATATGTCTTTACAGCTAGAAGCCTGAAGGAGGTGCTGTGCGTCAGATTCAGAAGCTTGTTCTCACCCAGAAACCATGTGCTTCTGGACCCCTTTCCTTCAGTATCTCTAGTGCCCTGGAAGCCAGAGCATGTGGTGGGGTAGGAGGGAGGGTACATGTGCTTGCACAGAAGATACTCTCGATGATCAATTTCAAGTAAGTACAAGTTTGTTTTCACCATGGATCTTCTATGCAGTCCTACATGGGAATTTTAGAAAATTACTCACCAGGCAATGAGGCATGCTATCCTCACTTGAACAGCAAATGAAGAACTGCCTTGCCCACTTGAGACTCACATATTGCCTACAGACCCAAAGTGTAGTGACATACAAACACACCTGTCAAGAACTAGGTGGCAGCTCTGCAGACCTCTGTCAAAGGCACTTCATCCAGGAAAGCTATGGAAGATGCCATTGCCCTGGTGGACTCAGCATGAATATAAAACAGGTATGACAAACTGGCCCCATCATAACATTCCCTAAAGCAGTGGTCCCCAACCCCCAGTCCAGAGACCAGTACCGGTCTGTGGATCAGTCAGTACCGGGCCATGGCTCCTCCTTATCCTCCTCCCCGGCTGTTGCCTTGGGGGCTGCCCTGCCACTCTGCTGCCAGCTCACCTTTGGTGCTCTCCGGTGGCCGCCATAGCTAGGGCTCCCCCTTGGTGTGGCACTGTGCAGCTGCTGCTGGCAGCACCCCCCAGTGGGTGGCAGGAAGTCAGGAGCACGGGCGGGAAAGCAAGTGGAGCAGGGGCTCAGCCGGTGGCGATGTCTCTTGGCAAAAGACTACCCCCCCCTGGCCTCAGTAAAATTGTCAAGTGTTGACCAGTCACCGGTGATAAAAAGGTTGGGGACCACGGCCCTAAAGGTTCTATCAGGACGCAGACATAGATTATGCTCTCCTAGAGCCACTAAAACAAACAGAACTCTATTTCTGCACAACTCTCCAGTGCCTGAGATGCAGTAACCTCCTCTTAAGGTGTTCCTGTCAGTTAAGGAGGTCAAAGCCTGGGCAAGACACTGAGCAAGACACCAGAGGCTTTGCACCAGGCTGCAGGCTGGAGTTTGAGCTGTGGCAAGTTGCCCCACCTCTTCCTGTTCCCACACAGGGAAGCATTTGGTCTAGGGCACCTTTGGGGCTGCCCCAAATTTGTGTTCCCACAAGGGAGCCAGAGCAGCAAAGTTCCCAGTGAAGGAATGGTCATGAAGCTGCTTGATTTGATCCTCTGAAAGATAACGAGCTGGGGGAACAGACATAAATTCTAATCTTAAAGTTAATAGCCTCCCAGGCTTTAACAAACTAAGCCAGCCTGTCCCTGAACTTAAAAGGAGCTGGCAATGATCCTAGTAAGAAGAATGACTTCTGGGATGAAGTTACCTCTGTAGAAGAGGGTGGTTGCCGATTCATCCTAGGTCATTTGGAACTCCTGCACCTATGATAACCTGGTTGTTTGGTATAAGGCATGGGGTAGGATACTGAGACCCCCAAGAGGGCAGAAAGCAATAATCACTTTGTTATGAATGCCATGGCTGTCTCAAAAAAGACCTCTGTTTAAATTGGTACATTGGCAAATCTGAAACTCCTAGGGTTTGCTTGTTACTCTTAATCAGGGAAAGCATCTCATCCATCTTGGAAGGGAGTGGAACCTTTGAAAGGTAAGTCTTCAATTTTAAGCCTGGGCTCCATAGGTAGGGCAACTAAACTCAACTATGTTTGGTGCCCGAGTATGATGGAGTTCACCAGAGCAGCTGAATCCAGATTAATTTGCTGTTTCGAAAGTTTAATGGCCTCCAAATTAATGCAAGGGGATGCTATTTTTGGGCAGGAGTTCCAAGAACAGAAGAGTCCACTCCCATAAGATGTGCTCCATCATAGTTTCATGGTTGGCAATTTTGAAATGTAGACTATGTTCATGTAATGGGAGAAAGAAGGATTGAAGTTGCCTGGAGTGCAGTCTTGCCCATTGGACCGTGTCCAGACATGAAATGAATAGACCCATCAGGCTTGCTAGGGTCATGAGGGGCAAATATTTTGCCCCTAAAATCTGTAGACCATCTCTTGAATTTTCTTGATTTTTATTTCTGTGGTAAGCAAGGCCCCCTTCTGGGTATCTATGATTACACTCAGGTGTTCCAGTCACTGGATTGGTACTAGCGAACTTTTCAAGTGGACTTTGAACCCAAATTTCTGCAGGGTCTCAATCACCTTGTTGGTGTTATAGGCCGCTGTCTCCAAGGACTGAGATCTGATCAACAGGTTGTCCAATTATGGGTGGACATGGATCTTGATGTTCCTTAGAATTACAATGGAGTTTATTAGGATTTTGGTGAAAACTCTGGGGGCTGAGGAGAATCTGAAGGGAAGGGCAAGGAACTGGAAGTGCTGGCCTCCCACACAGAATATTAGAAATTTCCTGTGAGACGGATTTATAGGAACATGAAGATGCAGGGTACTCAACTTCTTGGATGGCCTCCGTGATGGAGTGATGAGTCCCCATTTGGAATTTTCTGGGTTTGACTGCCCTGTTGAGGCGCTTCAAGCCTCAAATGGCCCGCTAATTCATTCTTTTTTGTTCTGGTTTAAAAGATTGAATATAGACTTTGGCCCCTTTCCAGGAGTGGTACCCCTTCTATGGCCCTGATTTGTAGTAGGTGAGAAATCACCTTTAAGGCCCGTTTTCGTTTTTCTGTAAGTCTGCTCAGTGGAGATTGTATAAACAGTGTAGGTGGGGGATACTGGAACTCTATGGAGTGGCCTTTTGACACCACTTTTAGAGCCCACTTGTCTTTTACCTTTTTGGACCAGATCTGATTGAAAAGAAGTAATCTGCACCCTACCTGTTCCTCAGAATAGTCAATCTTTGGATAGTTTAGAATCACGTTCTGACTTGTCAAAGTGTTAGTTTTTGTAGAACCTCTGGTTGAATCCTCCACACCTGTAGGGCTGTCTGGACAGACCACGATTGTCTCCTGCTTTATCTGTTTTTGGGGAAGGATCCACTGTCATGCAAGGAATAATTCTGAAAAGTTTGGTAGTTAGTATACAGTCTGCGATCATTTTTCCTTATGAATTTCAGCATGGTTCGTATCTTTTCTTTGGAGTCTGTTAGTACTCTGTCCAAAGATTCCCTGAAAAGCTTTTCCCTGTGAAACTAGTATGCTGTGGCTATGGATTTAGACCTAACATCAGCCTGCCAAGCCTGCAGCCAAAGTACTCTATGTGCTGCCAAAGAAGCAATATTCCGGGAATTAATGATCGCAGCATCCAGGGTGGTGTCTGCAGCAAAGGAGACACCTTGTAGAATTCTATTTGTGCCCTCTAGTAGGCGCTTGTCTTTGTCCCCCAATAGTTGTACTAACTTCCTTGTCCAAACTATGGAAGCATGCATTATAACTGAGGCAATGGGAGAGGCTCTCAAAGCCATAGCCAATGCCTCATGTGCCTTGCGTAAGGCATAGTCAGCTTTCTCGTCCATAGCATCCTTAACTGAGCCTTTTCCATCCTCAGAAAGGAGTCCAGGTACTTGAACTGCCACCATGGCTACATCCACGATTGGGACCTGTAAAAATGTGAGGTTAGGCTCTGCCCCTCTCTGCAATTATGCTCTCTCTTTTCCTGCCCCAACATGGGCCTGGAAAAACCACGCTGGCACACTGAGCTGCTTGAGAGCATCTTTAATCTTTCAACACTTTCAGTACACCAAAAACAAATCCTGGTTTCCTTCTCCTCATCAACCCACCACCCCTGTGCTCCTTCCCACCTCCCTTTTATTCCCCCTCTAGTCCCTGCCCTAGGCCTTTAAACCTCTCCCTTGTGCCCTAATATCACTTCCGGTTCTGCCTATGTGGTGCGATGGCTAGCTGCTCCTCAGGTACATATCATTCTTTCTCCCTCTAGGTGCCGTCAACTTTGTACTCTCCAGCGGGCCCTTCTCTGGAATGAGTGGGCTGGGGCGTTGTTCTGTACCCCCCACCGACCTCCTCATACATGGGCTGCTTGAGTCTTGTCCTCATGATCCCGCCATTGCCTGCCCCCAGACTCTGGTAAGTATTCCCCTTCTCCTGCTACTCTCGTTCCCAGCCCTGCCCTCAAGACACCAGCCCGTGATTCTCCATTTACCTGGGTCCCTGTGTTCTTGGGGTTCTTGTCCCCTAGACCCTTGACCTCTTCAAGTACGGGCGGGTGATGAGGGCGGGCGGCAGTCCTTGCCACCAGGCTGTCCTGCTGGTGATTGGGAGAGTTGGCAGCTGACTCTTTGCTTTGTTCGGCTGTGCTGGGCAGAGAGTCTGCCATCATTGTCTCCACTTTCTCTGTCATCTCTCGCCATCTGGGGAGTTCTTTGGAAGGTCCAGGATCCTTTCTCAGTGCATGCGACCCCCTTTCATCCCACCTGCTTTCCCCCCTGGAGGCTGACGGTGGGTTGAACGTCCCCATCAGTGTGAACAGCCTGTCCACTGCCGCCCTGCCCCTCTCGCCCAGACAAAAAACTGCTCTGCAAATTCAGGTAAACCATAAAGTGTCTTAGCATAAGAAGGGAATTGTTTATTTGCCATTGGTTTGACCCATTATTTTCTCATTTGATGTTCAAAACAGTCAGGGAAAGGGAAATTTAAGAAGGAATCTATGGAAGAGGAAAACTCAGATTTCCCTCTAGGTCTTTTGGGCTTGCTAGGTCCTTCTTCAGGATCCTCTAATGGATTGGGTTTCAAATCCAGTACTGCTAAGGTTTTATCCAGTAAAGAACAAGAATCTTCGATCTTAAAAAAATCTTTTAGAGGGTTCAGGAAGCTCTATATCTAGTTCCAGTTCCTCATCTGTAAGAAACTCAGTATCTTGCTTAGAGGTGGCATTGGAGTCTGAGTCAGAGAAATACTGTGTCCCTCCCTTCCCTTGGAGGTAATATATTTTCCTTGCTGCTTTTGTGGGCCGGGAGCGTCTTGGGTGGGACACAGCTGACTCATATGTTCTTGAGGGAGGAAAACAGCGTGAGGAGTCTGAATCAGCCCTGCACCTATCCCCCATTGCTCGCCAAATGGGTCTAAGCTGGTTGGCAATAGATCTGTTAATAGCCTCCAATAAGTCATTATTTAAATTGGCCCCTCAGGCCTTACAGTTACTTGATTTGAAGTGCTTTCTCCTAGATCTGTTGGCTCCGCAGGCTCAGAAGTCTCTTCTCTGGCTCCAACATGGCTGCTGCCATCATGAGACTTGCTGCAAAAGGATTTCTCTGGTGGAGCTACGGTCGTCTTTTTAGTGCACTTCTCGTGCCTTTCTGCTCCTGCTCTGACCAGACATGGGACGGTCTTGCCAGATATGCCCGCCGGCCCAGGAAGCTGTTTGTTGCCTTCCAAAATGTGAGATGCGACATCTTCCTCCGAAAGAAATCTTCCTCTCTTCTCGTTGCCATCTTATCCCACTCTCCTCTTTGAGTCTGGGATTGCTAATTAGGAAGGGCCCCGAATCAAAGCAGGAAGCCACAGATTGTAAGGTCAGTCTAAAGGGCTGAAAAACTCACCCCAAAGCCGCTAGAAGTACAAGGGGAAAAGTTAGTAACGGTGGGAGAAGGTAAGGACGGAAATAAGTAGGTTAGAGAAAAAGAAATAAGCCTGCTAGAAGAACTAGTAAAATGCGATCTCCCTGATCACAGGCAGGAAAGAATTGGGGCAGACACACAAAGCAGGAAAAAGAAAAAAGTGAGTCTGCCTCCCTGTACCGGGAAATGAAAACACCCAAGATGTCTTCCACCTCTGGGGGAGAATGAGTTGTCAAATAATTAAATGGCTTTTTAAAATAAAAAATGTTCTACTCAGGTAGGCTGGAGAGACACAGGTTTTTCTCACACTTCTTGTTTGATGTCCTCAAGGCCCTCCGACACTGGTAAAACAATAATTCTGGGAGCTTCTGGACAGAGGTGTCTCAGAATCTTATCTTTGGGTTTGTTTTCTGCATGAGTGACTTTTATCTCGAGGAATCGGGCCATACGAATCATGTGTTTTCTAACATTTGGAGATTTTCCATGGGAGATGCGAGAGAGAGAGAGCTTACCCTCTCATCTAGGCTCAGATCCTATGTTGTGTCAGATTCATTGAATTCTATTGTTGTTTCTTCTCTTCTCACTGCAGGCCTGAACGATAGGGTCACTCAAGGATATGAAGACACCCAATTAGGGTAATGATTTAAACTCACATCCACGCCCGTGTCCCAAAGCCTCCGGAGCGCTGCGCCTCTGCTCCTTTGCCTTCCCCGCAGCCTCGGACGCCGCCCCCCCCCCCATGCCAGCCTTACAGCCTTTACAGCCGCCTGCTCCACGTTCACCCATGCACGCCCCTGTGCGTTTCCTCCTCTCTGCAGCCCTCCTTCTCTTTCTGCTGCCATTCAACAGGTAACGCACGGAACAGGGCCCCCCAGAGGCCGGGGCCACAGGCTGCTAGCACCCGCTGTATTTTGCCTACAGCGGGCTTATCTTCTAGTTCAACATAAACAAGATTTCTAACATAAGAGTAACAATTTCTTATATCTAAGCCTCCTATAAGTGTTTCATAATGAATATCCTTTCCCCCTTCCCCTCTTCTATTCAGAGCAAATGGACAACTCACAATCATCTCAGTACATCTTGTGTAGTGGTTACAGGGCTAGAGGAACTGGGAAGACCAAATCCTCAGTGAAGCTCACTGTATTGCCTTGTACCAGTCATACTTTCTTCCTCTCCTTCTGCTAACCTACCTTGATATTAATGTTCAATGTAAACCACCCAGAGCTGCAAAGAAATGGGCGGTATAGAAATCTAAATAAATAAATACATATTATGAGGATAAAATGGAAAAGGGAAGAGCCATAAATACTGCTACAGGCTTCTTGGAGTAAGGGGAGGATAATAAATGTAAAACCTATAATGAGTGTGATGCATTTGAATGACATGCCATTTTTTACCTTTAAACTTACACAAGAACGTGATTATTGCCTATCAACTTATTTCACAGGGAAAAATAATGTACTTTCTCCTGCAGACCATTTTAAGCGGAGTAGAAGACCTACATGTTAAACGAATAAAATACTGTAACAATTTGTCTGGATTCAGAGGTGTATGTTCAAAAGGCAACAAGTGTACCAATTTCTAAACACCTAAAAACGTTCAACATGACTGCAAAAGTGACCTTAAAAAGTTCAACATGACTTCAAAAGTCCCATTTCCCCAACTTTCTCTTGAGGCTGGAACAAGGGCTGCAGCTCATCTAGTGGTTGCACTAGAATCTCCAATCATTCCAAAGCAGTGCTTTTTGAACATTTTCAACGCCAAGGATAACTGTAGGCAAAATTCCACTGCCCTCCTTTTTGCATGCCTGAAAGAATGTTTCAAATGAAGAAAAAGCTGGGGTTTGGAGGTGTTGCAAAAAGGTAAAATTTCATGGTTTCTAAATGCCTCTGAAGCCAAGTACAATACCAGAGAACAAATAGCAGCAACTACAAATGTTGGCTAGCTACAACAACCAACCAAAATGTGTATTTAATCCTTACATCATGCCACTTCTCAGATCTAAGTAGCTCCAAACTCTATTAGGTTCTGCTACAACAGGTTACTAGTAGGCACTGCAGATCAGCCATCAAAAAGGCCAAAGCTGGAAGTTAGCTGAGACTGACCATGGAAACCCACTATAACAAGAAAAGCTTCTTCAGATATGTGAAAGCAAATGTAAGTTAAATGAAGCAATAGACCCACTGTTGGGTGAAGATGGAAAGACGAGGACAGAGAAAAATCAGGAAGGCTTAGTATCTATTTTGCCTTTTCTTTCTGGAACCATATGAATACAAAAGCATATGGATACATCTAGGGATGGTAGTAGGCAAAATATAGTGTCTGGGTGGTGGGCTGCAAGGGTTGAAATTATATACTAGAGGCCAAGCCAGGAAGGGAACTCACTGGCAGAGGCAGGTCTCCCGCAGCAGGGATTTGCAGCCTCTGAACCTTGGAGGGAAATGGAAGGAGGAGGGGGTTGGAGATGGTAGGCAATTGGCTGGCTACTGGATGGGCAAGCCAGTTATAGGAGGTGGTACTCAGGGGTGGGACAGCCACCCTTAGTGGGTGTTAAGCGCCGAGTGGCACTTAAGCCATGAGACACGCTCCTCCTTCAAGGCCTTACCAGAAATATGTGGAACAGACTAGGGGATAGCTTCTGACACAAGCCTGGCATCAGCATACCCTGACACAGGGCAACTGTCAGAGCTCACCCATCTGCACACCCATCCATCCTCCCCCACTTCCTCACACTCCCAGCCATACACATAGCCCAGGGAATGGACAAGTAGGTGGTCCAGACATCTATAAGAACGGGAACTGACAGAACTCATGAGAGGATGGAGGAAGACTACACAAAAATGCTGGAAGAACAATCCCCACCACTCCCCCTTCTGCAAACTGCCCTGGATAGTAGCATTCATATGGGAGATTTTGATAAGTGAATCAACAAAGGAGGAAGGCATTATATACCCCTCTTTCTATACTATATCCCAGATAAAATTAGCATATATATGTTATGTGTAATATTTCCTCTAACTCAAAGCAATTTGAAAAAAAGCCAGCTGGCTACCTTTGTAAGCAAGACTTAATTACATGTGAATTGCTTCTAAATAAAGCTTCTCTTCATCAACAGTACTCATGCCAGACACCTTAGGTCCCATTCCCATTACTGACTTGGTACAGCATAGAGACCAAAGACTATAACATCTGAATTTCATGACTTTTTCCCCTTATATAATTATTTCAACAATATGTTCTCTCTTCCTATACAGATGCATTCACTTGAAAACTGCTCACCCAGTTTTTTCTCTGCCACCTCCAAATACTCCTCAAATTTAGTTCTGCTTTTACTTTCTGATTTTAAGAAACCTGAAGTTAAACCTCTTCTAACTGAAGACTTGATTTCTGCCTTATTGGGCTCATCCATGTTCTCGTAAGTACCATCAACTGTAATAAGTTTGGCGAGATTAAAAAGGTTGTCTCCAAATAGGACTTGGGCTAAAGGGCCTCATTATACGCCCTCATTACATGACAGACCCACAGACTATGATCAACGGAACCACATTCCTTCAGCTAACAGGCCAATATCTCTATGACATCATTCAAGTGCTGACCTATCACATCTTCTCTCATCAACCAGTCACAATAAAACAGAAACTGTATCAACACCTCATTCTGTTACTCAAAATACAGAAAAATATGTATTATCCAGACTTTGAATCCAGACTTGGAGGCAGGGAAAGCTCGCTCTTGTATAGTTCTTCTGTATAATTTTGCCACCTTTTTTTAATCTCTTCTGCTTCTGTTAGGTCCCTACCATTTTGCACCCTTTATTATACCCATCTTTCCATGAAATGTTCTCTTTATATCTCCAATTTTTTGGTCCTCCCCAATCTATTGTATTCTTCTATTTGTTTGCACTGTTCATTTAAAAAGGCATTCTTATCTCTTCTAGCTATTCTCTGGAATTCAGCATCCAGTTGGGTGTATCTTTCTCTTTCTTTCTCTTTCTCCCTTGCCTTTCACTTCCCTTCTCTCCTCAGCTATTTGTAAAGCTTCCTCAGACAGCCATTTTGCTTTCTTACATTTATTTTTCTTTGGGATGGTTTTAGTTGCTACCTCTTGTACAATGTTGCGAACCTCCATCCATAGTTCTTCAGGCACTCTGTCTATCAGATCTAATTCCTTAAATCTATTTGTCACCTCTACTGTGTATTCGTCGGGGATATGATTTAGTTCATACCTGAGTGGCCTAGTGCTTTTCTCTAATTTCTTCAATTTAAACCTAAATTTTGCAACAAGAAGCTGATGATCTGAACCACAATCAGCTCCTGGTCTTGTTTTTACTGACTGTATAGAACTTTTCCATCTTTGGCTGCAGAGCACATAGTCAATCTGATTTCTGTGTTGACCTTCTGGTGTTGTCTATGGCATTGCTTCTAGAAGGTGTTGTAGGGCTTCATAGAACAAGATTTGTCTAAGTTGGGCCAAAATAACTATGCAAATATCTGGCAATTAATTCCGCGGGATTTGGAGTATTGATCAAAACTGAAATTCTCATGGTCAGTGAGGATGGCTACAGTTAAGATGAATGTTTTGCCACGGCTTAATGTCCTCCAAACAATACCAATAGATCTGAAAGAAAAGACATTAATGAAGTGGCAAAGCACTATTAACAAATTCATATGGAATAATAAAAGGACATGAATTGCTTTTATGATACTACAAGATGATAAATAGAGACGGGATGGGCATTGCCAATTTTAAATTATACTATTATGCAGCTGTATTGACTTGTGTAACAGATTGCATTAAAAATCAGGGGAGGAAAATTGTGAAATTTGAAGACAGAGGCAGGATGAAGCAGCTGCGGAACTTAATGTAGCCACACAAGAAAGATCCAGGTATAACAAAAAGTAAACATCTACGGAAAAACAACCTATTAAAGATATGGATCAAGTATAAGGAAAGAATAAGCCCAAATACATCACCGCTGAAAGTGGATGTTGAAACGAAACCCAAAGATAAGACTGTGGAACTCATATGCATTTCGGATTTGATAGACAAGGAAATAAGATGAAAAGTTTGCAAATATTGCAACAAGAAGGGAAAACGGTAGACTGATTTGTATAAATATAAATACAACTTGCAAGAAAGCTCATTGCAAGCAGGAATGCAATGGGCACTAGGACCCAAGGGACACCGGGATGTGCAGATCTGTGTGTGTGTGTGTGTCTCTCTCCCTCTCCCCATTTGTCTCGCAGAAGGCATAGCAGGTAATTAGGGCTCATTCTTAGGAGGGAAGGAGGGCTGGTGTGCAGTTTGGGGCAGCTCTCTCTGTCTGCCTCTCTCTGCCTCCCTTGCAGCAGAGCGATAGGCAGGAATGAAGGCTCGTGTTCGGTCTGGCAGGGTTCTGTGTGTCTCTCTGTCTCTGGTGTGACTAAGAGGAACATAGCTAGTGTCCAGGGAAGGAGGGCGGGAGCTGTAGGGGCAGGGCCAAACATTGGCTCTATTCCAATACGGACAGCCGGACATGTCCCACCCCCCAGGTTGTTTCACAAATATATAGAGGAACCATGGATAAGAATGGGCATCGACAGTAAAAGAACTGTCAAGTCAAGTCAAGTCTATTATTACAGTACTAGACTAGTAGTCAAATTACAAAATACATAAAAACATCTGGCCTTAACAAGGTACATAAAAGAATCATTGATAACTAAAATATTATAAAATTTAAAAACATTCCAGCTATAAGCATCATTCTAATTTTAAAACTCACAAGCATTATCTCAAGCAATTGGGACTATCTCTACCTAAGTTGCTCCGAATCCACCCAGCTCTTCCTTGTTTTGATAGCTCTCCAAGCAAATCTGGCCACAACAGAAGTTATTTCTGTGCTTTTGTCTGACAACATGTCTTTGATTGCCTCTGATTTGGGCTTATTCTGTTGTTGTTGTTATGTGCGAAGTCGTGTCCGACCCATCGCGACCCCATGGACAATGATCCTCCAGGCCTTCCTGTCCTCTACCATTCCCCGGAGTCCATTTAAGTTTGCACCTACTGCTTCAGTGACTCCATCCATCCACCTCATTCTCTGTCGTCCCCTTCTTCTTTTGCCCTCGATCTCTCCCAGCATTAGGCTCTTCTCCAGGGAGTCCTTCCTTCTCATGAGGTGGCCAAAATATTTGAGTTTCATCTTCAGGATCTGGCCTTCTAAAGAGCAGTCAGGGCTGATCTCCTCTAGGACTGACTGGTTTGTTCGCCTTGCAGTCCAAGGGACTCGCAAGAGTCTTCTCCAGCACCAGAGTTCAAAAGCCTCAATTCTTTGACGCTCGGCCTTCCTTATGGTCCAACTTTCGCAGCCATACATTGCAACTGGGAAGACCATAGCCTTGACTAAACGCACTTTTGTTGGCAGGGTGATGTCTCTGCTTTTTAGGATGCTGTCTAGATTTGCCATAGCTTTCCTCCCCAGAAGCAAGCGTCTTTTAATTTCTTTGCTGCAGTCCCCATCTGCAGTGATCTTGGAGCCCAGGAAAATAAAATCTGTCACTATCTCCATTTCTTCCCCTTCTATTTGCCAGGAATTGAGAGGGCCGGATGCCATGATCTTTGTTTTCTTGATGTTGAGTTTCAAGCCAATTTTTGCACTCTCCTCCTTCACCCGCATCAACAGGCTCTTTAGTTCCTCTACACTTTCTGCCATTAGAGTGGTATCATCTGCATATCTGAGGTTGTTGATATTTCTCCCTGCAATCTTGATCCCAATTTGTGACTCCTCTAATACCGCATTTCTCATGATGTGCTCTGCATACATTAAATAGGCAAGGCGACAGTATACAGCCTTGCCGAACTCCTTTCTCAATTTTGAACCAGTCAGTGATTCCATGTTCAGTTCTCACTGTTGCTTCTTGACCTGCATATAAATTTCTCAAGAGACAAATAAGATGCTCTGGTATTCCCATCTCTTTAAGAACTTGCCACAATTTGTTGTGCTCCACACAATCAAAGGCTTTAGCATAGTCAATGAAGCAGAAGTAGACGTTCTTCTGGTACTCCCTAGCTTTCTCCATGATCCAGCGTATGTTGGCAATTTGATCTCTAGTTCCTCTACCTCTTCGAAATCCTGCCTGTAATTCTGGAAGTTCTCAGTCCACATATTGCTGGAGCCTAGCTTGTAGGATTTTGAGCATAACTTTGCTAGCATGAGAAATTAGTGCAATGGTGCGGTAGTTTGAACATTCTTTGGCATTGCCCTTCTTTGGGATTGGAATGTAAACTGACCTTTTCCAATCCTGTGGCCATTGTTGAGTTTTCCAAATTTGCTGGCATATTGAGTGTAGCACTTTTACTGCATCGTCCTTTAAGATTTTGAATAGTTCAACTGGAATGCTGTCACTACCACTAGCTTTATTGTTGCTCAGACTTCCTAAGGCCCATTTGACTTCACATTCCAGGATGTCTGGCTCCAGGTCAGTAACTACCCCATTGTGGTCATCAGGGATGTTAAGCTCGCTCTTGTATAGTTCTTCTGTATAATTTTGCCACCTTTGTTTAATCTCTTCTGCTTCTGTGAGGTCCCTACCATTTTGGTCCCTTATCATACCCATCTTTGCATGAAACGTTCTCTTCATATCTCCAATTTTCTTGAAAAGATCTCTGGTCCTCCCGATTCTATTGTTTTCTTCTATTTGTTTGCACTGTTCATTTAAGAAGGCATTCTTATCTCTTCTAGCTTTTCTCTGGAATTCTGCATTCAATTGGGTGTATCTTTCTCTTTCTCCCTTGCCTTTCACTTCCCTTCTCTCCTTAGCTATTTGTAAAGCTTCCTCAGACAGCCATTTTGATTTCTTGCATTTCTTTTTCTTTGGGATGGTTTTAGTTGCTACCTCTTGTACAATGTTGCGTACCTCCGTCCATAGTTCTTCAGGCACTCTGTCTATCAGATCTAATTCCTTAAATCTATTTGTCACCTCCACTGTGTATTCGTCGGGGATATGATTTAGTTCATACCTTAGTGGCCTAGTGCTTTTCCCTACTTTCTTCAATTTAAGCCTAAATTTTGCAACAAGAAGCTCATGATCTGAACCACAACCAGCTCCTGGTCTTGTTTTTATTGACTGGATAGAACTTTTCCATCTTTGGCTGCAGAGCACATAGTCAATCTGATTTCTGTGTTGACCGTCTGGTGATGTCCATGTGTAGAGTCGTCTCTTGGGTTGCTGGAAAAGAGTGTTTGCTATGACCATTGTATTCTCTTGACAAAATTCTACCAGCCTGTGCCCTGCTTCATTTTGTACTCCAAGGCCAAACTTGCCTGTTATCCCGGTTATCTTTTGGCTTCCTACTTTAGCATTCCAATCCCCCATGATGATAAGCACATCATTTTTGGGCGTTGCTTCTAGAAGGTGTTGTAGGGCTTCATAGAACTGATCAACTTTATCCTCTTCAGCAGCAGTGGTTGGGGCGTAGACCTGGATCACTGTGATGTTGAATGGTTTGCCTTGGATTCGAACTGAGATCATTCTGTCATTTTGGGGATTGTATCCCAAGACTGCTTTTCCTACTCTCTTATTGATTTTGAAGGCTACTCCATTTCTTCTGCGAGATTCTTGTCCACAGTAGTATACCTGATGGTCATCTGAATTAAATTCACCCATTCCTGTCCATTTTAGTTCACTGATTCCTAAAATGTCGATGTTCAGTCTTCTCATTTCTTATTTAACCACGTCCAGCTTGCCTTGATTCATGGATCTGACGTTCCAGGTTCCTATGGAATAAAAATCTTTACAACATCGGACTGTCTTTTCGCCACCAGTTACTTCCACAACTGAGCGTCCTTTCGGCTTTGGCCCAGCCGCTTCATTCATTCTGGCGCTACTTGTACTAGCCATCTGCTCATCCCCAGTAGCATATTGGACACCTTCCGACCTGAGGGGCTCATCTTCCAGCGTCATATCGTTATGCCTATTGGAACTGTCCATAGAGTTTTCATGGCAAAGATACTGGAGTGGTTTGCCATTTCCTTCTCCAGTGGATCACCTTTTGTCAGAGCTCTCAGCTATGACCTGTCCATCTTGGGTGGCCCTGCACGGCATAGCTCATAGCTTCACTGAACTACGCAAGCCCCCTTGCCACAACAAGGCAGCGATCCTTGAAGGGGGGCTTATTCTGTAGGGAAGGTATAAGTTCTCCCCTGAATTGATTGTATAGTCTACATTGGAGTAATACATGTTCAGATGTCTCAATGCTTCCATAGTAAAAGAACTTAAGGAAGTACATGGAAATTTAAGAGAACAAAAGGAATTTTAAAAGTTTATCATGCAAGGTAAGTCACATATTTTGGTCAGAATCTACAAACTCTTACTCACACAGGTGATGGGTTAGTCTAAAATGAAAAGTGAGTGTCTAATTTTTATGAGAAAATATATGCAAGACTGACATGAATTTACCCTTAGCGCTGACTTTTGCATACAGTACTCTCATAGCATAGAAGAAATTAAACTTTGATTTAAAATGGAAGATTCAAAAAATTATAAGGAAAAGATATTTGTAAACATCATGCAGAAGGAAACAATGGTTTGGAGATTAAGAGTTAAATTCTATGCAGAACTATACCCCTCCATGGCCACTGATGTTCACTGAACACTGCTAATGATTGCACTGTAAATTTATTTTATTTATATACCACCTCTCTCCACAATGGGGCCCCAAAGCAGCTTACAGTGTTCTCATCTCCTCCATTTTATCATCGTAACAACCCTGTGAGGTAGGTTACGCTGAAGGTGTCCAACTGGCACATGGCTCCCAGAAAACTTCCATTACAGAGTGGGAATTCAAACTCAGGTTTCTCAAATCGCCGGTCAACACTTTAACCTGAACACCATGCTGGCTGATTATGATACCATGGTACTACCCCTGTCGGCCTCCTGTTTTCTACCATATTGCCTAGTTTGTACTTTGGGCTTAAATATAAAGGCTGCTTTGAGACTTTTGAGGCCTTCTTTTAACTTCACAGAGTATCTGATGCTACAACTGTGATCACAGAACATTGATACAGCCAACAAGAAAGGAAAATTTCTCTCAGAGGTTTTTTTTTGGGGGGGGGGATGTTCTTTTTATACTTGGGAGATAAAGCTACAGAACTACTGCCCAAGAAAGGGGAAAAGCCACTCTTAAGGAATAGTAAGGGTAGAGGGGATCTGAATGATAAGTACATTGTTATATAGAGAGGTTCAGTGTTCCAAATGACACAGGAACACAGTACATTATATCCAACAAGTGCTTTGAATATAAGGTGTTCAAGCCTAAGAGCTGCAAGCTTCAAGCCACTTGTGGCAGAAATTTTCTCATCTTCCCCAATATGCTGCAAACTTCTTTGTCCCCTGAAAAATTGGTCTTAACGAACACCACTTCTCAGGAACAGCATGGAATGAAACACACAGGACTCCATAATGAGAAATAATTAAAATATTCACAAAACATTCTCGTTATATTTAGAGTGACTAGTTTTCTTCCCCTAGAAAGAAGACAGCAAAGATTCATTCTAGTAAGGCTGAATACATTTTAATATCACTATGCTACACTCTACTTTCAACGAGAATTTCTGCGGATTTTGTGATTTTTTTTTCTTCAGGTAATCTCTGAACATACCACAAGAAGGGGCGTCACGGACTTACCCGTGCCGCTTTTTGGCTTGGTGGAGGGTGGGAGAGGGAAGACGGCAGCGCATGCGGAGAAATAATAAAATGATCATTTCCAATACTAAAAGAAGATATTATTATGTGACATTATTCATAGTATAACGGATAAACCAGATTAAAACATCTCAGTAGAAAAGTAGCGTAGATTCTAGTCAAAAAGATCACATGATTTGGGCATCCAGCAAAATAAAATATGGATTGTTAATCATTTGAGCATGATATTCTTATAGAACACTGAAGTGCATGCAGCTTTGTGATTTCCCCAAAAATAAAATCATCTTGATTCAAGCAATGAAATAAGATTTTAATCTCACATGTACCCAGCCCAATAACTCCTTATAAAAATAGCATGCAATTTCCACCCACTTATATCTCTTTCATAATACTTAAGAGTTTCCTCAGGTTTTGGATAAATATATAAGATTAAAACTTTTAGGTCAAAACTACTAATTCCTTTATTCTCATCTTCTGCAAAAGCGAGCAATCCAAATGATATTTTACTACATGGATGGGGAGGAGTACATTTTGAAGATTCCCATTCACATTGGAACCATTTTCCTGCTTTCAGTCCTCCACAGCCACTATTTTCTTCACTAGAGGGATTTAAAAAAAATAAAAAACAACACAGTAATTTAGAAGACTTGAGAAATGTCATAGAATTTACCGATGACAGCTAAAGATGTAAAATTTCCAGAAATTTTGAAACCATGAGAAAGAAACTTGTTTTTTTTTCAGGAGGGTTAATTTAACTTTAAATTTATATAACACAGTGCTCAGTATGTTCATGCCTGAAAGATTTTCTTATTTAAACTAGAAAGCTAAAACACATGAAAAATGATTTGACTTAATACAAGTTCACCAGATGCAAATATTCTATGTGACGCGATAGTTCACCTAATGCACTTAAGTTTCCAAGAATTCAAAGCCAAGCCAGGAGGGAACACGCTGTCTTCATCAAGAAGAGTTTTTTAACATTAGTGATTTTCCATGGGTGAATTATGCATTAGAGATTTCAACAGATTAAATATTTATTCTATTTACCAGATTATAAAATGTTTGCATTTTATAAGTCTTTTAAAAGTATTTATAGTTAAATTAATTGCACAGGATTCCCCATGTCAATATAACGGGGGGGGGGAGGGGGGAGCATTTTGCTGACCAGTGAAAACTGGCTTGTATTTTTTAAGTAAACAATAGCAACAAAAACAATACAGGAATTAAAAGGATTGCTCCTCCCTAGTCTATTGGATAGCCTGAAATAATCAAAAGGTCATATTACATATGAGTTTATGTGGACATCCTTTCAAAATGGTTGAAGTTCTGAATTATATAAATTCCAAACTTACCCAAAAGGAAAATGAGAAAATTATTTTCCCCATTAGTGCTCTGATGTATAGGGGGGGTAATTGTATATTCATATACAACACATACAACTAGCTGAATTGCACAAGAAAGGCAAAGTTAGAACTAAATTAATCCACAAAGCCACTATGATATAGTGGTTAAGAGTGTCAGACTACTAACTGGACGACCCAGATTTAAATCCTCACGTTAAGGCCTGGCCCCATTCACTGGGGCCAGGCCTGGCAGTAACCATGGAACAACTTGCTACCAGCTAGAGAAGCAGTGGTGCCTTTGGATGACAAAGGAATAAAGAAATTGCTAAAGAAAGATAGAGAGATGGTAGAGACAATGACTTTTTTGCTTCTGTGTTCACTTGGAACTCATGGGACAGGTACCCATGCCACAGTCACTATTTTCAGGAAGGGAGTCTGAAGAACTGAGGGAGATATGATAGAGCTTATAAAATTATGCATGAGGTGAAGAGAGTTGAGAAATAGAATTTTTTTCCCTCCCCCAGAATAATACCACAGGATGCAGGTTGAGATGGACCACTGTTCTGATCCATCAGGACTCTTCTGATATTAAAATTACATGCTTTTAAAGAGATTCATACCAGTCCTTTGCAGATATTGTCAGTTTTGTTTGTTAGAATGCAGGCAAGTTGGGATATACATTTTGAGATGAAAACTCCCAACAGCTTTCTCA
Organism: Paroedura picta; assembly: GCF_049243985.1. Classification (NCBI taxonomy): domain Eukaryota; kingdom Metazoa; phylum Chordata; class Lepidosauria; order Squamata; family Gekkonidae; genus Paroedura; species Paroedura picta. Next base: position 90,901,649 of record NC_135369.1, on the reverse strand, counting down.
ACCAAAGAGGAAAAATATGGATTTCCAGATTGGGAGGGGGCTCATAGATGGATCTTCACCTCGGGGGCACAATTCGGATCCCAAAAGCTTGAGGGGAAAGATAAAACCACACCCCCTCTCTCATTGCCACAATGAACTCCTTAGCTTTCTCTACAACCCCCCCCCAGCCCTCCCCCGCATTTCTGTAGAAAACCAGCATGTTCACTCTTAGCTACTTTAAAACTTTGGTTCAGGCTGGGGCCTACTTCGATGGACTTATTTTCTGCTGTGCCTTTAAAACTATTTATTCTAATTAATATTACAACACTTTGTCCTTGGAGCGCTCCTGGACTATGAGCTCAGCCTCAGCCATACCAGGAATGAACATCTGAAGATAAAGAGTTCTTCCAGATATATAAAATACTTTTAATATAGTATAGATTGTATTGCACACTTTAATAAATCTTAATTTTTAAATCTTTGATTCATGAATGTATTACAGGAACCACTCCCTCAGTGCCTTGCTTGGCACAGTTCCCCTTTTGATTTGGGGTCTCCCTTCCCAGGCTTGGATTATCCTGCTTTATTCCCAGACAGGGATGATCCCTGGACCTCCTATGCCTCAGGACAGACTCAGGGGTGGTAGCAGACTACCAGAGAGAATGTTGGGATAGCTATACTCCCTGTTTTGTAATATGTGAACTCTTAACCAAGATACTGGGAGACCGTGGAATGAAGTGAACAGGGATTACTTTTCCTCTTTTTAAAAGACACATAAATCTGTCCCTAGCTCTGGTCACTGACTTTTCTGCCAACTAAATGTAACACTTGATGTACCTGACAAAGTGTCTTTGTGACTGTAAAAACTAATATATGCAACCTGGCCTTTGATTAGTTATCTGATTGCTGACCACCTAACTATGAAATAAGCCTCTGAGAACAATCACTCAAAAAACCTCACGACTGAATCCACCAGATAATTATTTTTGCCTGCATAGCAACAATGTTCTCCTGGGTGGTGTTCTGGAATGGGAAAAGCAAAGAAGTCATGTTCTATGGGCACAGAAATGTTCTGGTGGATCCAAGCCACAGTTTTAATTGATCAATAAAAGCCTAGCAGCTGTATATCCAGCACAGCTTATAATAAGAGCCATGGTTGGCTAAAAAAAAAAAAAATTCAGATGCATGCCTGCAAAATGGCTCTGGCTACACAGATCAATTATAGTGTGCACTGAAATTACGTGATGGGGTGCCACTCTATAAAGAGCTACTGGAATGTGTGAAACAGCCTGGAACACTGTATATGAAGTTTAGGACCCAGCCATGCTGACAGAGATTATATCAAGCCTAGTCTGGATCAAAGAACTTGCATGAAAGATGTAGACTTTGAGAGAGTTTTAGGTATCACATATGGTAACTGTCTCAAATGATGCCAGACCACTAAAAACCGTTAAATAGCCTATGCTTCTGCAATATGATTTCACATAATCAAATGAATGCTTCCCCCATTTCCACTCGCCCATGGAGACTTACTGACTGTGGCACCATCACAAAACTGGAAATCACTGTCTCTCTTATACCTTTCAAATCTTTTCACTATGAATACAGTAATCATGGGAACTAGACAGTATAATCAAGTTCAAATTAGCTTAATGCCAAATTATTGTGCTGGAATATGTGAAATCAAATAAATACCACAGAGCATGAAGGGAGTACATTTCACACAGTTTCACAATGAACATCCTCATACAGTGTCTGAAAGACTTCTACCACAAGATCAGAACACTGCCTACAAAGTGTTCACCTTTACTTTTACCAATAAAACATCAAAGGATACTATTAACATAGCTGAACTTTTAAAATATATTAAATAAGGATTTTAAGAACCATGTACTTTTAACTAGATATCATTAAAGCCCTATTATTCTTAAGCAATTTAGAGATACAAGGCTGAGTAAATATCGCAGTACAGCCTCTGCTGCTCCATTGTAGAGCAGGTGTTTGAGGAGATCTTATACAAAAGTGTGTGGGTGAGAAGAGGCAAACCTTTTCTTCAGCATACTTCATTTTGGATATCACAACTGGGCTTCAAGAAAATTCTCTCAAGAAAGGCAAGGTTCCAAAAGGAAAGGATTTAGTTCCTCTCATTTACACGTACTTCCTCCATAAAAATTGACTCCTGCTTTACATGCAAATGGAATAAACATGAATAAAAATATTTCACTGCCCTGTCATGTCTATGTAGGGTTCTATAGCCTTGTCAGAATCTGGCACCAAAGTATGAAATCCATATCAGGAATAGCCATTAACAGTTATAGTGCTGTCTATTTTACAAGATCCATACCAGTTACCCGACATTACCATGTACACAACTGAACTGAGCATATATACTAAAGGAAACATCTACAGAAAATTTACAAAACCAATATGAAAAAGAAATACTTTATAACAGAGAAAGGATTAACCAAGTCAGCTATGGGAGTTAAGCCTGAATTATAAAACCTGCCATTCAACTAATGATGCCAGGTCTGGCCCAGCAACCAACAAGAGATGGTGGGGTGGGGATATAGGAAGGTGGCCATCAGCCAATGGCATGATGTCACTTCTGGGAAAACCTGAATATGGTATCACACATTTACAGGAATCTGCCAAGACTTCATGTCAAAATCATAGAGTTTTCAGCAATTTAGGTTTCCCAAAGTTTTCAGCCAATTCCTGGAGATGTGTGCCATCACTTTTAGGTTTTCCCAAATGTTGCATCACACCATCACGTGCTGGCCATTATTAATTTTTTTCTTCTCCTGCAACCACTTAGAGCAGTGGTTCTCAGCCTTCCTGATGCCGTGACCCTTTAATACAGTTCCTCGTGTTGTGGTGACCCCCAACCATAAAATTAGGCAAGCGTTCTTTCATAGAAATTAAACCAAAACTGTCCAGTTGCGTGAAGATCCATTGTTCATGATTATATATAAATTGGTTTTTTTCCAGAGGGGTTTCAGTTCAGTTCTGCCTCTTGTCCCACCATGCCAATCTCGCTCTTTTCCGCTGCTCCAGACAGATGAATGCTCTATCTCACAAGGCTGTTGTGTGGATGGTGCCCCCCCCGGGCAAGCTGCTTTCCCTGCCATGGCCCCTGTGAAAGGCCCCCAAAGAGGCCCCGATCCCCAGGTTGAGAACTGCTGATTTAGAGCGACAGCAGGAAAAGCTAGCTGGAAGCAAGGATTCCACTGTCCCCACCAGAGGGCCTCAACCCAATACTTAACTTTACACTAAATTTATTTTGAAACTCAACTGCTGAACTCTTCTAGTTGCGCTTATATAAGATACACATTTCATTATCTTATTAATTATGTATTCACTAATTAAATACAACAGGGAATCTAACATTTTTTTTGCAAAAGGATCCCATTGTTTTTACTGTTTGGACTTAAAAGTAAAGAAACATTTCAGGTTTTTGGCAGCAAAGACTGGTCAGTTGTTTTGCTTCTGGCTGTGCTGCAGAGAGTTAGAGTATGGTCTAAAAATAAAATAAAATGCTTTTTCAAAAGTCACATGTAAATAAATACTTCTGTAACAAGCCTGCAAATTTTAACAACAGGAATCCAAAGCTGCTTTGGAATATTTCAGGTATTCACTATTCAAACCATTTTCAGCAACAGAAATCTCTATATAAGACATCTTTATTAGAGCAATCACACAGAGTCCTGATACACCAAATGGAAAGCCTGAGAAGGACAACTAAGATCATCCATGCTGCTGATATGCTAGCCAGTATCGGAGTAAAATCTTCATGATGCCAACAAATAATCATGCTGATGTTATACCAGTGTAATGACAACAACATAGAAGCAGTCTGAGAGGCATATCAGAGAGAAGGAGGAGGATTCTGTCAGGATATTAAGCTTTCTAAGTCAAGGGTCCAGATCACAATGTCAGCATGACATCATCATATTAAAATATTATCATTAAACTCAAAGGAAGAAAAAAAACTGCTTCTTCACCATTTCCCACCCATCAGCCATGAGGAAAGGTATCCTCTGTGCAAGCACCGAGTCATGTCTGACCCTTGGGGTGATGCCCTCTAGCATTTTCATGGCAGACTCAATACGGGGTGGTTTGCCAGTGCCTTCCCCAGTCATTACCGTTTACCCCCCAGCAAGCTGGGTACTCATTTTACCGACCTTGGAAGGATGGAAGGCTGAGTCAACCTTGAACCGGCTTCTGGGATTGAACTCCCAGACTCATGGTTAGAGCTTCAGACAGCGTGTCAGCTGCCTTACCACCCTGTGCCACAAGAGGCTCAGCCATGAGTACAGGATGCTAACTAACACTATAGCTCATCACTACTCAAAAGTACCAGTGAAGAATCCCCTGCTAGAATGCACATAATTCAATCAACAGGCATGGGGCTCTCTCTTTCTGGCCTCAAGTTGTACGCTTTTTGCACAATAAGGGAGCACGGCATTTGTCTTCACAGAACACTTACCAATACAAATATTCAACAAGAACCTTTATTTCAGTCTTTCCACAGAGGATTCAAAGACAATGCACCCCACACAGGTAAGGAAGGGAGGGAGGAGGGTCCACATTAAATCCAATGATTCCCCCACTCCCACAAAGCGTGATTAGTGAACATTAGCTTTGAACATTTTCCTCTCTCAGCACTTTTAGTGGTGTGGCTCCACAAGGGCAGGAAGGCAAACAGGATGAGTAAGCATAATAATGGGGAAAGCTTTGGGCAGCATCACTGTGATCTTAGTGTAGTTGTCTGCTAACGTAACCCCAATATCAAAGCTGCGTCATTGCCGATGTTACTCTAGTGCCAGTGCACTACCCTGCCAGTGTAACACTAAAGTTAGCATTATTGTTTGTCATGAAACCTCAACAAATGTAACCAGTTAACAATCACCTAGGAATGCTCAAGGAAAACATTCACATTTCTGGGTGAACACTAGACACTCCATTATAACTTCTGCTACTGCTGTCCAAACACAGTAGAACTGTAAAAGATACAGACATTTTCCTGAGGAAAAAATGGATTCAGAGGAAAATGAAATACATGCAATAATAAGTTTCCTGTCAAGCTTAAACTTCCTTTATTGGTTCAACATAAAATCCAGTGCCAGGACTCATATATAAGGTTGTACTGGTTTCCATCAATTCCCTCTTAGGATTTGGGAAAGCCTCCTGAAAGTTTAAGAACTCAGCACTAGTGAGCACCATTACATTCTGATAAAATGGACCTGATAAAATGGACAATTTATAACTTGAGTTAGCAATTAAAAGTTATTTGGAGTGTTCATAAAATTTTAAAGCAATAACATCTTCATTTTTTTAAAAGAAGAATTGCTAGCATGCCTATTACCTGAGAAACAGTTACAAACTGCTTTACCCTCTCCTAACATAGTGAGTATATCTATAATTCCTGCCATCTGAGAAGTAGGAAAAAACAGAACTTTAACATTGAAAACAAATACTGCAGTATACAAAAACAAAGTATATTATTCAGTCAGAAATTATCTCAGAGTCTCATCAGGTAGGAAAGCCAGCTTGCTTGGATATTAAGTGAAACTTTACACTACTGAAAACAATGCACTAAGGATACATGATCATTAAATATATTATAGCCAACATTAAAGGTAAAGGTAAAGGTAAAGGTAAAGGTAAAGGTAAAGGTAAAGGTAAAGGTAAAGGTAAAGGTAAAGGTAAAGGTATCCCCTGTGCAAGCACCGAGTCATGTCTGACCCTTGGGGTGACGCCCTCTAGCGTTTTCATGGCAGACTCAATACGGGGTGGTTTGCCAGTGCCTTCCCCAGTCATGACCGTTTACCCGTTTACCCCCCAGCAAGCTGGGTACTCATTTTACCGACCTCGGAAGGATGGAAGGCTGAGTCAACCTTGAGCCGGCTGCTGGGATTGAACTCCCAGCCTTATGGGCAAAGCTTTCAGACGGCTGCCTTACCACTCTGCGCCACAAGAGGCTCTATTTATGTTTAAATTTTTTAAATCTCAAAAATATCAATACTAGAAAATGTGAGAAAGTCCTCAGGCTTTTTCATGCTGTTCAATGGGATTAGTAAAATATTTTGAAAAAAATATTTTTCTAAGTCAAATAAGATTTGTTGGATTTGTCTCCAACAGGTCCTGTCAGACCAACCTGGTTTCCTTTTTTGACCAAGTGACAGGATGGCTGGGTCGTGGAAATTCGGTTGATGTCGTTTACTTGGATTTTAGTAAAGCTTTTGATAAGGTTCCCCATGATGTTCTGATGGATAAATTGAAGGACTGCAATCTGGATTTTCAGATAGTTAGGTGGATAGGGAATTGGTTAGAGAACCGCAATCAAAGAGTTGTTGTCAATGGTGTTTCATCAGACTGGAGGGAGGTGAGTAGCGGTGTACCTCAGGGCTCGGTGCTCGGTCTGTTACTTTTTAACATATTTATTAATGACCTAGATGAGGGGGTGGAGGGACTACTCATCAAGTTTGCAGACGACACCAAATTGGGAGGACTGGCAAATACTCCAGAAGATAGAGACAGAGTTCAACGAGATCTGAACACAATGGAAAAATGGGCAAATGAGAACAAGATGCAATTTAATAAAGATAAGTGTAAAGTTTTGCATCTGGGTCAGAAAAATGAAAAGCATGCCTACTGGATGGGGGATACGCTTCTAGGTAACACAGTGTGTGAACGAGACCTTGGGGTACTTGTGGATTGTAAACTAAACATGAGCAGGCAGTGTGATGCAGCGGTAAAAAAGACAAATGCCATTTTGGGCTGTATCAACAGGGGCATCACATCAAAATCACAAGATGTCATAGTCCCATTGTATACGGCACTGGTCAGACTACACCTGGAGTACAGTGTGTAGTTCTGGAGGCCTCACTTCAAGAAGGACATAGATAAAATCGAAAGGGTACAGAGGAGAGTGACGAGGATGATCTGGGGCCAAGGGACCAAGCCCTATGAAGATAGTTTGAGGGACTTGGGAATGTTCAGCCTGGAGAAAAGGAGGTTGAGAGGGGACCTGATAGCCCTCTTTAAGTATTTGAAAGGTTGTCATTTGGAGGAGGGCAAGATCCTGTTCCCATTGGCTGCAGAGGAAAGGACACACAGTAATGGGTTTAAACTACAAGTACAACGATATAGGCTAGATATCAGGAAAAAAAATTCACAGTCAGAGTAGTTCAGCAGTGTAATAGGCTGCCTAAGGAGGTGGTGAGCTCCGCCTCACTGGCAGTCTTCAAGCAAAGGTTGGATACACACTTTTCTTGGATGCTTTAGGATGCTTAGGGCTCATCCTGCGTTGAGCAGGGGGTTGGACTAGATGGCCTATATGGCCCCTTCCAACTCTATGATTCTATGAAAATATTTTATAGCAGGTTATTTTCCCTGCGTATTCCTCAAATTTTCCAGTTTTCCCATTTAAAAATTTCTTACAGTTTTTTCTTAGGAGTTTCCTTTTAACAGACTCCCAATTTTTCCATTTAAGAAAAAGCTGCCAGCTCCAGCTCCTGAGAGATGGTGCCTAGGGCCACCACATCCTCCAGCTCCCTTTCCCTGCAGGATGCAGACAAAGCCTTAGTCACTGGGGGAAGAGAAGAGTTCTAGCTCACCCTAGCCCATCTCTCCATCATTCTGTTCTGACTACAAGGCCTGGCATATTTTATTTATTAATTAAATTTGTTAACTCACACCCCTTTTGTCTCCAACTAGTCCCTATCAAACATTCCCAACCCAACTCCACAGACCCCATCCTGATTCCCAAGTCTCAGGTAGATGTTTAAATAGATGGTCAGAGGAGGGATCCCATAGATCCTCCCTATCCTGATCTCAGCCAAATGCCTTGTGGAAGAGCTGTCTTACAGGCCCTGCAGAACTGCGATATCTCCAACGGAGCCCTTAGCTCTTCCAGGAGCTCATTCTACCAGTTAGGGGCCAGGAACAAAAAGGCTCTGGTTCTGGTCAAGGCTAGGTGTACCTCACACAGGCCAGGGACGAACAACCTATTCAAACTTGCAGAGTGGAGAGCCCTGCAAGGGGCACAGGAAGTTAGGTACACTGGACTCTGACTACCAATAGCCTTGAGAGTCAAAACCAATACCTTGAACTTGATCCAGAGTAAAACTAGCAACCAATGCAGTTGCTGCAGCACTTGCTGGATATGGGCTCTTCAAGATGGTCTCAAGAGAAACCTCGCAGCCGCATTTTGTACCAGTTGCAATTTCTGGGTCAATGACAAGTGCAGGCCTGCATAGAGTAAGTTACCTAACCTGGAGGTGATTGTTGCATGGATCATTGTGGCTAGGTGGTCTGGGGACATATAGGGTGCTAGTAGTCTCGCTTGGTGGAGGTGGGAAAATGCCAATTGGGCTACCTTCAAGCCCAGTGCCTCCACAGACATGGAGATATCAAAAATCACCCCTAAATTCCTGGCTGAGGGCAAGATTTTCAACTGTACCCCATCCAGGCAGGAAAAGCATTTTACTCAGTCACAGGACCTCCATCTTGGAAGGGTTGAGTTTCAGGAAACTCTGCTCAAGCCAGGCTGTCACCACTTCCAAACATTTGGTAAATGTTTCCGGGGGGGAGTCCATTAGGAAGTAGAGCTGGATGTCATCAGCATACTGATGACAACCCAGTCCAAAGATCTGGGCCAGCTGGGCCAGAAAGTACATACAGATGTTGAACAGTGTGGGAGAAAGTACCACCCCCTGCAGCACTCTGCACAAAAGCATGTAACAGTGCAATTGGTTCTCCCCCACTGCCACCCTCTGTCTGCTAAGTGCAACTTTGTTTTCACCTCGAACTCCAGCCCCAGCAAGGCAGTAGGTCAGCAACTCATCATTGACAACATCAAACACTGCCAACAGGTCTAATAACATTAGGCGTGCTAAACTGCTTCTATCCAACTTGCATCAAAGGTCATCCATCATGGAGACCAGCACTGTCTCCACCACATGGCCAGGATGAAAGGCAGACTGGAACAGATCAAGCACCAAAGTCTCCTCCAAATATCCCAGGAGCTGATCTGTGGTGGCCTTTTCAGTTACCTTTCCCAGTAATGCAAGGTGCAAAACTGTTCCTCCTCAGCTTCCCTGTTTCTGCCTTGTGGGCAAGGCAGCCTTGGATTCCTTTAAAACCCCATTAAAAATGCCTGGTCCTGCTGGGTGTAACAAAAGTAGTTGGGTTTCCAGCCATGCCTTCCCTTCCCCCACCTCTCCTTCCACTACTACCTATGAGAGTTTCTACTATGGCCTGTGCTGGCCTGAGAAGTGTAGGAATGCTGCCAGCCTTAGCTGCCTACCTGGGACCTTTCAGTTTTTATTCAGGGTCTGCAGCTTATATGATCAGTTGGGGCTGTCAGAGCTGAGAGCTCCATGCTGCCTCAGCTGGAACTGAGCCGAAAGAGGAGCCAGTCCAGAATCAGCCAGGGTGGAGGGGAATGACAGCTCAGAGCAATTGGACCCCCAGTACCACTATAGCATTCAGATCTGGGATTTTTTGGAAGTATCAACATTTTTCCAGGTCTAATAGCCCCAAACCAGAAAATGCTTATTTCCCTTCCTCCTCCCCCCCCCCATAGAATTACTATGGACCTCTTTCACTCTAAGCCACTCATTTTCTTTAGTGACAAACAATAGCAACACAATTTGATTCCTACGATTTGTCAGCATTTTTGAAAGCTACTGTGGAAACAAAGGATTGCTCTAACTAGTTATTAACCCAAATGGTACCAAACATGGAAATGAGCAAACAATAGCCTTCAGCTCTTTCCTAGTCCAAGGGGAAAGACACCTTTTGAAACTGCACAGATGTGAAGAAGAAGCAAAAATAATGTTCCAAACATGCAAGCACCACCTGAGACATGAGAGAAAGCTCATTTTAGTACAGTCACTGAAATCACTAGAGTGTGTTCTCCTTCACGGACACTCCTCTAGTAACCTGCCCCGAGGAGAATTTTCACTTTATAAAGCAGACTTTGTGATAGTGGATGAAATTCAAGTTAGCATACTATCTCTGCAGATCAGTAACCAACCACATCAAAAGGCCTGCATAACTAGGCAAAAGCATAAGGTTACCCACATGATCAGGGAATGTATGCCCTAACTACTTTTCAGCCCTTGTGTGATAACCTACAAATCTCCATTCAAATCAAATATATTGGTCGGCAAGAGGACATAAGTAATTTCCCTGGTTTTCTAGCATCTGATAGGATCAAACATGTATGAGCTCCATCCACCTATCTATATAATCTTGGGAACAGTACACAAAGAAGAGCTTTCACTCTTGCCAGACATGCAGCCTTGCCTACCGCAGTACTAGAGAACTGATATTAAAAAATCCCCCTCCCTCAGAGACTATGCCCCTGCCCCAGAAATCAGGTTGAGACTATGCCCCTGCCCCAGAAATCAGGTTGAAATCAGAGAGCATTTTCTATTCCACTGTCCCATATGTGATATGTTATGTGACAAAACAATACAGATTATATTAGAGAGGTACTCAGGCCTAGTAGCAAAAGAAAAGGTAAAAGGACTTTTGAACAATGAGAATTCCCAAACCACCCTATGTACCGTCAAATATAAATGGGCTAGCGTTTTTATGCTGGTGTTATGGAGTAGGGCTTTTATACACTCTGTAACACACCTCGAGTCCACGGAGAGTGGTGGGCTATAAATGGAATGAATGAATGAATAGAATTCTTTGCTGCCACCATTAAATTGCACAAAAAATTCATAGAAAAACAAATTATTTTGCATTTTTATAGTAGACATATGTTTATAACTAGTAATCAAACCCGCTGTAATCTAAATACAGCGGGCGCTAGACCAGGGAGCCCCCAGCAGTTGCGCGGAGCGCGGCTGCCGGGGGCTCCCTTTGTCGAGGGCCTGACGCGGCGAGAGGCACTTTGCGCCTCTCGCCGCGTCAGGCCGTCAGGCAGGGAGCCCCCTGTTCCCTTTGTGGGCGGCCTGACGTGGCGAGAGGCGCTTCGTACCTCTCACCGTGTCAGTCCGCCAGGTAGGGAGCCCTCCCTTGCTTCGCGCCTCCCAACGCATCAGGCCCCCATCAAGGGAGCAACTGCTTGTCAGCAGGGTGGGAATCGGCCGGGCCAATCGGCAGGCGCGAATTGGCCCGGCCGATGGTCTGTCCGGAGGAAGGGGCCAATCAGGCCCCTTCCTCATCACGGACAAAGCCCTCCCACCAAGAGCTTAACAAATTATTTAGTCCGCGGCGCCCGCGACGCCGCAGGCATGTTAAGGATTTTTATATAGAACACTATCTAAATTGTGATTATATGATTCTTAACCTTGTATTTTTGATCAACATTTTGTTTTGATATCCCAGCAATTACTGTACTGGTTGAAATTACTGTAAATAAAGTGTTGTTGAATCTCCATTCAAAGACAGTATAGCACAATAACAAATATACACTGAACAAGTGGGGCCTCTAGGGAGTTGCTGGAGACATTTAATTTACTCCTCCCCCACTATTTCCACTTTCTCTTCCCTGAAAATCCATAGTCTATCCTACACTCCTGCTTTCTTTTCTCTTTCTCACTCATCAGTCAACTTGCCTTTAACTGCCCCCTCCCCCGATCTCTGTTGTTTTCCCTCCTCCCCTTCCCCTCTGCCTGGGACAAATAGCCCAGTTGTGGGAAAACTAGCCCACTAGGTTGACCTGCTGCATAGTGAGGAAACCACAATGACTTGCAGGGGGGACTTCATTTTCTCCTATATCCCCCACCCGTTATTTTCTCTTTTCCATCCTCCTAGTAACCTCCATATTTTCACCCTTCCCTGCTTCCATCTCTCTTTACTACCCACCAACCAACCTTTTATCTATTCCCCATCTTCAGCTATATTCATTATTTCATTAACTCTGCCTTTCTCCACAATGGGGACCCAGAGCAACGTATATCATTTCCTTTTCCATTTCATCCTCACAAGAAGACTGTGAACTAAGTTAGGCTGAGAATATCTACCTGTCCCAAGGTCACCCAATGAGCTCCCATGACGGTGTAGCAAGAGTAACCTAGGTGTCCAAAATTCTAGTCTGAAATTCTAACCACTACACTGAACTGCCTTCCATGAGGTGGCTCCTGTTGAACAATAGCAAACACTCAGATCTAGGAAAGTCATCCAAGACATTTGACAGAAACTAACCAAGGCTTAAAGGCTGTGTGATTCACAACAGCCACAGAGGGTATTTATTTCTTAAACCTACAGGCACTACTATTTATTTTGAAATCCCCCAATGTATTTTTTTCCCTGCAAACGTAGGGGGAGTTACATTTTCAGAAAGATCCATCTTGTCTGTTGATGGATTCAATCTTCACATTTAAGTATCCACAGATTTGGCAATGCTGAGAACTAGATATACTGATGCATGAGGACAGTGCTGATACTGTTGATTGCTCTGATAAACATAGGACAAATAAGATAGATATGCATTTCAAGGCTGGTAATAAGAAACAGGCAACCGACAAAGTTCTATTAAAATATGTTGCAGGAAAAGGAGGTGAGAAAGTTGTGCTAAAAGTCCAATGTTGAGTGAAGACATCAGGACTGAACACAGCAAACTGGTATCAACGATGCACTAAAGACTGAGATTTTAGAAAAGTCCAGTGTCCCGCATAAAAACAACCCACTGTGGTTTCCTATTACATCAGTCAGCACTTTTCAGGAACGCTAATATGTCAGACTGAAATAAAATTCTACTGGCATCAGACTTATGACAGTGGGATACTAGGAAATTAAGTCAACATTAAATATGAAACAAACAAGAGGCAATTTGTGTTTCTTCCCTGATTTCATCTCTCTGCAGGGTAGAAAGCTGTGCACTTAAACTGATAGTGATGCTTCTGTACCACCAAGAAAGAAAACAGAATGGAAAAGAATTACAAATATCTTGATGTTAAAGAATTTGAAAAAAGTTAGAAACACCAAGGAAAATTGTAGCTACAGAAAGCTAGATGAACAGGAAATAGCATTGAATTGAAAGGACTACAAGATTTAAAGACTAAATACGGGGGGGGGGGGAGAAAGCTGCCATTCAGCCTATAACTATTTTTCAGTGAGTATCTTCTGAGCATGCACACACGGGTACCATGCATGACCACACCTACCATCAGAGCAGTCTATACAGTCAAGAGCCTCTGGGGGGGGGGGCATCTTGTGGTGAAGCCAGAAATGTGTTCCCATTAAGGGACCACATGCTCCCATGCAGCAGCGCCCCTAAGTACCTCTAGTACCACTGAAGTACAACATGCAGTGGGGCTTTAGGGAGAAAATGTGTGTCTGTACAGAAGGTAGTAGATGAACAATACTTACAGCTAAGTGCAACTTTGTTTTCATTATCAATCTTCTGTGCAGTCACACATAGGAATTCTAGCATGTTATTCATAAGGTAGTAGGCATTGTCTCCTTACTTGAACTGAATGCAGTACTACCTTCCCCAGCTGAGTGTCTCACCTCACTTGCAGATTCAACACACAGTACAAATGTGTCTGCTGACAACCAAGTAGCAGCCTTGAAGATTTCTGTCAACAGGACTCCATTGAGGAAAGCTGCAGAAGAAAATATAGCTGATAGAATGGGCATGCATGTTTAGTGTACAAGGTGTCCTGGCTAAAATATAGCATTCTCTAATGGTAGAGACAATTCACCGGGACAAATTCTAATAAGATACTCTCTTCCCTTTATTAGGACCAGCAAAACATATAAATTGTACTAAGTCCCTACAGGTCCTTTTAACATAAAATAAAATGGTCCTTCTAACATCTAAAGAGTGCAGTATTTGCTTACTTTCAGAGCTTGGTATAGAAATATAGACTGGTAAAATAATATCCTGAGATAAGTGAGACTTTGAAACTACTTTAGGTAGAAACTTAAGGCTGGGTCGAAGAATTGCCCCCTCAGGAAAAATCTTCAAAAATGACTTCATGATCAGGATCACCAATGGTCATGTCCTAGGATAAGACAGCCAGCATGACCAGAACTTGATAATTGGTCTGGGGATAGAAAACTTATGCCATTGAGCATGCACACTTGCTCTATAATGGGATAGAAACCAAAGCTGCAGGAGCCCCATATTTAGTTTGGCCAATGGCAGAAATGCCATCATCAAGGCCATGTAGCCCAAAAGGTGAAGGATCTTCCAAACCAATTGAAACCGATTTGATCTAAACTACCTAACTGAAACAGAAATGGCCTGCACTTTATCAAGGAGCAAGAACTCATTCTACTAAATCCAACATAGCTGAGGGGGTGCTGTGTTTGGTGGCCTTACATATGGGAACATTGTGCCCTTCACCAAAACACAATAGACATAAGTCATGTCCGTCGGTTTGAGTCACCTTCATCTCACAATGGATACATTTATTTCCCTTCAAAGGCTTTTAACTATAAGGAAGAGATGGCTTTTAACCTAACCAAATTAATTTTAAATTTTAAATTGATATTTTAATTTATTTTATTATAAGTTATCTGAGTGTAAGGTTTTAATTTTGATGTTACCTGCCCTGAGCCTATGAGGAAGAGCAGGGCTATAAGATTGTTGTTGTGCACCTTCTCACAGAACAAACCCAGCAAACTAAGGAAGCAATTCTTCACCACACAGAACTCTTCTGAGATTCACAAAAAAAATGACCTCCTTCAGCAGCAAAAGAGGAACTGGGGGGGGGGGGGGTCCTGCTGCATAGGAGCATGTGGTTTTACTTATTAAGAAAAAAAACACCTAGTTCTAAGAAATATTTCCAAATATTGTCATATCTTTCTTACTGATGTTGTATACAAACACATAATATGAATATATATAGTATTTGAGTTCATGTGCCCCACAATAGGGACCTTTACTGCAAAATAGCACCAACTGTTATTATACAGATTAAGAATTCTTGAGGCAGTCAATGTGTGTGGTAAAATACAGTTTCAGACTTCAGACCACTATCTTGTAAATAGACTGATCACCAAGGATGTGGAATTTGGTCATTGCTTCCCCTACAATCTATATAATACTTAACAAAATTTACCTCTACCTTCTAAAATAGTGGCTTAGTTTATAAATAATGGCTTGAACCACATAGTAAATCTCAGCTAATGGAAGACATTCATACTAGTGGAAGGAAACTTCCTTAACTTCCTCTTCCTGCCACAGCATAAAATAATCCCCAAATCATTACTCTTGGGCAACAATTCCCGGCCCCCTCCCAGGCCAACATGATGGTGGACACAACATAGATCACCACACTTGCAGCAGAGGAAATTTACCACTGAGTACAACACCATGCGAAACTCTAAATAATTAAGGTTTTGAGTGAAGGCCAAGTGTCAAAGAACTGAAGCCTCTGGTGCTGGAGAAGACCCTTGCGAGTCCCTTGGACTGCAAGGTGAACAAACTGGTCAGTCCTAGAGGAGATCAGCCCTGACTGCTCCTTAGAAGGCCAGATCCTGAAGATGAAACACAAATACTTTGGCCACCTCATGAGAAGGAAGGACTCCCTTGGAGAAGAGCCTAATACTGGGAGCGATTGAGGGCAAAAGAAGAAGGGGATGACAGAGAATGAGGTGGCTGGATGGAGTCACTGAAGCAGTCGGTGCAAACTTAAATGGACTCTGGGGAATGGTAGAGGACAGGAAGGCCTGGAGGATCATTGTCCATGGAGTCACGATGGGTCGGACAAGACTTCGCACCTAACAACAACAACACAACCCCATGTGAAACTCTAAATAAAGAATTAAGGTTTTGAGTGATACTAGTGTGCTAGTCAACTGACTGGTAAACTATTGCCACTGGACTGGTCAAGTGTGACCACATAATGCATAAGGGGGAAGACTGGTTGCAGGGCCAGGTTTGCTTATGTCAAGAAATAATGTTGTTCAGTGTATGTGTAAGAAATAAATTCCTGAAACTATTTCTCCCTATGGGGGGAGCAGTGCACAACATGGATGGAAATAAGGTTTAAAAACATTTTCAAAGAGGCTGGTGTTTGCTTTTTTACAGGTTTAAGGGGCTACAAGAGAATGTATGCCAGGGTATAATTGCTAAGAGCTGCCAACCCTCATAAAAGCTTTTTTCTCCTGCAAGTTAGATAAAATAATATCAAAATGTATTCACCAAAGGCAGAATTACTGTTTGTTTGTTGCAGAGGATCAAGATAATTTTAATCAAGGCAGCACTACATTTGTGTGCATAAGCTGTTCTTGATCAAACTGAAATATTTCATCACAGGGAAAATGCTGTTCTTCTCTGAAGCAGAGCACCTGTTGCTATTTGAAGTGGCACATGAATTTGCCTGCACAAGTATCTTCATTAACGAGTAAGCATGACATCACTGATGATGAGCAACATTTCACACCCACACTTACCATATGCCATATTATAGAATACACATTCAAATATCCAAAGGATTATTCTGTAACAAGAATTCATCTGTAGGTTACTGAGGGTGTAGAAAAAACACGCAAGCACAGACCGACTCCCAACCTCACCAATTTAGCAGCAGAAGCTTTACTTTACTCCCCAAATCAGGGGTCCCTAACCTTTTTGAGCTAGTGGGCACCTTTAAAAATCTGAGAGAGGGCAGTAGACACAACCACAAAGTGTCTGTCACGGAAGGCAGAGACAATCACAAAATGTCACAGAGGTAATAAATAGTTCTGACAGAAGCTCTATCAGGATACTTTTAAAAATGAGTATTTTCTTGTCTTCACACAACACAAATATGGCTATTGGGCTAGCCGAGATGTCTAATGGCCAGTCAGCAGTTCTGCCAGCACCAACCTGGCCACTTTTTAAAAACCCACAGGCACTATACTAGTGACCTCACACTAAATGAACCTATTAGTGTGTCTTTACTTGTGGTTATACTGCTGCTATTAGATGACCCAGGTGGCAACTGTGTCAGGATACTTTTAAGTAGCTTCAGTTGGTTCTGAAGCCCATGGCTGATCAAGCTTTGGTGACATACAGAGATGCTCTACATGAGCCTTTGAAGAATGATCAAGCCATTTTGGTGTAGTGGTTAGGAGTGTGGACTTCTAATCTGACATGCTGGGTTCCATTCTGCACTCCCCCACATGCAGCCAGCTGGGTGACCTTGGGCTCTCCATGGCACTGATAAAACTGTTCTGACCGAGCAGTGATATCAGGGCTCTCTCAGCCTCACCCACCTAACAGGGTGTCTGTTGTGGGGAGAGGAGAGGGAAGGCAACTGTAAGCCGCTTTGAGCCTCCTTCGGGTAGAGAAAAGCTGCATATAAAAACCAACTCTTCTTCTAAATAGAAGTTTTATGCCGCCTCTATTGCATCTGCAAGCTCCCGGCACAATCATTTACAGTAATTCAGTCTCTTACTGCCCTTGAGGAAGGGCACCAAAATGTTAGCCAATTGAAATTGAGTTGTAGGGCATTAACGAGCTTTTTCACGGATAAAGTCTTTTCACTCCATCACAACCTTCCTGCCATGGTTGATGCAGATGGGGAACTGGAGGCCCCTTGGCCATCTCAGTGGGATATGTTTGATGGCTTCAGGTGGCTCTCAGAGATTGAAGTGGACAAGTTGCTGGGGTCAACAAGAGCAACCACTTGTACCCTTTACCCCTGTCTGTCTTGGCTGCTCAAGGCAAGTGACCAGTGGATAGGAGGCCCTTTGGGAGAGATTGTCAACGTCTCTGAGAGTTCCCAGAGGAACTGAAGGAGGCAGTGGTTCATCTACTGAAGAAACCATTGCTCAATCTGTGGGACCCCATTAGCTACCGCCCAGTATTGTATCTCGCATTTCTAGTTAAGATGGTTGAAAGGTCTGCTGCAGACCACCTCCTGGCATTCTTGGTGGAAATGTCAGTGCTCAACCCATACCAGTTGGGCTTCCTTCCTGGCCATGAGGTGGAGATGGCGCTGGTTGTCTTGACAGATGATCTCCAGCCCCAGCTGGAACAGGGTAGTTGGGCCATCCTTGTGATGTTAGATCTATTGGCCACATTTGATGGTGGTTTTAATGGTGGTTATATGGGTTTTTTATATTTGAGTTGTGAACCACTACAACACTTTCTGGGAGTGGCAGTACAAAAGCCAAATTATTTTTTTAAAACAACCAACAATTAATCCAGAATGAAGCTGTAAAAGACTACTGTCAGGGTCAGGCACATTAGCCCTATTTTGTTCCATCTACACTGGTTGCTACATAATTTTCAAGTCTAATTCAAGGTTTCAGTTGTCACATTTGATGTCACAAAGGATCCAAGACTACGAATCCCTTTGAAATCACCTTATCTCGTGTAGATTTGTCCAGACAATTGAGGTCATTATTTGAGGTCCTACCTCCTGATTGTCTCAACATCTGTACTACAACTTTGGAATGCCATCCCATGGTAAGCATATCTGACCACATACCCACTGTCATTTAACATGTATTGAAGACAGTCACATTTAAGAGGGCCTCTATCCATCTTGTATTTAGAAATATTAAGTTGAGCTTTTGTAGACTTAACTGATATACTGATCATTTTAATTAGCCAGTATTGTTTTTTTCTAGCGGTAGGGAAATTAGGGGCTGCTTCTGACTAGATGCAATTTTATATAATTATTGTTTTTATATATATTGTAATCCAGTCTCTGGATCCATTATGATGAAATGAAAGGTCATTAATGCTCTTAATAAATTAACTATTTTTAAAAATCATTGTAAAATATCAGTGCAATAATCATTAACGAGGTTTGAATACATTTTTTCCTATTCCTATTTGGAAATGTTCTTCCATTATATATATATAACTTTTCAAACAATTAACTGCTTCTGAAGGCAGTAGTATCACAACTTGAGCAACAACATTGAGTTGAATTGTCTACAATTCACCAACCAGCAGAGGGAGTTCAATAATATTTTTAAAAATATTAACAGGCATTTTAGCCTTAACATAAAAATGTTAATGTGTCACACAACAAACAAAAGCACCAGGAACATCTTAAAGAAATAATTTGGGAGAGGGAAGCAGTGGGCAAAAGCATATTGTAGATTTAACATATTGTAGATTTAATCAGCACTAGGAAAATTACTGTATAACCAAAAGCCAAAACTCACTGAACAGTATTCCTGGCACCGTTGCCTTTGATGTATGAGAGAGGCTGTCTTAGCAGCATCACCCTTAGTGTATAGGAAAGTCTCAGAACCAGTCCCATCAGTGTCACTGTTAGGGCTAGAGCAGGAGCCACTATCAGCTCAGTAGTCTTGCTGTTGGTGAGGGTAGGGCCAGGAGTCGGTGAGGTTCCAGAATCATGGTTGTTGGCGTGGGGCACTCAATCAGGGTTACTCCATTTGGTGGGGGGAGAGATATGAAATAACTTGGGGAGGAGTCAGGACAGAGTGGATCTTCTGTTTTGGTCTGTGGTGGCCTTGCTGAGGTCACACATAATAGAAAATGAGTCACAGGGAACAGCTGAATCTGCTGCACTCCCATTGATTCCTATTCCACCTCTCTCAGAATTTCTTCTCAGAGCTCTGCTAGCAGAAAGGAAGCTCTGGAGGAAGGCTGTTGCAAACAAAGGGATTTGGATATTCAAGCAGGAGTGGGCTGTGTCCAGTGCCACAAAGTCTATCCTCCAAAGTAGCCATTTTCTCCAAGGAAACTGATCTCTGTAGTCTGGAGATGAGCTGTAATTCAGGGGATCCCTATGTCCCACCTGGAGGCTGACATCCCTAATAAGAGCTACTATACCTGGATCCAAGGACTATGCACAGTTTGCACGAGGATTCCTTTCTTCCCAGATCTTCCCTTGAACTGGCAGCCATTTCTGAACCTAGGAAAATATATTCTCAGGTCTTGCTAGGATTGCCAACCTCCTAGTGGTGCCTAGAGATCTGCCAAAGTTACAAGCGATCTCCAAATAACACAGATCATTTCCCCTGAGGAGAACTGCTTCTTCGTGTGGTGGGCTTTATGACAGCCAAGATGAATGCTTCCTTAATGTGCTCAGGCAAGGTACTACACACACAAAAATATAACTAACATTTAACAAGCATTCCACGGCTTGGGCCCTATGTATCTGAAGGACGCTTATCTCCTTATGCCCCCAAAGGACTCTTCAGTTTGCGGACGCTAATCTGCTTGTGATCCCTGGCCCCAAGGAAGTGCACCTGGCCTCAATCCCAGACCAGGGCCTTTTTAGTCCTGGCCCCAACCTGATGGAATGAGCTCCCAGAAGAGCTGAGGGCCCTGACAGAGCTATCAAAGTTCTGCAGGGCCTGTAAAACAGAGTTCTTCCACCATGTCTTTTGTTGAGTCCAGGGCTAGGAACCACAGGGGGCCCTCAGGCCACACTGTAACACCATTCCCCAAGACAGTTCACCGGCTGGGAAAGGGAGGGTAGGGGGGATTATGCCATTTGCTGGCAGGGGCTCATGGGAACTGTAGTCCATGAACATCTGGAGGACCACAGGTTGACTACCCCTGATTCAATTAATACCAATTCGACATTAGTTCTGTTGGTCTTGTGACAGCGTCCTTTCCTCAGTTGGTTATGCTGGAATTCTCTAGCTTGACAATAGGGTTTAGCTTATCACATTCGTCTGAGGTTCTGTTGGGATTCTCTGGTTCAACATTTGTTCTGTTGGGCTTGTTAATTCTGTTTGCATATGGAAGCTTTTAGCCAGTAGTTGGTTATTCTTCTGTGTTTGGCTATTGGCTTCTTTGAATTTCACCCCATAGTAAGCAATGGAGATAAAGATAGGTGGAGACTTTTTTCAGAGGCCCAGAGAATTGGGTCCCTCAATCTACTCTATTTGAAGCCAGGGATGTCTTTAGCAGACAGGCAGGACTAGGTTCCCTGAAATGTTGGTGTCATTTGTACAATACCCAATCCAGCCCCAAGAAAATAATCACCCATAGGGAATAATGAACCTGAAAGATTTCAGAATTTCCCTCCTACCCAAAATCTAAATGTCAGAGTACTTACTGGGCGATCCAGCTATCCTGAAGTCCCACTACTTATGCTTTTCCTATTATCTGGAAAATACCAAACAGTTTTCAGGTACACATCTCTATTCACACCTATTACTAAACATGGAGGTAAATTGTTCACACCTATTACTAAACATGGAGGTAAATTGTTCTTCTAGTCTAGTGATCAAGGAGTAAAAAAGGTTCTGCTGCTTGAATGCAATGTTAATTCTTGCACAACAATACTAATACCCTATTTTCCTTCTGCTTCTATTTCTTCAGACTCACCTTATAGACAATAAATAGCAACAGGGATAGTTACAATGGGCATACTATATAAAACTATCCAGCAACTTCAATTGGACTTTGACCTGCCCACCAACCCCCCCCCTTTGTCATACCTTTTCCCTACCTGTAGATCTCTCTTCTTCTATCTTACTGGTTATTACTTCCAGGCCACCCTGTCTCTCCTCCGTATCCAATCAGGAAATACATCTGATCACCACCCAGGTGGCTTCTCATCTTTTTCTCCAATTTTTACTATTTTGGGACTCTATAACAGCAGACAGAATTGTTCTTCTGGCTATTAAAAAAACAAACCCTTTTTGTGAAACCACAAATCCTAGTCTGGCATTTTTCCTTTTTGGATTACATCCTGCCCAGTAAACTGGTGCCCACTTTGGTGTTAGGGCCCCAGTAACAAACCACATTTGGTTCTTCTGAATACTGTTCCCTGATGCTGCACCTAACCCACATCTCAGGACAGTCACAACACTTGTGAATGGCGCATGGCGGGCTGCCAATGAGATTAGAGGACTGGTAAACTGTGGGTTTCTCTGAGTTGTGAGCCACAAGTCAGGAATGGAAAGTCATATCCCTCTAACAACTTCCCACCCTTGTCTGCAGCCACCTGTGAAAAGAGCAAGCTAGCCACTGTGGGTTTTCCTTCCCTTAGCTTGCTTTCCTCCAGGTGCCTTGGCAACTCATTCCATCACCTGAGCTGCTATGCCTCATGCTAGAAACAGAACAAGAAAGCAAGAAGAAAAATAAAAGACTTTTGTGAACAGATGATCACTGTTTAGCTTAGAACATACTTCTACAGTGGGAAGTCTGACCACCCGTCATTTCCTTTGTTGACTTCTTACTCTCTGTAAGGTAGTGTAGCTTCAGCATCTCATTCTCACCTGAGCTGCAGGCCTCAAAAGTAATTGAGGCACAGGTTTCTTTCTACAAAGCATGCTGTGAGCTGGCCAGCAATGCTACCTGGGTGCCTCTCTTTGGAACATTCCTGGGCCTGCCCAAGAAGTGGGAAGCCTGAGAACTCTTTACTTCCATCTCTACCTTCTTCTCTCACAAGCTTGAAGTAGAGGAGTCCTCTGCAATTGCAGGCTAAATCTGAATGAACATGCTTTTACACCTTCCCCAGCAGAGTCTGCTGAGCATTCTATGCACATTGACCTGACATTAAATTCCACTGAACAAAGTGGGGCTTGTTGCTAAGTAAACTTACATAGGATGAAACAGCTTTGTACTGGGTTGCTTCCCAAGTCATCTGGACCTGTCCTGTGTGATGAAAAGGGCAGGAAAAGGCAGGAAGAGCTCTTCAGAAATTGAGATGATTCCATCATTAATAAAGGCACAAAATAAAAGTTTTATTTTCAAACACAACACAATTTGTCCATGATGATTACACAAAGGCTGCAGAAATATAGCAGTTCTGTGTATAAGGCTGGATCAACATATGCAGCTGAATAAATGGGGCAAACTGCTATTGAATGTTAACATATAAAACAGAACAATGAAGATGTTTAACAGACTCAAAGATCAAGCAGGAATAACAAGTTTAGTTTATAAGGTTACCATTTGTTTGGGTTAAATTCTGAGGGGAAATACAGTGAAGTAAATGAACATGTCAAGATTGGAGATTAATGTATCTCCAACTATGGAGACAGAGATGGTCTGTTAAACGTATTAATTGTGTTGTATGCTGATTTACTGCTCATTGTATCTGAGGAAGTGTGCATGCACATGAAAGCTCATACCTTGAATAAAACTTTCTTGATCTTAAAGCTGCCACTTTACTCAAAACATTGTTCTACTGCTTCAACAAGGCTACTCACTTGAATCTATAAAACAGAACTCCTTGCAAATAAAAGATTTAGCACCGAGAGAAGATTTAACCACTCTGTCTCCTGCTCAAGTTCAACTTGAAGCAACCAGTGGACATGGGGTAACATCTTCTGACATTATATAATAAAACTACTCTCACTCTAATTCCCACTGGGGGGGGGGGCAAAGAGGATTTCCAGAAGCCTTTAGAAAATATTGTTCTGTTTCTTTGATCAAGATTTAACATGCTGTTATTTACCTCCATACTACAAAAGCACCAACCTTAAGCCTTTCTTAAGCCTTTATTGAACCTTAAGTCTCTATTGGACAAAACATGTCCCCCCAGGTTTTTGGCAATCCTGTGGGCAAATTATTTTTTCTCAGTCTTCATCTATATTATTTTATTTGTCGTATGGCAGAGCTACACACAGAAAGCATATCTGTAAACCGCCCGTGGCGCCGCGGGCGCCACGGACTAAATAAAGCAGTAAGGGGTCCTGGGGCGGGATGAGTCCGGGATGAGGAAGGGTCCAGATTGGACCCTTCCTCATGACAGACAATCGGGGCCGATTCCCAGCCCCAGGAATTGCGAGCCGCGCGCAGCGCGGCTCGCAGTTGCTCCCGGCCTGACGCGGCGAGAGGCGCGAAGCGCCTCTTGCCGCGTCAGGCCACCGCCTGAGGGAGCCCCCGGCAGTCGCGCGGAGCGCGGCTGCCGGGGGCTCCCTGTCCGGCGGCCTGACGCGGCGAGAGGCGCGAAGCGCCTCCCGCCGCGTCAGGCCGCCGCCTGGGGGAACCCACCGATGCCTTGAAGAAAAAAAAAGACCTGCCGCTCGGACCGCGGCCTAGGGGAATCCCGCACTCAAATAAAAAAAAAACCGCGAGAACCGCCGCTCGGCCCGCCGCAGGGGGACTCCCAGACTCAAAAACAACAAAAAAACGGGGAGAGAACCGCCGCTCGGCCCGCCGCAGGGGGACTCCCGGACACCGAGAAAACCAAAAACAGAGACGCGCCGCTCCGACCGCCGCCTGGGGGAACTCCCGGACTCAAAGAGAAAAAAACCAGCGAGAACCGCCGCTCGGCCCGCCGCACGGGGACTCCCAGACTAAAAAAAAACACAAAAAACCGGGGAGAGAACCGCCGCGAAAAAGACGCCCTGCACGCCGCAAAGGAGCCTCCGGAGCGCCCTCTCAAAGGTAAGCCATCCCCGCCTTTCCCACCCCCACCCCGCCCGTCCCTTTCCCCGGCCGAAACACACTCGCTCCGCACGTCCTTACCTTCCTCCTGCCCCTCCAACGCCCTTTTCTGCCTTCCCGATAGCGCTGTGGCTAGGCCGCGCGTCCTTCACGGCCGCCGCCACAGCACTAGACTGAACCAGGCATGCGCGGACTCCGGCGCATGCCTGGTTCCCTTCCCCAACACAGCCCTGCCCCACCCCTCTAACACGCACGCGCGCCATCCCGCTACCGCGCCGCCCTCCCCGTCGCCTCGCTGCCCACCACCCCTCAGCCTCGCTACTGCCTCCCCCAGGCCCGCCATGGACACCGGGCCACACCCGACGACGAGACTTGCCCGCCTGCAATCGCGACTAGCCCGCCTGCCGCGCCGGCCTCAGCACCCTGGGTCCCTGCAAGGTCAGACGCTGCCGCCTTTCGCCTACCCTTACTTACCAGGCCCGCCCAGACCACTCCCGCCAGGGTGCCTATCATTGATCGGGATGGGTGGCTTCCTGTGCCCGCCTGTCTCCCTTGCCCATACTCCCCTTTCAAAGCCCATTTTTACAAATGGGCTTTTTTTACTAGTAATATATATAAGACATGAAGCCATGTAAATACACCTAAACACTAATATCTAAATTTTCCAATCGTCTTCCCTTTCTCTCCCCATAGCAGACTCCCCATGAGGGAGGTGGGGTAGAGAGCCTCATAGGGAAGCTGGCAACACTAAGAGGAAGACTCTCTGTGCACAGAAGTCTTGACCTTAGTAAGGTTTTTTGTACTGTTTTTTAATTTGCCAGGCCAAGGTTATTTGCCAGGCCAATAAGTCATTTTGCTACCATGTGTCTCCAGACATTTACTTGTTCTCTATTTACAGATTCAGGCTGTAAATATTTATTTAAATCTTCCTGCACTTTCCAGATTCACAGGACTGATGCTGGTCTGCCTGTCTGCGCCCCAGAATACAAACAGTTGCTGGTAAGGGCTGGCCATAGCCCTTAGCCCAGGAGGGACACACCTGCACCACTCCCTCCCAACTGCAGGAAAAAATGGCTCCTTTGAAGGCTGGACTTTGAGACATTGTATGATTTTGAAGTCCCACCTCCAAACCTCCAGGAATATTTCCAACCCAGGGGTAGCCAACTTACAGGTGTGGCCTGGAGAGCTCCTGGAATTACAGCTCACCTGCAGAGTATAAAGATCAGCTCCCCAGGCAGAAAGGGCTACTTTGTGGTAGGGTTGTGGTAGAGAAGAAACATTTAAGGCCTCCCACACAGGTTGTTGTTGAATTGAAAGACTTGAGGCTTACTGCACAGGGTTGTTGTGCAGATGAAACAGGAGACAAAAGAGCCAGTTTCCTCTGCAGAATAATGCTGTGCAGTGGCCTCAAATCTGCAGAGAGTTGCAAAGAAGAAAGACACATGACTTGGCTGTGTCTACCCCCGGCCAAAGCAGTATTTTACGTGAGAAGGGGCTTTTCTGTGGTCTCCCTGTCAGGCAACTGTTTGGCAGAAGAGGAAAGTTCCCCCCCCCTCAAAAGGAAGGCCCTCAGGCTCCCTTGCATTGCTCTCTGAAGGAAAATGCCTCCCTCCCCTCAGTCAGGGGCTGTCAGAGGCTCCTTCACAGCAGGCCTGAAGGGGGGGAGGGGGAGGAAGCGCACTCTCCAGCCTCCTGCCAGTTCTGTCAGGGTTCTGAGGGAATTTGCAGTTGGACATGACAGTTAGGACAGCCTTGGGGCAAAAAGGGTTGGTGCAGCCTGTGTTCTCATCCCCCTTGGCAGCCCTACTGACCTCCTCTCCCTACGGTGGTCAGGAGCAGACTGGCAGCCAGACTGGGCTGGGTGAATGGAATTTTGGTCTGTCCTGGTGAGGGGCCAATTGGAAGGCACTTTGCGCGCCTCCCCATTGGCTGCTTGGTCCTTGAGTGGCACTTGGAGGGGTGAATTAAGAGCCGCTTCGCCCCTCTGAGTTTTTATCACAGACAGAGCCTGGCCTATCTCCTCCCCAATAGCCCTTAGAGCTTTATTTTATAACCGCAGGAGCGGTTAAAGAAGATATGAAGGCTACTAAAGACATTAAACTACAAAACAACTCAAGAACTATCAAGCATTGCTATTCAGTAGACATTTTAAAGCTATGGCTGGAAGGTTGTATTTCTTCCCAGTTTCTTGCCAGGCATCCTATATTCACTTTCTTCCAGCCACTGCAGTCCTAAGAAGCCACACACTTATAAGTCACAGTAGTGCAGCAGCAAGACAAGCGCTCCTAGAGAATAAGATTAGAGTACCACGACATACTGAAGCAACATGGAAGAAGCAGGGCAAATACAAGAATTAATTTCAGCACATGCCTTACATTAAAAATAATGAACAAAACATAGGAACTCTTCCTTATCGTTACAAATGTCAACATTATTAAAAGACGGAGCATCATTTAATCATATATTAAGAATTAAATGGTATTTACGAATGCCCAGAAAAATACCACCTTTTCCCAGCTAAGTATATTTTAAAACCAACTCTGACATAAGAAGTATGATTCAGCATCCTCTGAGTTAATCACTGCTTGACAATAATGCTGTTTAAAAGATACCCATAAATGCTTTCGGTTCAGCTAAAAATTAAGTTTAGCCCCAGATCATTTTAACTATAGTTAAAAGAACACGTGCCAATTAGAATACACTGAACTGAATTAAAATCTTTGGATTTGATTATGAATATACAATGTATATTGTTTTTAAGGTTTTAATATCCATATTTTAAGAATGAATGTGAATGAATCATAGAATCATAGAAAAATAGAGATGGGCCATACAGGCCATCTAGTCCAGCCCCCTGCTCAATGCAGGATCAGCCCAAAGCATCCTGAAGCATCCAAGAAAAGTGTGTATCCAACCTTTGCATGAAGAATGCCAGTGAGGGGGAGTTCACCACCTCCTTAGGCGGTGAGGGGGAGTTCACCACCTCCTTATTCCACTGCTGAACTACTCTGACTGTGAAATTTTTTCCTGATATCTAGCCTATATCGTTGTACTTGTAGTTTAAACCCATTAATGCATGTCCTTTCCTCTGCAGCCAACGGGAACAACATCCTGCCCTCCTCCAAATAACAACCTTTCAAATACTTAAAGAGGGCTATCATGTCCCCTCTCAACCTCCTTTTCTCCAGGCTGAACATTCCCAAGTCCCTCAACCTATCTTCATAGGACTTGGTCCCTTGGCCCCAGATCATCCTCGTCGCTCTCCTCTGCACCCTTTCAATTTTATCTATGTCCTTCTTGAAGTGAGGCCTCCAGAACTGCACACAGTACCCCAGGTGTGGTCTGACCAATGCCGTGTACAATGGGACTATGACATCTTGTGATTTTGATGTTGATACAGCCCAAAATGGCATTTACCTTTTTTACCGCTGCATCACACTGCCTGCTCATGTTTAGTTTACAATCCACAAGTACCCCAAGGTCTCGTTCACACACTGTGTTACCTAGAAGCGTATCCCCCATCCAGTAGGTATGCTTTTCATTTCTCTGACCCAGATGCAGAACTTTACACTTATCTTTATTAAACTGAATCTTGTTCTCATTTGCCCATTTTTCCATTGTGTTCAGATCTTGTTGAACTCTGTTTCCATCTTCTGGAGTTTTTGCCATTCCTCCCAATTTGGTTTCAACTGCAAACTTGATGAGTAGTCCCTCCACCCCCTCATCTAGATCATTAATAAATATGTTAAAAAGTACCAGACCGAGCACTGAGGTACCCCGCTACTCACCTCCCTCCAGTCTGATGAAAAACCATTGACAACAACTCTTTGAGTGCGGTTCTCTAACCAATTCCCTATCCACCTAACTATCTGAAAATCGAGATTGCAGTCCTTCAATTTATCCTTCAGAACATAATGGGGAACCTTATCAAAAGCTTTACTAAAATCCAAGTAAACGACATCAACCGAATTTCCACGATCCAGCAAACCTGTTACTTGGTCAAAAAAGGAAACTAGGTTAGTCTGACAGGACCTGTTGGAGACAAATCCATGCTGACTTCCTTGGATCACCAAATTGTCCTCCAGATGTTTGCAGATCGCCCCCTTTAATATCTGCTCCATTATCTTCCCCACAACAGAGGTCAGACTCACTGGTCTGTAGTTTCCCGGGTCATCCTTCCTCCCTTTTTTGAAGATCGGAATAACGTTTGCTCTCTTCCAGTCCTCCGGGACATCTCCAGTCCTTAAAGAGGTCCCAAAGATGATGGACAAGGGTTCTGCAAGTTCTCCGGAAAGTTCTTTGAGCACTCTCAGGTGAATTTCATCCGGCCCAGGGGATCTGAACTCATCCAGTGCAGCAAAATGCCCCTCAACAACCTCTCTGTCCATGTCAGTCTGCCAACCAGACATCTCTGGGCTACTGCCATCTCTAGATGTGCCTAAACACTTTGACCTGTGGAAAAAACAGATGTAAAATAGGCGCTGAGCCTTTCTGCTTTTCTTGCATCCTCCATTAGAGTTTGTCCATCCGCACCCAACAGTGGGCCTATTGCCTCCTTTACGTTTGCTCATCACATAACTGAAAAATATTTTCGTGTTACAGTGGACTTCCCTGGCCAATCTTAGCTCACTCTCAGCTTTGGCCTTTCTGATGATTGATCTACGGTGCCTAGTAACCTGTAGGTACTCTTCTTTAGAGCTCTGTCCTTCCCTCCATTTCCTGAACATTTCCCTTTTCTTTCTTAGTTCCTCTTAAAGTTCTCTGTTCATCCAAATAGGCTTCTTAGAGCTCCTGCAGTTTTTTCGTCTTTCTGAGATAGTCATTGATTGAGCATGCAATAGCTCTTGTTTGAGTAGTGCCCACCCTTCACATGCTCCCTTCCCTGCCAGTATTCTCGTCCATGGTATGACACTCATCATGTCTCTGGCTACAAGCTTCCTTGCCTCTCCATTTCAAAAGGAATTCTATGAGGACATGGTCACTTCTCCCTAGGGTCCCCACCTCCTTCACCTCATCCACCAACTCTTGCCTGTTGGTCAGTATTAAGTCCAGTATGGCTGAACCTCTTGTGGGTTCATCTTGTGGGTTCATTCATCATTTGATAAATGAAATTGTCAGCCAGGCAGGTCAGAAAGTTGCATGACTGAGGACGCTTTGCAGAGTTTGTTTCCCAGCACACATCTGGGAAATTGAAGTCACCCATGATGACAAGGTCCTGCCGCTTGGATATTTTCTCAAGCTGCTCACAAAGTGCAGCATCCACATCCTCTCGTTGGTCAGGCGGTCGGTAACAGACACCAACCACCACACTGTTTGTTTTCCCCTCGCTTATTTTCACCCAGATGCTTTCCACTGTAGATACACTCTCCTTCACTAGAATTTCCTGACAGGTAAGCCCTTTCCTGACATACAGTGCCTCTCCTCCACCTGTTTGATCTATTCTGTTTTTTCTGAACATTTCATATCCATCCACTACTACATCCCAGTCATGAGAATCATTCCACTAAGTTTCTGTGATGCCTACTAGATCATACCTTTCGATCAGCACGAGGAGTTCCAGCTCTTCCTTCTTATTATTGCCCATGCTTAGTATAAAGGCATCTGAATCCTTTTACTTTTGGCTCCCTATGAGCTGGCCTTCCTGGTTGGGCTGCCCCCGATCGGTCTCCTTCCTTACACTCCCTATGTTGAACGTCTCCTCCCCCTTGTGGCTTTAGTTTAAAGCTCTTCTGATGAATCTCCCCAGGTTCTTCCCCACATTCTTCCCCAAACACATTTTTCCCCAACTTGGATAAGTGCAGTCCATCAGGTGCTAGTAGGCCTTCCTCAAGAAAGCCTATCCCATGGTCCCAGAAACGAAATCTCTCCTGCCGGCACTAACTACGCAGCCACTGATTTACCTCCATTATCTTCCTCTCCTGATGCATTCCTCTTCCCTTGACAGGCAAGATTGAAGAGAATACCACTTGTGCCCCCATTTGCTTGAGCTTCCTCCCTAGATATTGATAGTCTGTTTTAATAGGAGCGATGGTATTCATATACTGTACACCGCCCTGAGCCACATGGAAGAAGAGTTGGTTCTTATATGCCACTTTGGTGTAGTGGTTAGGAGTGTAGACTTCTAATCTGGCATGCCGGGTTCAATTCTGCACTTCCCCACATGCAACCAGCTGGGTGACCTTG
Organism: Paroedura picta; assembly: GCF_049243985.1. Taxonomy (NCBI): domain Eukaryota; kingdom Metazoa; phylum Chordata; class Lepidosauria; order Squamata; family Gekkonidae; genus Paroedura; species Paroedura picta. The sequence goes on along the minus strand of NC_135369.1, from coordinate 90,871,246 downwards.
GGCTCGCCACAGCACTGATAAAACTGTTCTGACCGGGCAGTGATATCAGGGCTCTCTCAGCCTCACCTCCCTCACAGGGTGTCTGTTGTGGGGAGAGGAATGGGAAGGCGACTGTAAGCCACTTTGAGCCTCCTTCGGGTAGGGAAAAGCGGCATATAAGAACCAACTCTTCTTCTTCTTCTTCTTTTTTCTTATATGTCACTTTTTCTCCCAGAAGGAGTCTCAAAGCAGCGTACAGTTGCCTTTCCTCTCCCCACAACAGATACCCCATGAAGTAGGTGAGGCTGAGAGAGCCCTGATATTATATTAGCGCTCTGTCAGAACAGCTTTTTCAGTGCTGTAGTGAGCCCAAGGTCACCCAGCTGGCTGCATGTGGAGGAGGAGCAGGGAATCAAACCCGGTTCACCAGATTAGAAGTTTGCACTCCTAATCACTACTCCAAGCTGGCTCTCACCAAGCTTTCTGTATAATGAGTGAGATGAAACATTAAATGTACAATATACATGTACAATATACATGGGAGGGCAGTATATAAATTAAATAATAATAAAAAACAGCTACAGAATTGCAGGCAAAGGAACAGAAAATTTGGTGCTTTATGTGAGCCACTTAAATAGTGAGGGAGCTAACAAAACCAAGTTGTTGTTCCTTCACCATCTTATAAACCTTCTTCTATCAGCTGCTCCAAAACTGATGCACAAGACTACATACAAACACTGTCAATATGCTACTCATTGAAAAGCAAGACATTTTCAAGAAGCAATTCCATTTATATAGCACATTCATGGGTGGTACGCAGACGTTAAATCCCATTAGCTATATGCCAAAGATTTAATATTTTGTCCTTTAAAAAGAACTAACTAATAACACACTCATGAAGACCAACACAGAAGCTACACATAAAAATGCCAGTGAATGGGCTTTGACTGACATCTGCATGAAGATATATCAGGAAAACTCTACGATACAGTGCATAAGTTAGACCAGAAAACAAATACTAAAACAAGAAGTGGACAAGTTGAAAACTAACATCCATTATTTACCTGGGCCCATTGTACACACATTAGATCAGGGGTAGTCAAACGGATGTCCATGGACTACAATTCCCAGAAGCCCCTGCCAGCATTCGCTGGCAGGGACTTCTGGAAATTGTAGTCCATGGACATCTGGAGGGCTGCCGTTTGACTACCCCTGCATTAGATAATACATTTTCAATCTGCTTTTGCACTAGATTTTTCTGTGCCACTGTATAGATCAATGGTGCGGCTTCACATGGAATACTATGTTGAGTTCTGGTCACTATCTCAAAAAAGACACTGCAGAGCTGGAAACAGTACAGAGGGATGCATCTAAGATGATCATGGGATTGCACCTTCTCTATAGCAAAAGGCTGAAAAGGCCGGGACTTTTCAGTTTTGAAAAGAGATGAAAAAGGGGGGACATGACAGAACTCTATAAAATTTATTCATATTGTGATGTGAAGAGAGTTGATAAACAGAAATTTTTCTCCCTCTCCCAAAATACTAGAATTTGAGGGTATCCAATGAAGTTGATGGGCAGTAGGTTCAGGAAGGAAATACTAGTTTACACAGAGAGTGAATAAATGTAGAATTTACTGTCAAAAGATGTAGTGATGTCCACAGGAATAAAGCACTTTAAAGGGAAATTACAGTATTTGCTGGCGTATAAGACTACTTTTTTCCTCTGAAAAACATGCCTCCAAGTGGGGGGGTCATCCTATACGCTAGGTGCACTTCAATTGGGATAGACAGCTGCACATAGTGGCCCATAGTGCTGTAATGTAATGTAACAAACTGTATATTTTGAGTGGAAATGTTGGGGGGTCGTCCTATACGCCCAGTCGTCTTATATGCCGGCGAATACGGTAGATTTATGAGGGATAAGTTTATCCACAGCTACTAAGCCATGGTGACTAGCATTACACCTCTGAATCACAGAACCAGGAGGCAACTTCAGGGGAAGGCCTCAGCCTCTATGCCCTGTTGTTGCTGTTCCAGAGGGATTTGTTGGCTACTGGGTAAGATAGGATGCTAGGCTAAATGGACTATTAGCAGGGTTCTTCATTTGTTCTTGTTCTTAAATGCAATGATAGGAACAGTTTGCAACCTAAGATTGTACAGCTTCTTGAATTAAAAAATGAACCAAAACACTTGAAGCACAAGGTGAAGAGTAAAGTCATTACTAGTTGTGTTATAGAAAGCATTCCTTAAAAATGTCTTTTTCTGCTTCCAACTGCAGTAATGACAAGAGATCTTTTCAAGATGTCTGCTCATCTGCAATGGATGATTATGCACAATTGCTCAAGTTTCCTCATCAAAAGGAAACATACAGCAAAGAAGCCAACAATCTTAAAGCTCACAACCCTTCCACTACAATGAGCTGATCTATCGCACGACTATACAGGTTGAAGGGAAAGGAATTGTCATGGTCCTCAAGAAACGTGCAGGCCAGCAGAAACTTATCACCTCCCATGAAAACAAAAATGCATGTGCCATGCTCAGCAGCTTCCGTCATGTCATCCGCAAGAACAATTACCATAAGGACCTGCACATGGCTAGCTTGCACCATGTTAATACAATTTTGCACAGCCAGAAGCCAATGGTCGCGAAGAGACTGTTATAAATAACTCTCTTCGAACTGATGTCTCTTTGCCTCTACCTGCAAAGCAGGAACTCTCTTTACCACACAGATTAACTGTGTGGTAAAGAGAGTTCCTGCTTTGCAGGTAGAGGCAAAGAGACATCAGTTCGAAGAGAGATAGATAGGAACACTGACCACTCACTTTTCTGATTTCATCGAACTTTCCCTAGAGGGTTAAATTCCTGTTTCCTACTTCCTCTTCCCTTCTTCCTTCAAGCCTGCAACATGATGGATGCAGAGCTGCCTGAATCATCTCTCTCCATCCAGCTACTTAGAGTAGGAAGCTTCTGTTTACCTTTTAATGTGTAATATCAAGTTAACTAATAAACAATTCTTATATTAGTGAAGGAGAACTACCAGTGTTTTCTTTGTTGTTTTCTGACCACATGCACTCAACTGTACGCTGCACTTATCAGCCCACCAAGGCACACTGCACAAGATATTAAGACTTTTACCACAAGTCTACCAATTAATATTCTTCACAAGCAGATCCAGGCTACCAAGGCTGCCTTTAAAAGGTAGCCAGATTATCTAATAAAGTTTTTTTTTGGGGGGGGGGCACCCCAAAGAAATATGGAGGAGGAGAATCACTTAACATTTCCTCACCTATTCTTCTACTAAAAAACGGTGTCATTAAAGACATCTATGCATGGGTCTATACAGGAAAAGTGAAGGCAAAGCTCCTGTGTTTATTTCTAGCCATAGAATCCCAGTGCAGGAAAAACATTTTGGAGAGGAAATTATGTTAGGAAATAGTACCTCCTTTCCACTCATCTATGAAGTGCTTTGAATCTCCCTCCACTAGTCTGCAACAATTCAGTAGTGAACCCAACCCAGACACAATTCTAAAATATGTATCTCTGGCAATCATGTTTAGGTTGTTCCTAATGGCTACTTTAAAACTTGTACATTTCTTTACCAAATTTATAGCACAACTATATTGGGGAAATGAGGTCTATGCATCAAGTTTTATTACAGCCCCATTTAGGGATGACATCTTTTTGTCACTACATCTACAAGCAATGCCAGGCCCCAGTCAGTGAAAAAGACAAATGAATATTGAATCTTTTACAACTGTGTTGATTTGGCTCTACTTCACATCATGTGTTTTTTCCCCTTGTAACTGCATATTCTTTTCTTCTCTCACACATGCACTGTTACTGTCTGCTGTATAACATACACAATTGGTGTGCTTTCTCCCCAAATTGTTATATGCTATCATAGGGAATTCCCCCCCATTAAGAAGCAGGGGACTTATGATGTCCTTGTAGGGTTCCAAAGATAAAAGACATTCAGAGGTGGTTTGCCATTGCCTTCCTCTGAGACTAGGGCTGACACTTCCGAGCCATCCATCCCACTCCTTGAAAAAAAGTACTGCCTGCATAATCTCAACTGTGCATGTGCACACAGTGCCAAACTACAATGGAAAAATGTTGAAATGGAGATGCTATGAAAATGCTGAAGTAACAGTATAAAAACTGTGCAAGACCTGTCTAGCACAGCACCTATTCAATACATACACAAGAATTATTCAGAAAATGACAAGTGATGGCCCCAGTAATGCATATGATTGGCCAAAATCTCTGCAATACAAAAAGCATTCATCAAACCATTAATATATCCTAGACCAGGGGTAGGCAAACTGTGGCCCTCCAGGTGTACATGGACTACAATTCCCATGAGACCCTGCCAGTGAATGCTGGCAGGACCTCATGGGAATTGTAGTCCATGGACATGTGGAGGGCCACAGTTTGCCTACCCCTGTCCTTGACCAATCTAAAGCAACTATAACACTCAAAGTTTTTTTAGTGGAAACTGCAAGTGTAAATACTCAGCCACTTATACTAGCTATAAACAGGCAACATTGAGCAAATGAGTCCATGTTAAAAGACAGTCCTCAAACCCACAATACAGGGGCCATGGCCTGCCATTTCTCTGAAAGAACTAATCTGCTGTCTACATTGTTATTACATTAGTGCATTTCAGAATGTACTATGGAAGTATTCTTTTTACATTTATTAACAACTGAAACCTGTAACATTTTATCATGGCAGAACTGTTCATTAAAAAAGTAACTTGGGTCACCGTGAAACCACTATCCCATTTTGTACTTAAAGGTTCATGTTTTTCAAGTACCACCCCTGAACAACATGCTTAATTCATATGCAGTAGGATTATTAAATCGGGAAGAGATACATATAGCACTGGTGAGAGAAGTACATTTTTCTTCTTACTATTTTCCATTACTTTCATTCTTCTATATATTTTTCCCACAAGCAAAGAGTCTTAAATCTATTTTAATGCTTTAAGCAAGGCCTAAGAAATGGGTGGCGATGAGGAACAAGATTTCACTCCTTGTTAAAACATGGATGTCCAAATGCAAGATATAAAGTTTTGCACAGAATCCAAGTTCAGTTTGTCCAGTAGTTGGATTCTATGCAAAATATTCTAAGACGTGACTTAAAAGTTTTAGACCTACAGTGATGAAGAGGTTTCATGGGTTCAACTTCAAGCTCTGGCAGGACACTACGCACCCTATATAGTGCCTATCAAGCATGGAGCTGAAAGCCCCCAAGGCAGGAGAGTGTGTAACTCTTGCTAAAGGAAGCTGGTTCCAGTGAGCACTGTTCTTCTTCCACACATGGATAAACGTAATAAAAGGCATGTCCGCACACACCCCTGTGCAAATAACAGTGTTTCCTACTAGGTTCAGGCCAACCAAACCACCACCCGTTTAGCTTTCTTGCATCCAAAAGCCGAAGCGATCTCCTTTCCCCCGAAGGCAAATCAGCCCAAGAACGAAGTGCCAAGCCACCTACTTGTGCTCAGAAAACAATCGGTCAAGCGTCTAAAGCAGCTAGCCGAAGAAGATTCATCTTCCATGTCTGGCCCTAACAGGAGGGGAGTCGGGAAAGCGGAGAAAGTGAAGAAGGTGTCCCTTGCCGGCCACTGTTTCGAAGTCCGGCTCCTGCCTCTGCCTCCGGGCCCGTCAGCACGGGCGGCTCCCCCTCCTCCTAGCAGATTGTAGGACCACGAGCCAGAAAGAGCCGGGCACAAAAGCCGAGGGCCAGGAGGCGCTCGCTGCTGCTGCTGCTCCCGATGACGACGACGGCGACGCTGACCGGTGGCGCCTTCGGAACTCGAAGGTGGTAGCAGCAAATCCTGGAGGGACGGAGGGAGAAACAGCCGCCTCCTGCCGCCGCCGGGGTAGACGATCAGAGAAGCAGCAGCTCCTGCTGCAGCTGACGCCGCCACTCCAACATCTCTGCCTGATACCCTGATTGCTTTCTCCTTTCCTGCCCCCCCGCGGGGACTTGAGAGGCTGAAGGAAGATGAGGAGGGGGAAAGCGGAGGAGGAGGCGGCGGCGGCGGCAAAAAGTAAAAGGAAGATGGAGAAGGGGAGGGAAAGGAGGGGACGGGAGAAGAAGCCGCCGCCGCGTTGGAGACGAGGTTACAGGAGGCTGTCCCCGCCGCGCAGCAGCAGCAGCTGGTTACGAGGACACGGGAGGAGCTGCAAGCAGCCCGGCCGCTTCCCGGGGAAGGCACCCCGCCCCCGCCGCTCTCCAGGCCGAGCGAGTGGAGCCGCCCGGGGCTGGCGCTGGAGCCGAGCTTCCCCCCTCTTCCTGCAGCTGCAATCAGGGGGGCCTGGGGGCGGGCTGAGTGTGCTTTCTCGGGGTTGGCCATACAGCTTCCCTCCCGCCCTTTCCGCGGGAGTTTGAGGCAGGACCTTTGCAAGTCACAGCCGGGCAGCGGGGAGGAGGGAAATGGCAGGCTGGCCGAGGGATGGACTTCGCTCGCGAGGCTCTTCTTCCGGCCCGCCAGCCGTTTTACCTTCGCCTATAGAGGCGCCCAGAAACCCCCTCGGGAAAGTCTCCTCTCCTGCCTCCGCCCACTGAGAGGGCAGCGACAACGCCGTTTCCCAACTGCTTTTAGCGTTGCTTTTCTTCTCGCGTGCCCCTCCCCTTCAGGCCACGGTGCAGGGAAGGCGCGCATCAAGCCGCCTCCGCCTCTCCAAGACAGGGTATTTCTCAAGGGGGGGGGGGGGGCAATAACTGCAGTGCCGCTTCCAATTTGCAGCTTCGGCCGTCAGGAAAACGCCCACTGGCGGGGTTTAGCGCTTCCAGGGCGACACCTCCCTCTCTTCACAGCTCCCCCTTCATGGTACGCTGAGGTTTGTCACCTGAAGAAAGTGGAGGAGGAGAGGCGGTGCGGAAAGGCACGGGAGGCACACACGCTGGTTCAACAGCAGCCCCACGCGTTTTACGCAAAGGCCAACCGCGTTCTCCCCCCCCCCCCCCAAACCCAAGTTTCCTGGGAGCCCCTTCTCTTCCTCAGAGCGGGGACACCACGCTACACGTGCTCAAAAGGCACTCTCCAGCAGTTCCGCAACCGAGCCGGCATACACACTGAGCTCCAAGACCTTGACTCGAAGACAGACTGGCACTTGAGCTCAAGCCTTCCGCCAGCACCCATACCGGCGCCTCAGACTTCTTTCCGTTCTTACGGACATTCTGCACAAAGATGTTTCTGCGTCCCATGTGTTGTGCTTGACACGGCCTCGGAAACTAGCTGTTGCACTGGACACGGCCAAGCATTCCGACGACGCGCCGCCGAAAACGAGAACGCCTGACGAACTCACGCACAAACTTTTCTCTCCGGGTTCTGCCCGCCGGCCTCAGGCAGCTGAGCGCTCGCGGAGGGGGATGCTGGCGCGGAGAGCTCAGGCGGACCAGCCAGGCGCCCTGGGACAGCCAGATGTGATCGTGGGCAGCTGCCTGCAGCGCAGTCGGCCGCGGCATCCCAAATCCAGGAAGGCGCCGAAGGGGCGCACGGGTCGCGCTGAGCACCTGCTGCAGGCGCGTGTTCGTTCTCGCTCGCTTTCAGCCCCAGGGACGGAAAGGTGCGGAGGCTGCTGGCCGCCCTTCCCTCCGCGCAAAGCGGAGCCGCATCAAGGTGTGTCACTAACGTGCTAACCTGAGAATGGGCGGCTTCGCAGGCTGGCGGCTCCTTTCCGCCCTGGAAAGCAGCGGCATGGTCCAAGCCGGTCGACCTTTTTGTTGCAAGCGGTTGAACAAACCAATGCAAACTCCGCTGGGGCTGTTCGTACGAGCGTAGTCCTTGATCTGCAGGCGGGTTGTTATAGGTCTTGTCTAAGAACAATCCACTTCTCGTTCGCACATGTGCAAGAATCAGTCGCAGCGGAAACTTGACTTCACATTACGGCAAGCTTGGCTATCATTCATCATTAATGGAAATAGACTGTTTTGCCCCCGGTGTTTTTTACTATAAGATTTGTAAAGAAATATTGTTCTCGATTCCTTTAAAAAAATACGACGATCTATTCCTATTGTTTTGGCAAGCTTAGGTAGTGGATTTTGGTTTCTGGTTTCTAAAGAAAGTTTGGAAAGGGAAACAACAGTGTTATAGCTATGTTCTATGCATGCCCCATATTTCTGAACATACCAACAATAGAAATTAAACCTGTTAAACAAAGTTCTGTCTACCAGCCAGGGAGAATCTGCTGCATTTGTAATTGACCAGGACAGCAGTTTTTGAACTATTGCCTAATCAATACACATATTGGCACAGAAGAAATTATTTGCCTCCCTGATTCATCACATTTTTTAAAATTCCTTCAGAGCAACAGCTAATAAAATAGGTTTTCTTTAACCCACAATAATTGCAGTATACTGGAACAACTTTAAGGATTTAAGATTAAGGTCACAAAATCAATCTCTTACCTTTTTTTTCCCCCTGTCATGCTGTTATTTTTTTTGTAGCAAACAAACAATACTGGCCTTGTGTGAACTTTAGCAAACATTCAGATGTGATAGGTGCAATTATAATGTTGAATTTTGTAAATATATTGTGTCATAATTAATACTTTTAATTTTGAAAGCAAATGAGCATGTTCCTGCCCTTTGGCTTGTTGTGCCTACTCAGTACTGGAAATCCTATAGAATTAATGTTAACAATAATAGAGGTCTACATATTAATACCCAATAAATACAAGTTCAAAGGATCTTTACCTTGTATATCAAATTCTAATAGCCGTACGATATTACAGACATTTTATGCTATTAACATTTTAAAAGATAAATCAACCATCTTACATATCACTTATTATTGATCATATGCACAGATATCTTCCATACATAGTTGCGTCTGTCTGAAGAAATTATTTTCCTGATTACAAAAAGAACATGTAGCTATTTTTCAGACTTACTGTTTACTGAACATCAGTAAAATTCACTGCATCTTTCCCCCACATTTATTATTAGAATGTATATATTGCTAAGGCTAACACCATATTTTGATTAAAATCAAGCTATGTACATTTCAAACATATTTACAAAATGTTTTTGAAATAGGAACATTATTTTTTGGGGGTGGGGGAGGGGGTTGAAGATCCAATCATCTGTCTATTATCAACAAGTATAATATATAATTAGTATATAAGTTGTAACAAGTTCTATGTGAAAACACAATATTTTTACTAAATTATATTGTCCCATATTGGAATTATGTCCAGAAGTTTGCTTTTTGTCAAAGAAATTTTAAAATTGTATTATATGGGTCTGATAAACATTTATTTAAACTTCTTGTGTCAGTTACTTATCAATTAATTACAGACTGATCCTATACATGGTTATTTGGTCATTCCCCTCAGTTTGATGGGTAGTTTCTGGCATGTAGTTGTATTGGCCTGAAACAGCAGAACAAAGTTTGAGTCCAGTGGAGCCTCTGAGAACAACATAGTTTTATTCAAGGCATAAGCTTTCATGTGTGCACACTTCATCAGATTCTCAGAACGAAGTGCACATGCACATGAAACCTTACCTGTTCCACATAATATATTTCTGGTACGGCCTTGGAGGAGGAGCGTGTCTCATGGCTTAAGTGCCACTCAGCACTTAATACCCACTCAGGGTGGCTGTCCCGTCCCTGAATGCCTCCTCTGCCAAGCAGCTTGCCTGTCTGTCCAGTAGCGAGCCAACTGCCTTCCGTCCCCCACCCCTGAACATCCCCTCCTCCTTCCACGTCCCTCTGAGGCTAGGAGGCTGCAGATCCCTGCTGCATGAGAGCTGCCCCTGCCAATGAGTTCCCTAAAAGCTGCCTGCAGCCTTTCCAGGGCCTGGAAGGGGTGGGGGGAGACCATCCGCAGAGTTCTTCCATCCCACTAACCCTAACCTAATGGCTGTTGTATTCCTGAATGCAATGGGCTTGGCACCTAATACCTTGAATAAGACATTGTTGGTCTTAAAGGTGCCATCAGACTCAAACTTTGTTCCTCATTTTGATGAAGTTTACTTCCTAGAAAACATGCTTCAGATTGCAACCATAGACATATTAGCTCTTTTTCAAGCACTTAGATGTTCCATATAAAGTTCAGATAATTCTTTTTTCCCCCTGATACCCATAAGCCATACCAGCAGACGCTGAGGCTATACTTATCAACCTGGTCAACAGGTTTCTAAGCAGAAACTATGCACAACAAGTGGTACCTAGGCTGATTCTGCACTTACTTTGTTTATTCCATTGTGGACCCTGCTGAATTCAGATCAATTTGAACTCAGGTCTTTCTCTATCCCACCCCTCCCCATTGAAACAAAAAGTGTTCTGCATGTGATTAGGGAAGCCAAGAGCCTCTTTCTTGAACAGGAGAGGGGAGGATTGGAGACAGCAGAGGAGGGGGAATAAATCCAAGAGGCAAATTTCTGCCAAGAAAAGTTAGGGCTTCCGCTTTAAGAGAAGCCTTGCAACCTGAGAAGAAGGAAGCCTTTGAATTGACTCCCTGGCCAATCAGGGCTTTTCTACAGTGTCGGAGGTTCAAGACACCAAGTTAGTTCTGGAAAAGCAGAGAGCTGCACCTTTACTCGTGCCAATTTTTCAAATATCTACTCCAGGATATCTCAAGGGAAAGGTAGGTTCACTCCGGATCAATCATGCTTGTTGCAGATGAAAAATTTAAATCGCCCCAAATCAAAATGGAAATTGCATTCAGTGAGATGGCAGGGATTGAAATGACCTGGGATTGGAATAAAAGCTCTGTGCAGATTCAGCACTAGTCCTAGAAATATTTTCCCCATTCTGATGCAATACCACTGTACTAAAAACAAACAAAAAATGGAAAATTCCTCCTGGATGCCATATTAATTTCATTTTCTTTACAGTTGTTTGGAAAACCAGAATCATTAAACGATATGGTAAATTCATCTTTATCTGCATAAATTACTGTGTCTTAGTCATGTTGATCTGAAACAGCAGTTCTTCACTATCCAACAAAGTGTGCTTACATAAAACTTGTTGGTCTTAAAGATGCCGCTGGACTTAAATTTTGTTTTGGTGAAGAAGAAGAAGAAGAAGAAGAAGAAGAAGAAGAAGAAGAAGAAGAAGAAGAAGAAGAAGAAGAAGAAGAAGAGTTGGTTCTTATATGCCGCTTTTCCCTACCCGAAGGAGGCTCAAAGCAGCTTACGGTCACCTTCCCTTTCCTCTCCCCACAACAGACACCCTGTGGTGTGGGTGAGGCTGAGAGAGCGCTGATATCACTGCTCAGTCAGAACCGTTTTATCAGTGCCGTCGCAAGCCCAAGGTCACCCAGCCGGTTGCATGTGGGGGAGTGCAGAATCGAACCTGGCACGCCACATTAGAAGTCCGCACTCCTAACCATTACACCAAACTGGCTCTCAAAAAGGATGGGCATACCTTACATACAGCTGAACACTAATATCTGCTGTTATTGTTGCAAATAGGGTAGCCAACAGGCCTGAAGAAATATGTCCTGCCCTATTGATAAAGGGCTATGGAGCTATTATTTAAAATATTGTTATTTAACTCCATGACATGAAAAGCTTTAGCTGCTTATTTCCACTTATTCAGCCTATATTAAAGGTGCATTATATTATTTTTTAGTTGGCAACCCTAGCTGCAAAATGATCCACACTATACAACTCATAAAATTTAGATAATATTATAAGTTGTAGTCCATCTGCAGTCTAACCTGCAGTGCTTTGGTTCGGTACTAGGCATCTTGGTGGAAAGAATATTACTGTGAGATACTGGCATTTTTTAGGTATAAAGCTTTCTGTTTTTGAAGGCCTGCATGGATTTTTGGATTTCCTTGTTTACAAAGTTCAAGCTAGTCACCCACCATCAAAGCAGATTTACTGAAGTTATGACCACTGAACCTGAGTAAATTTTTGATTGAATGTAGATAGAACCGGACTAGTTGTGTTTGTTGTTTGTATTTTTAAATTGTAAATCATATACCAAACATTTTTATTCAATTAAATTTATGTCTCTTTGATATGTTCACTGAATAGTTTTTACATTAAGGTAAGGTGAAGTGTGCCATTGATTAATGATGACTGCAAGAAATTCTACCTGATGGGATTTTCAGGCAAAGGGTGAACAGAGGCAGTTTGCCATTGCCTTCCTCTGCAGATTTTTATATTACAATTTTTAAAACCTTATTTATTTATTTGTTTATTTGTTTATTTGTTTATTTATATGCCTCTCCCTGTTGGAATTTATTCATAATGACACCTCAAACTGAACCCTTCAAAACTAGAAGTCCTCTGGCTGGGGAAGAAGGGACCAGGATGGACGGAATGCAACTTACAGCTGCCCAATCAACCTGGAACCTGGGAGTGATCATTGACATCTTCTTAACAATGGAAGCTCAAGTCACAAAGGTAGCACAGCATTCTTCCATCTACACCAAGCAAAGTTACTAGCACCATATTTGGCACCAGAACACCTAGCCACCATGATCCATGTAATGGTCACCTCTAGATTTAACTACTTTAAGTTAAGAAACCAATATCTTTTGTAGATATTCTTAACTCACTACATATTTTAACAATCCCTCAGAAAGGCCTAATGTCCTCTGTATTTTAATGTATCTCTTTATTGGAATAATTTATTTGAACAAGCAGATTGTAATATAACTATAAATAGTATAATGCAATTTAGTTTGGAATGGTATATATATGCTTTTTTATTGTATGCAAACAATGTCAGCCAAATGTTCTACTTCAAAGAAGATGATGCCCCTAAATGCTTCCACGCTTGAGAGGACAGGCAGGGGGCAGAAGGGCAAAGTCTCAGCTAGCTGCTGACAGCAATTGATTATCTAGTTGCCCATTATTTTCTTAAATGAGACATATTTATTGAACCCAAGATGTTTTTTTTAATTTTTAGAATTCAGTCTAAAGTGAATACTAACAAATCTAAAGTGCTGTTTTTTTCTGATTTATTTCTGGAATCTATTAACAATTTTCATTATGCTACATGTTGATTTACCCTCACACTTCGCTTATAACTATGAACTGATTACTTCCATTCCATGACTTTGTAGCTGAGGAAGTGTGTGTGCACACAAAAGCTCACATGAATAAAACTTTGGTGGTCTTAAAGGTGCCACTGGACTCTAACTTGGACTGTTTCTGCACGAGGAATTCGTCTCTGGACAGCCTCTGGTTGCTGGAGGGTTTTAGAGCCCTCTCCACATGATGTCATCTGCATCCCAAGGCTGTCCAGGGGATGGCTCAAGTTTTGGCCAGTTTTGCCTCGAGATGAGAGAAATCGCCAAAACTGGATTTGCCACTTGTTATCTCATCAGGGAGCAACCAGGGGCAAGCCTGCATGGGGGAGGGTGGAAAGTACAATAGTCTCTGTAGCATTGTCCTGCCCTTGCACTCACACCCCCCCCCCTCCATTTCTTGTTCAGAGAATTTTTCTAATGGTTGTGGGACCACAAAGGTAAAATAAATCTTATTTAAAGTGTCCGGAGTCTTTTTGGGATCAGGCAGGCAAAACACAGTCCCATTTGTGATTTCTGGTGGTAGGGAATGCATGGGGAAAGGCGGGGGCGGGGGTGCGTTTTGAAGCAGCCCTCTCCTGATCAGCCTGGTGTCTGTGCACTTTGTTTTTAATCTCCCTGTTGACACAAAATCATTCTTTGGGGTACAATTACCATTTCCAGCCTCTCACAAATCTACCCAGAGTCCAAAACACCACAAATCCCAAAGGGGGGTGCTGTATTGTTCTGGGTTTCTGCATAGCAACGCAAAAGTATTAATTTTTATTTATAATGTTTCTGTGTTTTGTCATTACCGCATAGCAACATGGAAGTGCCTTTAAAAAAATTAATTTCAGGGTTGGGGGGGGGGGAGAAAGTTTCAGTCCGCAAGAGAACCACTGTGCAGTGATTGGCAGCTTACTGTGATTGATAAGCCAGCAAGCAGGAGGAGAAATTCGGCTTGTTTTCCCCTGCAGCCTCCTTGGGAGGCATAAAGCCATGATGATCCAGAGGGAACATGCGGGAGGGGTCTTCCATGAGGAGGTGTACAAACGAGGGGCTTACAACTGTGCGTGTGTGTTTGCAAGGAGGAAAGCAGCACAAGGTTTGGGCCTCCATGCTGAAACGGTCTTTGTTCTGCTGCTTCAAACTAACATGGTTACCCACTTGAACAAAATGCACCTGTAAGACTGCTTACTAGATACACTTCTATGGGACGCAACTTACCAGTATTAAAATAATCCTAGTGTTTACCCATTCATTTCTGAGTGTTTAATATCTTTAATTTGAAGATACTTGCCTTTAAACCCCTACATGGCCTGAGACCATGGTACCTGAGATTGCCTTCTTCCATGTGTACCTGCCATGCTGTATACATGGCCCTTCTATGTGTACCTTGTTTTTCAGAAGATGAATTAGGCTTTCTGTTTGGTGACTATGGTATTCTCTTTCTGCAGCCACTCACCTGGTGCCTACACTTTTGTCTTTTAGTCACCAGGTGTAGAATTTTTTTATTTTCCCAGGCTACTGGCAATAATTAGTGTTTGAGCTGGCTCTGTTCAATCTCACTGGCTAAGTACCTTTAAATATAGTCCAGCTATTTTCTTTTTAACAGCTGAAAATATTATTTTAATTTCTTATTGGTAGGATTATTAGTTAGAGTTACTGAAACATTTTAATTGATGTTCGTTTTAGGCTTTATTGGTGTTATTGTAAACCAAGAACCTTTGTTATGAGGCAGTTGAAAACTAACATCATAATGAATAAATGGGCTCTCCAAATACTTCCTCTTTTTTAATTATCAAGCCTTCTCAATGTATAACATAGACAGAAACTTTAACATAAAAGCATTTCTGTTATTCATACCTTCAGGGCAGACTGATAAAAGAAAATGGAAGGGAAATCAGAATAAAGTGGGACAGCAAGCTGCTAGAAGCTCCCAGAAGGAGTTATCACAGGGATCTAGGGAAACAAAACGGTCACTTAAAATTAGAACTTCCCCTTCTAACTTTTAACACATTCAATCAAATGAACATGCTATCAGGAACAATCCAACAGGATTGGATGGTCCCTTTTGGTAACTCTTCTTTGTTTACCCACCAAAAGCAAACAGAAAAACTAAGTGCTGACTATGTTCTATGTTCACTACGTTTACTATGTTCTAGTTATATATTTTTCTTTCTCTTTTCTGTATTATGTTATAAAACTTAATAAAGAATATTTTTTAAAAAGAAGAAAAACTAAGTGCTAGGAAAATGCAACTCCTTTGCAACTAACATGCCAACTACTGGGAAAACAGATTGCTCTGTACTAGATGAGCAAACTAGGGGAATGTCAACTGGACCCCCCAGCAGCAATTTAGCTCATCTTCAGAGGTGTTTATTTAGAGATATTTTATAATACATATACTTTTCAGTTTCAACCTCCACATTAACAGCTATGCATTCAGTTTTGGAAGATCTATCAAAGATAGACTATGCAGTAATGGACATGAACTGGGAAAATGCAGTGTGTTGATCCACAAACCAAAACAGAAATGCAGCTGAACCAGGAGGTTCATTTGCAAACCTAATCTGTTCATGGCCCCACAGACCCCATTGAATTGGGACCAGAGTGCATTTAAACAGGGTTTGCAGAAAATCTGAAAAACAGCTGAGCAACAGGGAGCAGCTGCTTTTCAGGCTGTTTAAAGGGACTTGTTGAATATAAATGTATCCCAATCAAAGTAAATAACACTGTACTTAATAGACAGTGTCCCCAAAACTATTCAATGTGACAGAAGGATTGTTGGAGATATATACAATTATGATATGTAATCTGTTTTTCCCCTTTCTATATTTCCTTTATATGTTTACTGCTTTTTCTAATATAACACACAAACACCCGAAGTTTAAAGAGACTTTACAAAACAGCCTGAAATAGGTGAGCAGTAGAGAATACTTCCCATCATTCAGGTGTTTTGTGGGGAACAAAAAGCAAATTTTTAAAGGAACGTAGAATCTCTTTAAACTCTTGCTTTTTGCTGTAGCCCTGAACTGCCATGAACCACTACAAACTGATTTAAAAGTTTATGGAAGTTTATGAGCGTAGACCAATCATGAATTTTAGTTAGTATATCACGAACAGGTCAAAATTCATGACATCCCTAATAATAGTCATTTCACTGTGAGAACTTATAGACTCCATTACCACTGTTTTAATGCTGACTTTTGTGTCTATGACTATCAGTTGTTATTGCATTGTAATTTATACTTGTAAACAATTGTGTAATGTGAGTAATCTGCTTAATACTGAATCTAAACCCTGCCAGGTCAGTGCCAATCCTCAAGGAGCAAACCCAAAGAGCATATTTAACAAGAATTTATGAAAGCTAAGGAAATGACATGAATCATCAGTGCTAGTGTGAGTTGAGATCTAAAGATCAACTGTAAGGATTTGAGTATCCCTATTGAAATCCACCCCCCCCACAAACACACACACAGAAGACAGCCATAACAAATGACCTAATTTGCTTAGAAAAATCTTTGGAAGATTCCAAATGGATATGTCCTGTGATTTGAAGCTTAAGCTCTTTGTCCAAAGAGGATGCCAGTAGCCAGACTGTTTCAATGAAAAACCCAAGCCACTTAATACTCTTTATTAGGATCAATTACAGTGACACAAACAGAGTACAAGCTTTTGAGTTTTGCAGAACTCTTTGTCATGCTGGATGTTTAAAGGAGGAGATGACTCAGCCCATGATCTTAAGGTCTTATCTTTTAAGTAGCCTGTGTGAAATACTCAGCAGGTATCCTGATTTGAAAATGAAACTGCTACCTGGCTTTGAGGAGCAGAGCTCATAGCACAATACATTTAATTGTGTCTAGGTCATAACAGGATTCTTTGTTTCCTCTCACTCTACAGCTTTGAAGTTTTACCAACAGATTATCAAATACTCCAGACACTGGCTACTGGCATCTTTCATAAGAAAGCCAGCATGGTGTAGTGGTTAAGAGTGGTGGCTTCTAATCTGGCAAGCTGGGTTTGATTTCCCACTCTTCTACATGAAGCCTGTTGGGTGCCCTTGGGTCCCTCACATCCTGCTGTTCTGACTGAGCGGTAATATCAGGGCTTTCTTAGTCTCACCTACCTCACAAGGTGTCTGTTGTGGGGAGAAGAAAGGGAAGGTGACTGTGAACCATTTTGAGAGTCCTTCGGGGAGAGAAAAGCAGAGTATAAAAACAGCTCTCCTTTTTCTACATAACAAACGTCTTAATTTTATTTTGTGTGAAAATACAGTAAAACCATCCCACTAGAGGTGTTTGGATTCCCTCCTCCCCATTTGACAGTCTTGCAAGAAGCAGTAAATGTCTTTCACTGAATCATAGTTTATAATTTGTGCTGTAGCAGAAGAAAATATGTTCTGATAGACGTGGAGTCTGTTATGGAATGTTCCTAAGAAATTAGACATAATGCCCATTGTATCCAGTTAGTTATCATATTTACTGTATTTGTTTTAATTTCTCTTACACTTTTCTCTATTCAAAGTGGCAAAAATTAAATCATCAAAACAAATACTTATACTTCTTACATTAAAAAATAACAGCCAAATAAGCAATTCTGATTTCACAGTAGCATCAACTTCAGAGTATCCACAACTAGCTTCTCCTTCTACTTAGCCAACCTAGAGTTGCAACAGTAATTGTAGTAGGTCTATACATGCTTCTCTTATTCAACTTCAGTAGCTTTCAAACTATCATTTGTGCCCCTTTACATTTGGACTGACACAGCCTTTTATGCATCACAGGGAATCTGCGCAACCCAACAGCAACACAGGAATGCTGTTAGAATGTTATTTATGATTTAGAGATTTATTTAGGAAAAATAGAACTTAACATTTATTTATTTGTTCAAGAGGGCATTTATTTCCAGTTTGAAAAATAGTCAAAGAGTCCCTGTGGGCTCCCAGTGCTAGTGTGCACAAGAGAACAGTCGTATGTTTATTAGAATACTGCTTATCATTTTGCAACACACATATCTAAAATCACGCAAACAGGGAAAAAAACTGGCTTATCTAACATTTATTTATTCGATTCGATTTTTATACTGCTCTTCCATACGATCAACAGTATGGAACGTCGTGGAATACATAGAACATGATACATTAAATAACAGTCACAACACAGCACATCAGTAACAATTCTAACAGTAAATATAAGTTCAACAGATTACCATAATTAATTCATTGAGCAATTTTAAATAGAACAACTTTAACAGAACCCCTAGGGAGGTCAGAATCATTTAGTCTGACTTGAGGGGAACCACCGGATGTCTTTAGGCCGGATTAACCTCAGTCAAATGCCTGATGGAGGAGCTCTCTTTTGCAAGCCCTGCAGAATTCTGGAAGTTTGACCAGGGCTCTGATCTCTTCAGGGAGCTTGTCCCACCAAGTGGGGCCAGTACAGTGAAAGCAGCGCGATTTCCTGTGTCTCCATGGGGAACATTTTTAGGTGAAGAACCAGGTCTACCCCGGATTACTGTCTCTTCACAGGGTAGAATGTGTCTTCTGGGGGGAATCTGCCTTCTGGGGGGGGCAGCAGGGGGTTATTTGCACAACGGTAGGATTGCAACTGCTTTGGAGAGCAGTTTCTGTAGCATTATACCCCACAAACCCTGCCCTCTCCAGGCACCACCAATGGCATATCTAGGGTGAGGCAAGCAGGGAATGTGCCCTGGAAAGTGCCAACAGCTTTCGCAGCCCTATGCTAAGGAAGAGTCTACTTCACTGCCTGCTAACACATCTACTCACCTGAAGGTGGCGGCCCAGACATGGCTGTCCAGTTTATCAAGGGCAATGGGTGGGGCCAGCCAGCCAGCACTGAGATGACACCACACCTTAGCCCCATCTGAAAGAGGAGTGTGGGCAAGGGGAGGAGGCTGATCAATGGAGCCAACTGGCAGGGGTCTGGCACTTTCTCTGACCATGCAAAGCCCTGGTCATTGTGCTAGCCCCCCTTCTAGTCCACAACCAGCCACACTTTGTACCAGCTTGGGGGTCCCCGAGCAGAGCAGAGGTATTTTGGGACCACTTGTAGCCCCCCCCCACCAGAGACAATGCTCACTCAAATGGCAGCAGCTGCTCCATTTGGGCCAGCTCTTCAGCTGCAATGGGGAGTGCCTGCGGGGCATCCCTGCCACTCTTCCAAGCTCCTGCCATGGCACACCGCCCTGTCACCTCTGGGCCTGGTAGGGTGGCCTGTGACAGATGGCTGTACTCTGGCTAGAAATAGCCTCTGGCACACCAACTGCCTTTTCAGGAATCTTGGAGAATGCCTAGCGCAGGGTGGGGGTTTCTTTGGGGGAGGAAGGAGCGTCAGTAGCCTGCTCAAAGAGCACCTCTATTGTACTGTTCTGGGAAGTGGCCAGCGTAAGGCCCCCTTGATGGGAACTGCCCCTCCCCTGGGCCAAGCATCAGCAGAGGATGACCAGAGGCCCACCCACCACTTGCCTCTCAAGTTCTAAAATATGCAGGTATCTTGTTCATATCTGATACCCCAAGGCCATCTCCCAATTCAGCTCAAGCCAGCAGCAGGGCACCTCCACCAAAGTTGATTGACTTTGGAAAAGTCAAAAAAAGTCAAAAAACCTTTGGAGCCTGATGAGGAGGCTGTGATGGGTGGCTTCAGTCTCTTGGCCAGGTGGAAGAAAGAAGCAAGAAAAGAAACCCAAAGGCTCTTCCACAGCTGCAAGGGTGCACTGGGCTTGGGTTTCCTTTGTGGCTTTGCCCTGCAACAGCCAGCCGGGGCACACTGCCTTGTGCTGGCCTGCCTGTCCTTTCTGCAGCTGTGGTCAGAGCCCCTATGAGAAGCGCAAGGAAAACGTCTCTGGTAAGCTACAGGGGGAAGCTCCCTTGTCACCAAGTCCTGTGCACCTGCCTGCCCCAGGTGCCAAACAAGCTCCACCCCAAATATCCCAACTCCAATTTGGCAACCCTAGTCCAACACACTGGAATGCACTTCTAGTGAAAGCACAGATTGCCTCCTGTCATGTCAGTTTACAGGAAGGGCAGCTAAAATGGGGCAATGCTGGGTCTTCTTGGCTGGGCTGTTGTATATTGTTGTTATATTTGTATTGGTGTTGTGCTATGTCTTGAGTCCTTTTTTTTTTTAAGAAAGGTGATCTACCAACAGTTTTAATAAATCAATTAGATTGGGGTATCTTAATCACAGCAATACATCACATCCTTAACCAGATTCACATAGAAGTAAATCCTTTGACATCAATGGAGCTTCAAAAAGTGGTTATATAAGAAACATAAACCTCTTGAATAGAAAAGGAACGTTTGCTACACTAACAATAAAGTATGAATGACTAGGAAATAGAGTTAAACAGATCTAAGAGTAAACAGCTACATCCAAAATCAATAAATATACTTTGGATACTATATATCCAAAATGAATCAATATAAATATGCCCTGCCATTTAATAGAGGGTTCATGGGTGTGTAAATGAGCAGCCTGTAGCTTTTCATGGCATGGAGGTAAATAACAGCACCTAGTAAATAAAAGCCAATTAAGCCTTTATTACTTACCTTAACCTTCAAGAAGTTAACAAACCAATCTCAGTCTTGCTTGTATAAATGGACAGGCATTTTAATAACTTTCAGAATTACTCAGAAAGTATTTTGTTGAAAGAACTATAACATGAAAGCAATTGGAAATAAAGCCTAAAACAACGGATGTGATTCATTTAAAAGATTATGCAGAATGCAGAAGGCTGAATGTTTTAATTCTGAGCAAAGTATGATTAAGAGGGAGATGTTTCAGATTTCTACTGATGATTTTAGTAAACATTTCTCTGCAATGTGAGCACTAAATATCTGTTACTTACCTCGACTAATCATAAAGTATTTTAATCTGCTCTGAAGGATGGCTGTGCAGCCCATTCCTGTCTGCTAACAGATCTTGATTATTTTTGAAAGTTGTAAACCTGATGCATCAATATCAAAAGCAATCCTAAACAGTTTACTGA
Source organism: Paroedura picta (assembly GCF_049243985.1). Taxonomy (NCBI): domain Eukaryota; kingdom Metazoa; phylum Chordata; class Lepidosauria; order Squamata; family Gekkonidae; genus Paroedura; species Paroedura picta. The sequence goes on along the minus strand of NC_135369.1, from coordinate 90,850,272 downwards.
GAAGTAATTTCCACAATATTCAATGACTTCTATGCTCAGAAAAGTGCTCTTAGTATTGCAGCCAACATCTATCTGTGCTGGCAAGCCAAATCTTGACCACAAATTTACCAGGTAGCTGCTTCTGGTGGAATGTCTCCCACTGGTGGGCCCACGTTTCCATCCTTGATTCTCAGACCAGTAGGAAAAAGATCTGGTGGTAGAAATGAGGTTGAGTGACATCAAGTCTGCCCAAAGCACAGGATGTGGCAAAAGCAAGTCAGGAGACTCTCCACCTGTCTTCAAAAACTCCATGGTCAGTATCATGGAACTTTCAGGGGCATCATGCATTGTGCAATGTCATTCCCACCCCTTCTCCCCACCCCTAGAGCTCCCGAGGATACTAGCCTAGCATCCCTAGCATAGCAAGATCCAGCATCTCATCACAATCCCCAAGGAGAACTTTCTTTTTCAAAACAATAATGAAAATGATTAATAAACTATTAATCCGGTTCTGGTATCAAATGTATGTGTTGTTTACTGAAAGGAACTGACTGAGTGCTGTTATGGTAGACAGTGACCTACAGAGACATGCACTGCAGTTATTTTGCAAACTTTCCTTTTAGCAGCTCTTCCCTCCCTGTCCACTCTGTACTGCACTCCATTAGGAACAGTTGAAATTGAGGAGTAGGACAGAATTTTCCCACAAACACTCGATTTTGAATGCTATGAACATCTGCTAACCACCTTTTCAAACACAAACTTCAGCCTTCTTATGTAGGAAGATCTATAACTGGCTATCCCAACATGGGCATTTTTGCATTACAAGCAACTATTACAGCTTCAAGTAGTAGAAGTGGAAAAACAAGTCAGCACTCTCCCTTTGTCACTTGTGCCATTTTATTTATTAAAATACTGTCCCTAGCTTCCCGTTCTCCTTGGTCTTAAAAAAGTGCTAGTTTATTCATTATTTTTCAGATAAACAACGGTAACTCTGGGGCAAGTGGTCTACCAAAACTTGCGATAAGTCCACTCGGACTTCAAACCCAGCAAGGACTACTGACAACCTTATTCCTACATAGAAGAAAATGAACAGTAGTAGTATGAGATACAAATCTGGATCGAAGCATTTAATCACGATCTAGAAACACTCCATGCCTCCTTCCTCAGGTCATTATTCCAAGTCCCTAGAAATGTGGCTAATGACATCTTAATTGCTGAACTGGGCCAACAGAGACTTGAAACCAGAGCCTGGTCTCTTACCGTTAGATACTGGATCAGTTTTCATTTTAGGACTCATTCAAATAACTTTTTAGCTGCCCTGCTAAGCGATCCCCATAACTTCAATTGGTCTCATAGACTCTCTAACAAACTCCTCTCATTGGACTTAGACATACATTCTTTGACGGACCACGAGGAGAAAAGTATTTATAAGTGTATAGTAAGGAGACTAGAGGACATTGAATATCAATCCTTACTGTCATTTACTTCTCCATCCTGCTCTCCCCGTGTATGGAATATTGTCCCGCTATATAAAGTTATCCCCCCCTACCTGACTATCATTGAAGCTTTCTCTGACAGGAAAGCACTCTTATTTGCTCGGCTGAACTCTTTCCCCTCTAATGTTCTTTTAGGAAGGTTTAACCGCATTCATTTAGCGGAGAGACTATGTTTTCACGGTTGTATGGTCCCTGATCTCCTTCCACACATTATTACGTTCTGCCCTAAATTTTCTCTATACCGCCAGGGGGTATCCGACATTCTATCTTCCTTTCATTTCCATAGTAACGAAACGGCCGCGATCAATAAATTACTTGATAGCAAGGATCCTGAGCAGATCGCCCGCATTGTAAAATTTTTAGCAAAGGTTTTTAGAATAAATTCCTTGATTTTAACAAAATTGAGTAACTCTGTCTGATTCTTATAATTGTACTATTTTGTATTTCCATACCTGTATTGTTTTTTATGCCAATAAAGGCTTTTGTTGTTGTTGTTGTTAGTAGTAGTCTTCTTGATCTTGAAGACCAAGGACATTCCAGGAAATTAGCAAGGTGGGTATTTGGAAAGATTTTGTTTAAAGATAAAAACTGTGTTCATTTAATGCTTTCCTTGAAGCCCCGTCTGAAGAAATAGCTCCAATAATGCAATCTCCAGGGAAAGATGACAGCAAGACAGGAATGAACAACTATTTCACAGTGTCAGCTATGGTTGGCATGTCAGCAGTTATGTAAGCTGTTCCCAAAGCAACTGTGGGAACTCTCCCGTTCACTGAGTGAAGGTGCTGGGAATGGAAAAAACAACAACAACAGGGTATTCCACCCTCCACTCTTAACTGTAGTTCCAAGAAGATATACCCATGAAACATCACAACGTTTATTTTAAAACCTGAACAGCAGATATCCATTCTAAATGGCTGCAATTTATAACTAGGCTTTCTCAGAAATAGATCACAACCTCCAATGGTGACTGAAGTCACAAACCACTAGGGCAGGGATTCCTAACCAGGGGTACATGGGGGCTCTAGAAGGCATCTGTGGCCTTTCCTGTCCCTCCTTAATCGACTCAGCCATAAGCTAGGGAACTGGCTGTTTCCATTACTCCCCCTCCCCCAGTCCCGAGCATGAGTGCATTCTCTCATGGTTTTTGCTCCTGGGAGAGGGTGGAGCCTGCATGCCTACTTCCACCTTAAACTGCCTCCTGTCTCTCCCCCTGCTTCAGTCCTCTCTGAGTCTGCCTGTTAATATGGATGGTGATGTCACTTCCAGTGACATGTCACATCTGGGGGCATGGCAGGGAGGGCTGGCCAGCTAACATTACTTCCGGGGCACCTAGAAGCCTGGAAAATTATTTCAGGGGCTCCTCCATGGTCAAAAGTTTGAAAAAGGCTGCATTAGGATATGGTATTGAACACAGAAAATGCTACATAGCATAAGTTAGGAAGTGAACAGTACTGAGGACAAAACCTGCCAACATGAACTCAGTAATGAATGAGGAACACAGTCAGGAATCTTTCAGTTGAGGATAAAATCACAAAGGTAGCTCATTCTTCCATCTGCACCAGGCAAAGCTACCAGCATCCTACCTGGCCCAGAAGAGCTTGCCAGGGTAGATCACTGTAACTCACTTTATGTGGAGCTACCCTTGACCCTGACCCAGAAATTATAGCTGGTGCAAAACATGGATGCCTGGGTCATGAGAAGAATACCATGAAGGGCACATATCCTTGAACAGCTGAATTGCTATCCAGTAGAGTTCTGGATCTATGTCTGGGAGACCACCTCTACCACTATGTCCCCTAGAGAGCATTTTGATCATCTAGTACAAATTTACTGGTACGTTTTCAGCCCTGGTTTTAACCTAGTGGAATTAGCTGCTGCCTGAAACTAGGCCCTGAAAGAGCTATTACAATTCCACAAGGCCTGCAAGGCAGCACTCTTTCACTAGACCTATGGTTGAGGCCAGGGTAGCCTACTGAGTGATCTTCTGATCCTCACAGTTCTTCTCCACTCTTTTTCCCCATATCTCTGAGATACCTACCATATCCAACAGGTGGGGTAGAAAGCATTACAGAAGAATATTGGGGGGGGGGGGGGAATGGGTAGTAGATAGCTAATTAACCAAATCAATTGCTGGATAGAATTGGTAATTCTTAGTCTTGAATTTTTAGAATTTTGATATGTAATCGATCTATCTATTATTAATATGTTGCAAACTGCCTCGAGCCCAGTGGGAGAGAGGCGGTCTAGAAATATTCTAATAATAATAACAACATGGCGGCCACCATTACCAGCATGCCACTGATTGCTGCAGAGTGGGACTCTGGCAACGGAAAAGGAGAAGCCCAGCTTCCTTGAATGTGGCCCCCACTAACTTCCAGCTGAGCTGCTCAGGGAGGTGCGGCCATGGGCATGGGGACGCTGTTCCTGGATGCCCATATAAGGAAAGGCTCCTGGGAGTGTGGCCTATTTCCCTCTTTTGAGGGGCCTCTGAGCTACTTCCCTCCTGCCCACTCTAATTGTCTGTCATTGTTTCTTTCAATTTGTCTATTTGTTTTGTCTCATGCGTTTTTCTATTATATTGTTATTTGTTACAGCTGGCAGTTAGGCTTATGGGGCAATATCCTTTGGGGTGGAGCCCACACCTGCATGCCACACTGTGCCAGGATTGGGGCCTCCTTCAGAGGCTGAGTGCATACTGAGATGCAGTGCCTCTCTGAGTTGGAGAGATGGCTGCCTTGCATTGCAGATGGCTGGGAGGAGCCCTAATAAAGGCTGATGACTGCAGGGCTCCTTCCTCATGTCTCCTCCCATTTGCCCAATATGCCTGGTGATCTGGGGGAGCTTGACCTGCATATCGTTCAATCCCTATGGGTGGCCTACTGACGTGGGTGACCTCCTTGTGGTTGGCTGGCTGCAGGGAGGTGGGATCTACCCATGGTTTGCTGTTGCTTATTTGCATAACAATAAAGTTGTGACCAAATGTAAAGCCAAATTTGATCATGTCCGTGTCCTTTATATGATCAAGAGGATGTCCCCTTGCAATGCAATAAATATAATGAATTCCTGTAATTCAAAGTATATATTCTTAGATGGGGCTATTAGGCAGAAACCTTGCAAAATGTGGAAGTAATCAAAGCAAACTGATGGCGTTGACAGTCATTTACAACTTTATTGTCCTACTAGCAAGAAAGCCCATTGCAAGCAGGAATGTGATGGATGCTAGGATCCAGGGGAAACCAGGAGGTGCAGATCTCTCTCTTTGTCTCTCTCTTCCTCTCGCTGCTTCATGTCTCAGTGTGCCTCGCAGCAGGAGGTAGAGAAGATAATCAGGGCTGGTTTTTAGGAGAGAAGGAGGCTCTCCTAAAAACCAGCTGCTGTGCAGTTTGGGGCTCTCTCTGTCTGTCTGTCTGTCTGTCTGTCTGTCTGTCTCTCTCTCTCTCTCTATCGCAGCAGGGACGGCTCTCTCTATGTCTCTGTCAGCAACTTGGAACAGCTCTCTTTGTGTCTCTGCCTCCCTCACAGCAGGAGCGATAGGAGGGAATGAGGGCTCGTGTTTGGTCTGGCAGGGCTTTGTTTGTCTCTCTCTGTCTCTGGCATGTCTGAGAGGAACGTGGCTAGCATCCAGGGAGGGAGGGCGGGAGCTGTAGGGGCAGGGCCAATCAAGGTGCAGCCAGCATTGATTGGCCCTATTCCAGCTCGGACAGCCGGACACGTTCCACCCCCCAGGCTGTTTCACAAATATATATAGGAACCATTTTCTTCCTTACACTCTTCCATACACAAAATGAATTGCATTGGAACAACCCAGCTCTTGTGGATGGAAGCCAAGGAAGTAAAAAAGCATAGTTACATTCCTAAATAGAAGACATTAGTTTTGTCCAGATGGGGGAGCTATACACACTTGCACATCCATTGGCCATATTGCCATTGTTATCAGCTATCAAACTCTGCTTAACCAGTGCAGCCAAATAATCTGCCAGAAAATAGTCACCTTTCAGCTCTATAACATACTGGCCTATATTTGACCACACCGTTTCATGATTCCCCACAATTCCCTTTGAGGTATCCAATTTGGGTATTACTCCAAAATAATAGATTCAAATGAGTAACCGTGTTGGTCTGAAGTAGTACAATAAAATCAGAGTCCGGTAGCACCTTTAAAACCAACAAAGATTTATTCAAGGCGTGAGCTTTCGAGTGCAAGCAGTCTTATTTGCAGAAGTTGGTTCAGCTATTTCAATGGATTCCCCCTCTCATTGTACTTGGCCCCCTGTGCTGTTCTTGGAGTTCTAAAGATGTCTAGGAACAAACTAATGGGCAGTTTAATCAGCTACAGCAAGAGGAAGAAGCAGGGAAGTCCTGCTCCGTGAAGTTGGCTGGATGAGTTTCACTATTCTCGGAAACAGGAATTGATCTTGAAAGTTCAAATCTGATGACCTATTCAATAGCAGTACCATCCTAAAAATATTTTCATGAGATTATGCTCCATTGAAGAGACCTGAGTAGGATTCTGACTGAGTAGACCTGCTTACTGTAGCTATTCCATAAAAAAATTTAACAGCAATCAGGCCACAAACTGAATGGCAATGATTTATGCATGCAGTTAGGAATTGTCCTATTGGTCTTTGTAGTTTCCTACCAAGTATCGTGGGATCCTAGTTAAGTAAAACAGGCCTATTTCTAATATAGTGATTCCTGGCAATGTCCATTCACCGTGGCATGGCAGGCAGGGCAGTGAGACTTGGGCTGAGGGTTTGTTACCTCAGTATAAAGGTAAAGGTAAAGGTATCCCCTGTGCAAGCACCGAGTCATGTCTGACCCTTGGGGTGACGCCCTCTAGCGTTTTCTTGGCGGACTCAATACGGGGTGGTTTGCCAGTGCCTTCCCCAGTCATTACCGTTTACCCCCCAGCAAGCTGGGTACTCATTTTACCGACCTCGGAAGGATGGAAGGCTGAGTCAACCTTGAGCCGGCTGCTGGGACTGAACTCCCAACCTCATGGGCAAAGCTTTCAGGCGGCTGCCTTACCACTCTGCGCCACAAGAGGCCCTCAAGTATATGTCCCTCAGTATATGTCACCCTTATTCCAAATTTCCATGGCTTTTTCCATGTCACGGAGCCAGCAGAGCACCCTTGAACTAACCTCTCAGCTAAACCACATTGCCTAAACTATTTTCAAGAAGGACAGTGTGCAAACTAATTTTAATAATTTTAATATAGTTTTTAGACCTCTTTAAAAATGTTTCATGATTTATATACACAAGTCCCAATCATTTGCTACAAACACAAGTGTGCTAGCAATTAGGAATCCTAAATAGTGTGTTAGTTAGATGGCAATGAAGTTGGTGGAAGATGGAAATAACTTGCTTAGTTTTTTTTAAACGGAACCATCAAATAAGTATCTGACGATGCTGAGCATTGTATTTTCATGTTTACATCTGTACAGTGTCAAAACCAGAACTGAGCATCTGGTTATTATCAAAAATGGGGAAGTAAAATTTGTTAAACAGGCTGCATAATTTCTACATACACTAAATCAATTTGAGCATTGCATTAAGGAAGACACAAACAAACTTTCCCAAAAGTTCAAGATTCTTCCTGCAGAGTTTTAAATAAAATGTTTGTCACATCCAAGAAGGGGGAGGGAGAGAGAGAAAAGTGGTTTTAAACACAGGAGGAACTTGCCTGGAAAAAGTGCTTCACTATTAAAACTAGCAGGATGCTACATTATTTGAAGTAATTTTAACCTTGCCATACACTGAAAAAGTAGTGACATCTGTAAAACAGGGCAGAGAGATCAGTGTGAAAACATTTTAAGGAGCCATATAACACATTAGAACAATTTATTGCTAAATTCAGAACCCCATCCTAAACTTTGGCTTAAAAGGATTTCACAGGATGACTAAATTCTATGCCAGTATATTCCAGAGATATGTAGGCATAACCGAAAGAAATGTGAGAAGTGAGTTCCACCCCCACCATATTGGTAGTACACTGGTCAGAGGGCTATGCTAGCATACAACTTGGTGGTCAGGCATGTTGTGAGTGACATAGGACCTCTCAATTTCCAAATCTTTCTAACCACGGATATGCTCCCAATGCGATGCAACATTATACCAATCAAAATAGGAGTATCTTAGATCAATCCTATAAGGAATTTTTCCCTATGCAGGAGGGAAAATTCAATTGCCTTTCTCATGGCTACTATTCCAAAACCAGGCACCAATACGGTCAGCAATCAAAATATGTATCCATAGTAGTAATCATAGCTCCTCCTCCAAGTTCTACACAAGCCCCAGACAGGACCCCCAGAGCTCAAATGACAGGACATATAGCATACAACGTATCTCTCTGATCCATGCTGTCCATACTAAGCCATACACAGACCGTTTATGCACTGGGAACTTCACTGCCTCAGCTCCTGTGAAGGAGCACAAATCGGGGGTGGATGAGGTGCACCGCGCCAAATGCTCCCCCATGTGGGTGCAGGAAGAGGTGGGGCAACCTGCCATGATTGAAACTACAGCCTGCAGCCTGGCATGAAACCTCCAGTGCATAAACAGTCACACTGGAGATACAAACTACACAGAAAAGTTACTTATCCCAGACAGCTAAAGAAAAGAACAATTTAACTGGTTCTGCATTCTAAGACCCACATACCAAGAGGCAAGGGTGATACACCCCACACAGATAACCAATAGTGGGGAAGTCCAAGCCCACAGCTGGTACTGCTATAATCATTTCTCCCTGCCTCCCCCATACCCACTATCCTGTCCCCCTCCCCCAGCTGCTAGCAATAAGTATGTTCAGCCCTGGAAGTGGGATGGGCTGGAAGATATTCTGGCCCTCCAATGCTGTGCTTCCAGCCAAACACCATGCCAGTGACTCCCAGCCCCGTGTCCTTGCAGGTGAGACACAAGAAGCATAATGCTGTCTGAGCCGGTTGAGCACAGCAGAAGAAAGGTGGTATTTGAGACAGTCCATCAGCATGAGCAGGCCATCCCCCACAATGTGATTTGATCAAATTTCAACTTTGTTCAAAGTTTAGTTGGATCCCCTAAGCTCTCACCACCTAGGAATCAAATTGAGGGCCTGGGTGTGCTGTCCCTGTGATTTTCCACTGTACTCTGCCTGTTTCTGCAGTCTTCTCTGTGCAGCTCCAGAAGTTTGGGGTGGATGGCAAGGCTGATAGGGAATGCCTAATGCCCTACAGTGCACCTTGTTCTTCTGGCTTCGGAGTATGTAAGGCATGGATTCTGCCTCCTGTTTTGCTGTTGCTGGGCAAAAGATGAGTTCTGCCTTCTGGCCAGCATCCCACACAATGGAAATCAGACCTGTGCCTCCCATTTGCTACATGAGTACCTTTCCTCAGTGAGCTATGGGGGGGGGGTGACAGAATTGCCTTCAGTGAGGGTACAATTAAGTGTTCACTCATTACTGCCCCAGTGCCTGCATTCCTCTCACCTGGCAAAAGGCTGATGCTCCTGCATCCCACTATGGCCAGTGTTTAGACCCATGGGTCATCCAATGTGGTTGCCTGTGCTCAGTGGCTGGATTGGCCATGTTTTCTCCAATGAGTGTCCACTGGCACAAGGGAACTCAGCTGCAGCAGGGGACTCAAACCCACATCTGCAGAGCTCACTGGAGTATGTCAATACCAGGGTTCCTGGAAGCCACACACCTAGCTTCTGCAGAAGTAAAGGGGCTAGCCAATCTTTCCCCCACTTGCCCTCTGACACTTTCCATATGAGCTCTGGCTGTATGACATCAGGGGACTGTGGCCACACTGACTCCGGAGCAGCTGGCTGTATCTGCCAGTTATAGGGGCATTAGTAGGACACTGCCACATCATGATTCGTATACGTTGGTGAGGTTGCCATGCATCCCGGTGAGATCTATGTGCCCTTCAAGCCTTATAGAGGGATGGCTATGGCACATGTCCCCTCTGCAGAATGGCCATAGAATACCAACTAAAAGTGCTGGTGCTCTGCTACATTGGCATTAGGGGGTTTAGGACAGGGCTGCCCTTCAGGGGCAAGTATAAAAAAAGATTGACCAAGGAAGTTAATTCTGTTTTTGCTGTGGATAAAATAAATGTTGCTCTCAGAAATTATACAAGATTATTTGCAGTTGGATCTTTTGCATTTTATTTATTTATTTATGAGAGGAGATAAATAGTTAAGCTAAATTCACTGTATTTAGTAGCAAAATAAAAAAGTAACAATAGCGCATGTTTTTTAAGTTACAAGACACTGAATCCAGCTCCCTCATTTTTAATATTGCTCTTCATATTGAAGTGACAGTCTGCATCAAAGATGTTACATAAAATTTTTTTTTCATGTTACATTCTTTTGCACATGTCCACTGTTTGCTTATGAGTGCCATAGAAACAAGGACTTATGTAAAGCAAATGCTGCTCTTTAAACCTCATTATAGCACCAACCTTAGCAACATGACATGTTTAATTCCAGAATCCAACAGGTTTGAACTAAATTGCTTTCCAGTGGCTCCATTATCCTGAATTATCACTGTTCAAAATGGTAGAACACAGACTTGGTCTGAGCTTTGGAAACTTTATAACTTTTTTATTTAACTAATACTATACAGGAAGAACTGCCAAAAGGAATGCATACCTATTAAGTACTGTAAGATGAGGCATGGCAGATATTTTGGCCATTTCTGCATGGAGGGGTAAAACGCGAGTGACTTCCTGCTGAGAAATGTGGGATGGTAAATCTCGCATTTGCAGCCCTCCTCATGGGGAGACCCCTCCCACATTTTTTGCCTCCTGAGGAGGCTGTAAGGGAAGACGAACTTCTCCCTCTGCTCCTTGGCTGGTCAATCACAGCAAGCAACCAATCACAACACAGAAGTTCTCTCATGGAAAGTTTAAAGACAATTGCAGAAGGGAGCCTTGTTTTACTGCCGCCCCAAAATTAATTTAAAAATTAAAATTAAATTAAAATTTACTCCCGCCCCAAAATTAATTTTTAAAAAGGCATTTCTATGTTGCTGTGCAGTAATACCACAACACAGATGTATTTTTAATAGAAATCAACACTGCCCCATTGCTATAGAGAAATGCCAGAACAATACAGCATTCCCCTCCCCTTTTTTTGGAATTCATGGGGCCATTCCACACAGCACCAATATTGCTGAAGTCTAACTCTTTTTAAACATTATCCACGATGTTGTACACAATCCGCAACACTCCTGCAACACTCCTGCAAAAAAAGCTTTGATGTAGCGCTTTTTGGGGAATCGTAAAAAGTGGATTGCCCCTAAAAAAACCGCTTTACTCCTGAGAACAACCTGCAACACATCCAAAAAAGACATGTGCATTCTCAATGTAGTGAAAGAAAGAATGTCCCTCCCTAGCTCTCACCCCCAAGCTTCTAGAGACGCAACCGCCATTTCCCCCCCCTTAAACCTGCTAAAGCAACGAATAAACGAGGCTTCTTCGGCTGAAGTCCCTCCACAGAAGTGCTTAACAATAAAACAAAGCTCCCTTCTGCAATTGTCTTTAAACTTTCCGAGCACAATACAGCCTCCTGTTTGACAATGCCTGTAATTTGGGCCAAAAATTGCACCCATTGGGGGGGGGATTTTGTTTTACTTGAAGAGCATGTAAACGATTAAGTGCCAGCTCCTATGCCAGCAAAAAAGGTCTTTCTGAAATATTGAATGAACAAATATTTGTTGCTACTGGTGTTTTCGGGTTTTTAAAAAACAGATTTTAAAAGGAAAGGGCTTTTCCGGGAGCATGAATACTGTTCTGTTTGATTGATGGCCAGGGGCGGGAAGAAGTGCAGAAAAATATTGCCTCCTTTGTTGCGATTCCAGCAAGACCGGAAACTTGTGGGTAACGAAAACAGCGCTAGTGGGAGAGCCTTCTTTCTGCTAGAGACAGCTGTGTGAGTTGTCAAGACCTGCCGCTATTAATTGTAGCGCTTTACAATAGTGCTAACATTGGCGATTGTGCAGAATGGCCCATGTTCTTTTGCAGTTTATTTCTGTCTGGGTGGATTTTTGAGCCACTGAACATGATAACTGGAGCCCAAAAAGACATTTTGTGCTAATGGTTAGCTTTAAAACAAGGTACTCAGACTCCTGTATGATTGTAAGAAGGCCACCAGATCACCCACCCTCCCCATTTCCCAGCTCCTTTCCCACCTCCAGAAAACAGAAAAAGGATTGTGTTTTGCCTACCTGATCTGATAAAGACCATGGACACTTTAAAGGAGATTTTGTTTTACCTTTGACTATGTAGGTTTGCAGTCATGCTGCAACGTGGACCGTGCCATTTTTAAAAAATTACTCAGAGCAGGAAATGGAGAGGGGAGGGTGGGTGCAAGGGCAGGACAAAGCTGCTGAGACTATTGCACATTTCCCCCTTATACATCCCTGGTTGCTCACTGCTGGTTCATGTGATTTAGGGTGGTAAATCCAGTTTTCTGGATTCCCAAAATCGCAAGTTTAAAATGGCCAAATCACGACCTGGCTAGGCTACTGTGTTGAGATGTTGGTGACGTCATGTGGAGGAGGCTCTATATATTACCAACATGTGAAGGCTGTCCAGGAACGTTTTCCTTGTGTGGAAATGGCCTTTGAAACAGATCTGATGTTTCACTTGTATCGCCTGCTCTTCCCTAAAGGACTTCAAAGATATGGATATGTATTTAACTGTCGATCACAGTAGAATGAACAGAAGTTGGTTTTATATCCCGCTTTTCACTGCCCGAAGGAGTCCTAAAGAAGTTTACAATCACCTTCCCTTCCTCTCTCCACAACAGATAACCTTGTTAGGTAGGTGGGGCTGGGAGAGCTCTGACAGGATTGCTGTATGACAATACTGGCTGCATGTGGAGGAGGAGAAACCTGGCTTGCCAGATTAGAAGCCTCAGCATTTAACCACATGACAAAGGTTTATAAAATTATACACGGCGTAGAGAGAGTTGACAGAATTTTTTGTCCTGCTTTTAAACTACTAGAACTCAAGGTTATCCAATGAAACTGATTGGTAGTAGGTTCAGAACAGACAAAATACTACATTATACAGAGTGATTAAAATGTGGCATTCTCTGATACAGGATGTAATGATGGTCAGAGAATAAACAGCTTTAAATGCAGACTAGATAGATTAATGGAGGATCAATCTATCAACGGCTACTATCATGGTGACTGAGGGGAATCTCCAAATTCAGAGGCACTAATCCCCTGAATCCCAGATCCAGGAGGCAATATCAGAGGAAGGCCTTCGCCTCTATGCTCTGTTCTTGGCAATCCAGAGGAACTGTGTCAAACAGGATGCTTGACTAGATAGACTGCTGGTCTTATCCAGCAGGGCTTTTCTTATCTTCTTGTGCTCTTGTATGAGAAAATTGCAATGTAAGGTGCCACCAGAGGAGCAAGCGGAAAGCAGAACAGAAAAAGGCATATAGCAAACACCACCCTTGAATTCTTTATCCATGAATACAATGGCTGTGCATGTTGTTTCCATCAAACATCAGAAACTACTTCTCATGTCAACACATCAGGAAGAAAGGAAGGAGCTGTAAGCTCACTGCCCAAGTGCTATGGAAGCTAAGTTTCTTTCCCACTACACCATTACAAGTTTATTACAGACAGTCTGGCTACACTTCATGACACAGAGTCTCTGCTATCACTTTTATTGTGCTGGCCCTGCACCACTCATGCAAATAGTCTGCTGAGCATCCTCTTGACTGCATGCAACATTCCTTCCTCTGCTCTTTAAACTTTTCTGTGCAGTGCACTCCAGAGTCAAGCTGGCTCCAGCCAATTGCCACTGTTCACAAAAGGCATGATAGGATCCCCCCCCCTCCTTTGCTCAAACAAACCTTTAAAGCACACATTTTGAGGAAAATAACTTATGGCCCCTTAACAAGGCTGCAAAACAACTGTTACCTGTGTTTTTTAAATGTTTGGCATTAATAGCTTTAAGGGCTCATAGGATGGTATACATGTTGATATGGTTTGTATGGCATTCCAGTCTGGATCTTTAACCTTAATAATGAATTAGAGTCTCTACATTCCGTGTTTTTAAGAACCTTACTCAAGGTACCCAAAAGTGTTGCAAATCGAACCATCCTTATTGAATTAGGTCAACAACACCTGACTTTGAAAGCTTGCCTATTGACCTTCAAATATTGGCTGAGAATTCATTTCTCAGCCTACCCTGGTAGCCTGCTAGGTGACCTACTGTGCAACCTGTACATTTCTAGTTGGTACAATAGAATTTTACTTAATCTGAAAAATATTGGCTTGATATTGTGTGGCTCATGGGTCTGAGTGAAAAAGATATTTTCAAGGTAATTTCATGTAGACTTGAGGTTATTGAAATGCAGATTTTATCTTCCCTCACATGTAATACCTGTTCCCCCCAAGTCTGGGGCATTTCATCCAACTAAAAACTCCTACCTTCCTATCTCTATCAGTTGGACTCTCATTTGGCTAGGAGGGCCTGCCTTCTTGCCAGAGTCAACTCCTTTTCCTGAAGCGTGTCCTGGGGAAGATTCCATCAGATTCCCGCCTTCAAAAGACTCTGTCTACATAGCTGTAAAGTCCCAGACACACTGCCACATAATGTTTTGGAATATCCAGTCTTCTCTCCCCAACGAACTTCTATTCAGTTATATTTGATGGATTTAAATTCCAAAGTCAATTTTAAATCCCTCATCATCAGATTAATGTTTTCAGAAAAGGATACCATTAAACTTGCCAGGGGAGCCGATGCCCTTGGATTGTAATTGTGTATGCCAATAAAGGTTTTCTGAGTCTGAGTCTGTTGTTATGGAAGGGAACTAGTAGAATAACTGGTTTTACAGAGCCAATGGGTGTCTGCTCAACTAGCATCAATGAATGTTAGCAAGCTGGACACAGAATAATATTTTTGGTGTCTCCATTATGAAATATTGTACTAGACTAAGATCATGAGGAATTTTTTCCCAATTCATGTACATGAAAACCTAGCTGCCACCTAGGTGGTTTAAATATAAATCTCATTGTAATAAAATTGTCTGGTCCTGTAGGGAATCAGATTATTTTAATCTTCAAAAATCCATTCTGAAAGTTGACTGTGTGTTATAAAATGAACTAGTTTTCCATTTGGCTTTCATATTTTATATTGACTTTTTGTATATTTTTACTTACGTAGCCAGACTTCTTCAACTAAATCATAAATCTACTTCTCCCCTCTTTAATATACCAAATATTCAAAATAAGTTTATTTTGGACTTCCCTTGTTTCACATACCTTTTTCTTTAGTCAGACTAAACACAATTCTTATGTAAATAGCACTGATCAATATTACAAAAGCACTACCATTTTTAATAATCATTTGACCTGCTTTTTCTGCTCAGTTTCTCAATTCTGTAACCTCTAGTAACACTGCTTGTTTTTAGCCAAAAAATTAAGAATTTTTAAAAGCCATTTGCTATCCCTGCCCTTGTCATTTTTATGGTCTATTCTGCACATGTTGAATAATGCACTTTCAATTCACTTTAGAAGTAATTTTTCATGTTTTGCACAGGAAAATCCAGCTGCAAAAGGACATTGCAAGTACGTTATCCAACGTGTTTAGAATAGATATGTTGGATTAGATTCTAAGTTTGGACTGTTGTCATTCTTTAACCACTGCTCAGCCCTGAGAACTTACATGCTCAAAATGGCAAATGATAGGGAAGGGTTTTGGCTTTTTTACTGGTACCTTTTAGCACATGCATGCATGCAGCTTTTGCCAATATCCCAATAATGCTTGATTTTTTCCCCATCAACATAAATCAAAGTAATTACTGCTGTGACATAAACTGTTACTTTCAGGGCAATTCTGCACCAGTGGTTCCATTTTGGGCCACGGCTGATGTGTAGTGGCAGAGCTGCATGCTCTACCACTTTCTGTGCCCCTATGGGAGACACATTTTGATGCCCAGTCTGCCCTGGATTTGTGTGTCCTGACAGACACAGCTATAAGCATGGAATGGTTCACTGCATGGGAGGGCAATGGGGGGATTGTAGGAAGGTGGGATTCTGTAAGAATGCAATCCCACCTTCCTGCAAGAAAAAAAATGCCCCATTCATCCCCACAGTGCCATAAAGCACCACAGAGCCTAGTGGGGTACTTTCTGTCCCTTCTGGGCATCCACATCTACCATGATAGCCCATGTTGGCTGCCAGAGTACCTAAGGAAATGTGGAAAATATCCACGTTCCCTTAAAGTCGGGCAATAGGGGCTAACACATGCAGGGCCTGGTAGAGGCCCACCCCAGCAGCGATGTCATGTGGAAGGAGGGATTAGCTCCACTGCCATATGACCACCTTCCCAGCCTTTTCTGCCCATGCAGAATCAGCCTTAGAGTCACAATCCCATCTCAAGCCAAAGTCAACAATGCCCATTGCATTGATAATCAGAATGTCAGGAGCTGATGAGACGACTGAAGATGGCGCTGTAACAGTTGGGCTTCTGTCCGGCTCTTAAGCCATGCTGAGGGTCAGGAGCAACCGCATCTGGCAGACCTGAGCAGATACGCAAATCTCGCTCGCCGTTGCCCCAGGAACCGGGAACGGCATCCTGAGGGTCCTACAGATCCGTGGAGACTGGGTTCTCCGGATCGCCGCAGCATGTGCTCAAGGTCATGATGGCGCCCTTGTCATAAATAACTTTCTAAGCCTGAAATGACCAGCTGACCCTACATTCTTCCTAGATCATCTTTTACCAGACTGACAGGAGCCGAAGTCTACAACAGTAAAGACTGTGAGTTTTCTGGCTTTTCCTTTTCTTTCCCCACAAGCTCTCCCCCCCCCCAACCAATTTACAAGTGAATCCTTTCGTTGAGTGAGAGGCTCCCAGATAATTAACCAAACAAAGAGAGAGCTTAAAGAAAAGAGAGACTTTAAAGTTTTGTTGGAGAGAGTTCAGTGGGGGACGCTGACTTGATACAGAGATCGACAAACTGATAATTTTGGATCGCTCGTGCTCCCGCGAGACCTCACAAGACTTTCTGTTTATAGTTTGTGACTGCCTAGAACTATGGAAAAATTAACTAAGGCACAGCTTTTCCATTTGTTATGCGAAGGGAATTCAAAGATACTGAAAGCAGTCAATAAGGTGGAAAAGGAAATCCGAAAGACTAAGAAAGAGCTTTTAGACAGAACCAACGGTTTGGAAAAAACAGCTGATGAAAACACAACTCAGCCAACAATACTTCAAATGAGAATTCAATGTCTGGAAGTTAATCAACAGGAGGGGGAGAGAGCTAGGGACGTAAAAATCCAAAGCACCTTGGAAGAACTTGGGAAAACAGATTTAAGGAAGGAAAGCACCGAAAACCTGGAAGTCTATTTAGAGCAGGAAGTTATTTGGATCAACAAAATAAAAAGAGTCTATTCAAAGGCAACAGCACGCAGGAAGCTATCAGGAGATATCTCTGTGCGACCAGAGGAAGAGATCCGGATTGATAAAGTATACAGAGCCTACTTAAAGGCGACTGCAAACAAGAATCAAGCAAGAGACTTCTTTGGCCCTGACAGAAGGACAACTAGAAATACTCTATGTAGGAATCATCAGGCGTTACTATGGAAAAAAACACAATTTCATTTTCTGCGACCACCTGAAGGATGTGATGAACAGTGGAGCATTCTCCTGGTTTCCTGTGGGGAAGACAGCAGCAGTAACTTTTAGGTCAGGACCAATATATGAAGGGAACTGACTTTATATTATCTAAGACAATAATAGAATATATTCTTATAATAGATTATACTCTCATATGTATCAACAATTACTCTGCTAAGAAAGATGGTAATAACTTCTAGATCAGGATCAATATGTGATGGGAACTGAATATGTATGCCAATATGTATGCTAAAAGAGGATGGCAAACTATACTTCATATGTATTAACAAGACAGCAGCAGTAACTCTTAGGTCAGGGCCAATTTATGAAGGGGACCGACCTTATATCACTTAAGATAATAATAGAATATATTCTTATAACAGATCATACTCTCATATGTATTAACAATCATTTTGCTAAGAAAGATGGTAAAAACTTCTAGATTAGGATTAATATGTAATGGGAACTGAATATGTATGTTAAAAGAGGATGGCAAACCATATCAGCTGGTCGCTTTTTTTCTCTTTACTTTTCTGTAAATGCTTCATATAATAATAATAAAATTATTTAAAAAAAAAGAATGTCAGGAGCTAATTTTGCCTCCTTAGCAGTTATTTACTTTCTACCAGAAAGGAGGATTGGTAACAGTCACTTCAATCACAATAAGTTACAGACCAGGAGAGGAGGCCGTGCTTCTCTATGGCCTATTATGCACGGCCGCTGAAATGGTGGCATGGAGAACGCGGAGGAGGAAGAAGTGAAGCAAACCGCTTACACACGGGATGGAACGCAATGGTGGCAAAACCCAGAGTATCCGATTATGCACGCGGCTACTCTGGAGCCGCTTCTGGTTGTGCCCTGGTCCCTCAAAGCTCCACTTTCTTCCTCATCTCGCTAACGCCGCCATTCCACCCCGAATGTGAACCTTCCACTCCATGCATAATGAGCCTATGACAAGGAATTTTCACTGTGGGTGGCCCAGTGTTTCTCATTACCATCCAATGAGTAAAGAGGAAAGATCATATTTAAGCCATGGATTCCTCTCAGCAACAGCATCCATTCCCACTCCACTTTCTTACTGGTAGTTTTCAAGTAGTGCTTACTTGATGCTTTAGAGAGGACAGTGAAATCAGGGACTCAAGATTAGTCTTATGGGAATCCTTCTCCCCTTCCCAGCCTCGGCCGTAGCAACTCTGAAACCTCCTTTTCTTCAGGAGAATGAGGAAATCATTAGAATATAAGATTATTAGACTGAAAACTTGAATACTTGCTGATATTCCAACTTGTACCCAATAAATTGAGGCTTGAGGGTCAAACTCCTTTTTGTAGAGAGGAAGAACATAGGTTTGTCTCACTACCTGATTAGGCTAATGAAAACCATTGCCAATTAGGATCACTCTTTCATTGTATTTTCCCACCCAGCTCAAGTCTTTGTATATGCAATTTTTCCATAATAAAGTGGTAAACACTTCCTGTAGACAACTTAGTAGGAAGTTTGCATCTTAAATGACACAGGAAATGAAGTCATCATATGAATAGGCTGACTATAAATGATTCAAGCCCTTGGTTTCTAAAAGAGCAAAAATGTAGACATAGAAGAAGAAGAAGAAGAAGAAGAAGAAGAAGAAGAAGAAGAAGAAGAAGAAGAGTTGGTTCTTATATGCCGCTTTTCCCTACCCAAAGGAGGCTCAAAGCGGCTTACAGTCGCCTTCCCATTCCTCTCCCTACAACAGACACCCTGTGGGGTGGGTGAGGCTGAGAGAGCGCTGATATCACTGCCTGGCCAGAACAGTTTTATCAGTGCCATGATGAGCCCAAGGTCACCCAGCTGGTTGCATGTGGGGGAGTGCAGAATCGAACCTGGCATGCCAGATTAGAAGTCCGCACTCGTAACCACTACACCAAACTGGCTAGAGGTTGGGGGATCTATAAGCATTGGATATCAATTTCAATTGAAATTTAAATGTATGCAGAATAATTTGGCAGCTTGTTCTGTTTATTTTAAGTGTCAGATAATTTTGTGAATGTCCTATAAGCTTTGGAGTGGCTTTATTTGTTAAAAAACTGCAAACCTAATCCTTAATATGCCATTATGGTCCACACTCATTCTGACAACATTAGAGTTTGTTTATACACCTTAGGTTTTAGGCAGGGCTTCCATTGCTCATCTCTTAGTTGTCCAGACTAAGTTTTGCTAACCTTTATTAGGATATCTACCCCCTTGTAGGCTCCTACCCTACAAGTCTAGTTATTGCTAGTGACTGCAAATCTTTTGCAAATCTTGGCACTTGTTGTGATCTGGTTGACAGCATAGACACTTTTGTGGCATAGGAAAATATTTCCCAACCAGTGTGTTAGGATGCAGAATTGAGTTGCAAAGCCTCTGAAAGTAGGTCATAGGCCAATCCTCCCTAATAGTGGCTCCTTTCCTTCGCATGTTCTCTTTCTTTCCTCCTCACCAACCTCTCACATACTCATCTCCCTCTCCATGACTTTTATTTATTTATTTATTTTGTTTTTGCTGTCAAGTCACAGCTCACTTACATCAGCCCTACAGGATCCTTAAGGCACAAATCTTGAGACATGGTTTGTCTCTGCCTGCCTCCACATCATGACCCTGCTATTTGTTGGAAATCTCCCATCCAAATACTACCCAGGGCTGAACCTGCTTAGCTTCTGAGATCTTATGACATCAGGCAAGCCTGGCCTATCTAGGTCAGAACCTTTCTGACAGTAATGAGGGGGAAACAGCTGTCCAGCAACTAGTAACTTCACAGAAGTCGCTGCCCCAGGTGTATGCGTATATGTGATGGGGGGAGGGGTTGGAGATTAAATGGGGGCTGTCCAGCAAGCCATGGAAAACCAGAGGACAACAGAAAGAAGCTTGGGGGGGTCTCAGTGGTTCTCCTTCAGTAGCCCAACCTCATGCCCAGCATTCTGTAGGTCCCTGCTGCATTCTACTGTCTGTGGTAGATATACTGCAGAGTCCCTTGCTGCCACCCTTTTCACCACCACCCCACTATCTTTGCATATCTCCTCAAACCAGAGCCCCCCAAGCTTACCTCCTTAAACTCCAATTCTGGCCCAGCTGGTGGGGGGGGGTGAACTTCCCACTTGCTTAGGGCTCATTAAGGGGGAAGCTGCACAATTTGTGTGATGTTTCTTCCTTAAAAACACCTGGTTGGGCACTGTAAAATATGGAATGCTGGGACGGATGAGGGCCAAAGTCATAGTTTGCTTAGGGTACTAAAAAACCTTGGATCAGCCCTGGATGGGTCACACAAAGTAAATTTGAACTTCATGGTAACCACACCAAAAAGCCTGGGAATCACTGGTGTAGGAGGCACTTGATTTCACATTAGACAAAGTGCCACTAAACCCTGTTGTAACACTGCTCACTGCCAACTTCTTACTTAGCTGTGATTAGCAAGAAGTGACAGTAAGAGAAGAACAGCTTCCCACCTTCCCCATATCCTCTGCCTCAAAAGCCCTGTGCTAAGATACATGTGACAAATTCGTATTCCATTATAAGTCTGCTTATTTTAAGAAAGAGAGACAGAGAGACAGAGACAGAGAGAGACAGAGAGAAACTGGCAGCTAAGTGAGAAGTTCCCATATATACAGAACTAATTCTATTATAAAACCATAACTTAAATTGCAAGGACAAGTAATGAGATTTTTACAATAGCACAGGAAATTCAAGGAAGGGCAGTAATGAGCAGTGATTGGTTAGCCATGTATTTACAATTTGAAATGGCCACAGGTAAAAAGATAGGTCAAGTAACCTGAACTATCATTTTATATCCAAGCTCACTCCTAGGATCTGGCTCCCAATGACATTGTCAGGTGTGCACCCCTCCATTCTCATTCTCATGAGCCCCAATCCTCTCAACCATCTATCTATCATATTTTATCCCACCTTTCCAAGATGTCTTCTGACATTTCTGCTGCAGCACCCTAGGTGCCAGGAAACGTAGGAAATGCAGGCTCTCTGTTTTAGATCCTGGGTTCTGACCTAGATAGCCCAAGCTTGCCTGTTCTCATCACATCTTGCAAGCTAATTAGGGTCAGCTAGGGGCCATTCCGCACAAGGACCAATGTTGCCAATTGTTCACAGAATGCAGAAACGCTATATTAAATTGTGGAATTTCATCATTCCGCATACCTTGATTTTTAGTGGAATATAGAAGTCCCAGTAGTGTTTCATTCATTCCCCACAGGTTTCCAGTCTCGCTGGAATCACAACAAAGGAAGTGATTTTTTTCTACGCTTCTTCCCGCCCCTGGCCGTCAATCAAACAGAACAGCCAATGGGCTGTTATATTCATGCTCCCAAAAAGCCCCTTTCCCTTTAAGAACTGTTTTTTTTAAAACCAAACACACCCATTGCAATGAATCTGTGTTCAATTGTTGCATTGGAAAGACCTTTTTGCTGGCATAGGAGCTGGCGATTAATTGTTTACATGCTCCTCATGTAGAAAAAAAAATCCCCCCCCACGGGCGCGATTTGTGGCCGAAATTACAGGCTGTGCTGAACAGGGGGCTGTGTTGTACTTGGGAACTTTAAAGACACATACAGTAGGGAGTTTTGTTTTACTGTGTTAATTACTTCTGTGGAGGGACTTTAGCCGGAGAAGTCTCGCTCGTTCGTTGCTTTCGCCGGTCTAAGGGGGAAAAAATGGTGAGAGTAACAACAAGCACGCTGACTGGGAAAGATCCCCTTGCAAACTGTGGGCTGCTGGCATGCTGAAAAGTGAGGGAGGGAGGTTTCTGGACTTGCTGCAGGGCGATTGACACTCCAGTAGTTGGGGGGGCTGTGAAGGGGGTGGGGTACCCGTCTTCTTCCTCAGGAGCTGCTGCAGTCTTTAGGGACCCCCCCTGCTGCCGCCGCTGCCCAGCCCTGCTCTAGGGCTCCTTCTCGCCTGTCGCCTCACCTGCCGGGCAGCATCGCTCCACATGAGCTCAGCCAGAGCTGTTCTGACCACGGGTCTTTCTGCTGCTGAGGCATAAGTGCTGACCATTGGGCGCTCGCTTCTCCGGAAGTTCGTTTCACTTCTGTGGAGGGACTTTAGCCGGAGAAGCCTCGCTCGTTCATTGCTTTCCCCAGTCTAAGGGGGAAAAAATGGCGATCGCTTCTCTGGAAGTTCGGGGGCGAGAGCAGTGGAGGGACTTTCTTTCTACCGCTACATCGAGAACACACATGTCTTTCACTGATGTGTTGCAGCTTGTGCTCAGAAGTGTAGTGATTTTTTCAGGGGGAATCCACTTTTCCCAATTTCCTGAAAAGCACTACAACAAAGTGATTTTTGTGGGAGTGTTGCAGAAGTGTTGCAGATTGTGTGCGACGTCATGCGGAACCTTGACTTTGTAGCGTTTACCAAAGGTAAGATTTCTGCTATATTTAGAAGAAGAAGAAGAAGAGTTGGTTCTTATATGCCGCTTTTCTCTACCCAAAGGAGGCTCAAAGCGGCTTACAGTCGCCTTCCCTTTCCTCTCCCCACAACAGACACCTTGTGAGGTAGGTGAGGCTGAGAGAGCCCTGATATTCCTGCTCGGTCAGAACAGTTTTATCAGTGCCGTGGTGAGCCCAAAGCCACCCAGCTGGTTGCTTGTGGGGGGAAACTTAATGAAATTCATAAGGAATAACTAGAATAACAGCCTGCAATCATGTTTTCTGGAGTAGGATAGTTTATGCTGGCTGCATGTGGGGGAGTGCAGAATCGAACCCAGTATGCCAGATTAGAAGTCCACACTCCTAATCACTACACCAAACTGGCTCTCTATTTAAGTTGTGCGGAATGGACCTAGGAATTGGAAGGGATACCAGTGTCATGAAGTGGAGGCAGGCAATGACAAACCATATCTAAAAGGCTCTTGCCTTGAAGACCCTATGGGGTTGCCATAAGTCAGCTGTGATTTGATGGCATCTTCTACCACTTCCACCAACAAGAAATGTTGCTTGGCCTGGATAGCCCAGCATTGCACAATCTCAACTGATCTTGGAAGTTAGAGGCTTAGGACTTGGATGGGAGACCATCAGGTTGCTGCACGAAGGCAGATAATATCAAATTACCTCTGACTTTCTCTTGCTTGGATACCCCTAAAAGTTGGCATAAGTCTGGGTAAATTGATTGCAAACAGCAACAACAAATGACATGCTGCAATTGCATTCTAAGGCACTATAATAAAGTCTTCACTCATCTTCTCCATTGTTATGCAGCATGCTTTGCTTTGCCCAGTCCAAGGTTGAGCCCATTCTAGGCAATACGTTGAGCCCATTCTGAACTGGGCCTGGATTTGGGTTCACAAAGATAAAGCTCATTCCCTAGTCATTAGTAATGAGTTGTTGTTCATACTGATGCACAACACTGATCTCCTGATAACTTTGAACTATAAATCCATAAAGGCTACTTGGATTACAGCTGGCAGGTACTTGTCATAATGGCAAAAAACCTGTTAATGTAAACTATCCAATTCCAGAAAACATAATTGCAGGCTGTTATTCGAGTTATTTCTTATGAATTTCATTAAGTTTTCCCCCACAAGCAACCAGCTGGGTGGCTTTGGGCTCACCACAGCACTGATAAAACTGTTCTGACAAAGCAGTGATATCAGGGCTCTCTCAGCCTCACCTACCTCACAGGTTGTCTATTCTGGAGAGAAGAAAGGGAAGGCAAATGTAAGCTGCTTTGAGACTCCTTTCGGTAGAGAAAAGGAGCATATAAGAACCAAATTTCCTTCTGTTGCTGCTTGCTTGCTCTTCTTCTCTCTTCTTCCCTCCTGTTTACTTGCTTGCCTTTTCTTCTCTTCCCTACCCTTC
Organism: Paroedura picta; assembly: GCF_049243985.1. NCBI lineage: Eukaryota > Metazoa > Chordata > Lepidosauria > Squamata > Gekkonidae > Paroedura > Paroedura picta. The sequence goes on along the minus strand of NC_135369.1, from coordinate 90,826,350 downwards.
AGCTTAGTGTAGATGTTAGGATTGTGGACTTCTAACCTGGTGAGCTGGATTTGATTCCCTGTGCCCCCACATGCAGCCAACTGAGGGGCTTTGGGGTCACCATAGCAATGATAAAGCTGTTCTGACTAAGCAGTAATATCAGGGTTCTCTCAACCTCACCTACTTCACAGGGTGTCTATTCAGGAGAGGAAAGGGAAGGCGATTGTAAGCTGCTTTGAGACTTCTTCAAGTACAGAAAAGTGGTATATAAGAACCAACTCTTCTTCTAAATATTTCAGTTAATATCTCCACAAGCATTAGCCAGAAGGTGATTGAGAGAGGCCTAAACTAAGATCGCAGTTCATGGCTGCTGTTTAGTTGCCTTTCACTACAATCCTATGCAGGATTACGTCAGTGAAGCCTTGTTTGAAATAGAATCATAGAATCATAGAGTTGGAAGGCACCTCATGGGCCATCTAGTCCAACCCCCTGCACTATGCAGGACACTCACATCCCAATCGCTCATCTACTGTAACCTGCCACCCCTTTGCCTTCACAGAATCAGCCTCTCCATCAGATGGCTATCTAGCCTCTGTTTAAAAATTTCCAAAGATGGAGAACCCACCACATCCCAAGGAAGCCTGTTCCACTGAGAAACCACTCTGTCAGGAACTTCTTCCAGATGTTTAGATGAAATTTCTTTTGAATTAATTTAATCCCATTCGTTCTGGTCTGTCCCTTTAGGGCAAGAGAGAACAATTCTGCTCCATCCTCTATATGGCATACTTTTAAATACTTGAAGATGGTTATCAGATCCCCTCAGTCGTCTCTTCTCTAGGCTAAACAGACCAAGCTCCCCCAACCTTTCTTCATACGTCTTAGTTTCTTTGTTGCCCTCCTCTGGACATGCTCCAGTTTGTCTACATCCCTCTTCAGCTGGGGTGCCCAAAACTGAACACAGTACTCCAAGTGAGGCCAAACCAGAGCAGAGAAAAGTGGTACCATCACCTCCTGTGATCTGGACACAATACTCCATTTGATACAGCCCAAAATCCCATTTGCCTTTTTAGCCACCGAATCACACTATTGATTCATGTTCAATGTATGGTCTACTAAGACTCCTACATCCTTTTCGCACATGCTACTGCCAGGACAATTCTCACCCATCCTATATTGGTGTGTTTGGTTTTTCCTACCTAAATGCAGAACTTTACATTTGTCCCTATTGAACTTCATTTTATTCAGTTTAGCTCACTTCTCGAGCGTTTCAAGGTCATCTTGTATTCTGATTCTGTCTTCAGTTCTGTTTGCTACCCCTCCCAGTTTAGTATCATCTGCAAATTTAATAAGTATCCCCTCTAATCCCTTATACAAATCATTTATAAATATGTTGAACAACACAGGTCCCAGGACAGATCCTTGGGGTACTCCACTTGTCACTCTTTTCCAAGAAGATGCTGAACCATTAACAAGTACCCTCTGGGTACAATTTGTCAACCAGTTATTGATCCATCTGACAGAATTAGGATCCATAACGCAGTTTACCAACTTGTGAACAAGAATATCATGTGGAACCTTATCAAAAGCTTTACTGAATCCAGATCAACTATGTCCACAGCATTCCCCTGATCCAGCAAAGTAGTCACTTTCTAAAAAAAAGAGATAAGGTTGGTCTAACATGACTTGTTCTTTCGAAACCCATGCTGAGTCTTAGAAATCACAGCTCTCTGTTCCAGCTGCTCGAGGACTGGCTGTATGATGATTTGTTCCAAAATTTTGCCAGCAACAGATGTCAAGCTGACAGGTCAATAGTTACCCAGATCCTCTTTTTTCCCATTCTTGAAGATGGGAACAACATTTGCCTGCTTCCAATCATCTGGCACCTCACCTGTTCTCCAAGAAGTGTCAAAAAGAATAGATAGAGGTTCAGAGATTACATCTGCAAATTCTTTTAGTACTCTTGGATGCAATTCTTCTGACCCAGAAAACTTTGTTTTCTTTAAAGAAACTAGGTGTTTGTGTTCAGAGCTCAGACAACTGAGAGCACGTGGAGAGAGCTATTGGGGAGAGTTCCTGCTGACTAGGTGAGGCTATTGTGCTGACTGGGTGAGGTGATTACTGGGTAATTGTTGGGAGGATTAAAAAGGGATGCTCCTTGCCAGAGGCGGGAGCCGAAGGGCGAGAGACAAAGGGCTCTTGGCCTGTGGCTCTTAGCCTGGGGTTCTTGGCCGAGCAATTAGAATCAGTAGGTTATATTCCCCTAGTACTTGCACTTCCTAGAGATTACAATGGACCTCCAGGACACTCATTCCATCATCGGCAGTGAGTGTGACATGATTGCCTTCCTCCCAGAAGACAAGATGGACTACAGCTGCCCCAAGTGTAAGCTGATAAGACTCTTGGAGGAAAGGATTAGGGGATTAGAAAACAGAATTATTACTCTGACCCAAAGCAAGAAAGGGGAGGAGTTCATAGGCCAGAGCCCTGCAACGCGGAATAAAGAGAATACAACCAGTCCTGAAGAGGATAAGGAGATTGACCACACTAGGGAGCCTCTGCAGACAGTTCGGAAAAAGGCTCAACGGCGAAGAGCAAGACAGTTCTTGGGCCTTTGGAGCTCCAGAATAGATTTCAGGCCCTTGCAGCGGAGGTGCAAGGGTCAACAAGGGAAGAGGTCCCAAAACAAAGTCTAAGACAAAGGGAAGAGGCCACATGGACAGAAGGAAATGGAGTTGAGAAGAAAAAGAAAGGAGAGTACTGGTAATTGGAGACTCCCTGCTAAGAGGAATGGATCGCCATGTGGCTGGGCCCGACCCCTTAACCCGAGAGGTGTGTTGCTTGCCAGGGGCGAAAATTAAAGACGTTTCAGAACAGCTGCCCAAACTCCTCAAATCTTCGGATCGCTACCCATTTGTGACGGTCCATGTGGGAACGAATGACATGTCCCTGAATACCATCGCTCCTATTAAAAAAGACTATCAAGATCTGGGGAGGAAGCTCAAGCAAATGGGGGCACAAGTGGTATTCTCTTCAATCTTGCCTGTCAAGGGAAGAGGAATGCGTCGGGAGAGGAAGATAATGGAGGTGAATCACTGGCTGCGTGCTTGGTGCCGGCAGGAGAGATTTGGTTTCTGGGACCATGGGATAGGCTTTCTTGAGGAAGGCCTACTAGCACCTGATGGACTGCACTTATCAAAACTGGGGAAGAATGTGTTTGGCAGGAACCTGGGGAGATTCATCAGGAGAGCTTTAAACTAAAGCCACAAGGGGAAGGAGACGATCAACATAGGGAGTGTATGGAAGGAAAACGATTGGGGGCAGCCCAACCGGCAAGGCCAGCTCATAGGGAACCAAAACTAAAAGGATTCAGATGTCTTTATACCAATGCCCGAAGCATGGGCAATAAGAAGGAAGAGCTGGAACTTCTCATGCTGATGGAAAGGTATGATCTAATAGGCATCACAGAAACTTGGTGGAATGATTCTCATGACTGGAATGTAATGGTGGATGGATATGAACTGCTCAGAAAAAAACAGAATAGATCGAAGAGGTGGAGGAGTGGCACTGTATGTGAGGAAAGGGCTTACCTGTCAGGAAATTCTAGTGAAGGAGAGCATATCTACAATGGAAAGCATCTGGGTGAAAATAAGCGAGGGGAAAACAAACAGTGTGGTGGTTGGTGTCTGCTACCAACCGCCTGACCAATGAGAGGATGTGGATGCTGCACTTTGTGAGCAGCTTGAGAAAATATCCAAGCGGCAGGACCTTGTCATCATGGGTGACTTCAAGTTCCCAGTTGTGTGCTGGGAAACAAACTCTGTGAAGCGTCCTCAGTCATGCTACTTTCTGACCTGCCTGGCTGACAATTTCATTTATCAAATGGTAGATGAACCCACAAGAGGTTCAGCCATACTGGACTTAATACTGACCAACAGGCAAGAGTTGGTGGATGAGGTGAAGGAGGTGGGGACCCTAGGGGGAAGTGACCATGTCCTCATAGAATTCCTTTTGAGATGGGGAGCCAAGGAAGCTTGTAGCCAGACGCGGATGTTGGATTTTCGTAGGGCAAAATTTAATAAACTCAGAGACATGATGAGTGTCATACCATGGATGAGAATGCTGGAAGGGAAGGGAGCATGTGAAGGGTGGGCGCTACTCAAACAAGAGCTATTGCATGCTCAATCAAAGACTATCACAAAAAGACAAAAACTCTGCAGGAGCTCTGAGAAGCCTATTTGGATGAACAGAAAACTTCAAGAGGAACTAAGAAAGAAAAGGAAAATGTTCAGGAAATGGAGGGAAGGACAGAGCTCTAAAGAAGAGTACCTACAGGTTACTAGGCACTGTAGATCAATCATCAGAAAGGCCAAAGCTGAGAGTGAGCTAAGATTGGCTAGGAAAGCCCATTGTAAAAAGAAAAGATTTTTCAGTTATGTGAGGAGCAAATGTAAAGTAAAGGAGGCAATAGACCCACTGTTGGGTGCGGATGGACAAACTCTAACGGAAGATGCAGAGAAAGAAGAAAGGCTTAGTGCCTATTTTACATCTGTTTTTTTCCCATAGGTCAAAGTGTTTAGGCACATTTAGAGATGGCCATAGCCAAAGGATAGTGTCTGGGTGGTAGGTTAACATGGATAGAGAGGTCGTCGAGAGGCATTTAGCTGCACTGGATGAGTTCAGATCCCCTGGTGCGGATGAAATGCACCCAAGAGTGCTCAAAGAAGTTTCCAGAGAACTTGCCCAGCCCTTGTCCATCATCTTCGGAACCTCTTTAAGGACTGGAGATGTCCCAGAGGACTGGAAGAGAGCAAACGTTATTCCGATCTTCAAAAAAGGGAGGAAGGATGACCCGGGAAACTACAGACCAGTGAGTCTGACCTCTGTTGTGGGGAAGATAATGGAGCAGATATTAAAGGGAGCGATCTGCAAACATCTCGAGGACAATTTGGTGATCCAAGGAAGTCAGCATAGATTTATCTCCAAAAGGTCTTGCCAGACCAACCTGGTTTCCTTTTTTGACCAAGTAACAGGTTTGTTGGATCAGGAAAATTCGGTTGATGTCATTTACTTGGATTTTGGTAAAGCTTTTGACAAGGTTCCCCATGATGTTCTGAGGGATAAGTTGAAGGACTGCAATCTGGATTTTCAGATAGTTAAGTGGATAGGGAATTGGTTAGAGAACCGCACTCAAAGAGTTGCTGTCAATGGTGTTTGATCAGACTGGAGAGAGGTGAGTAGCGGGGTACCTCAGGGCTCGGCGCTCGGCCCGGTACTTTTTAACATATTTATTAATGATCTAGATGAGGGGGTGGAGGGACTACTCATCAAGTTTTCAGATGACACCAAATTGGGAGGACTGGCAAATACTCCGAAAGATAGAGACAGAGTTCAACGAGATCTGAACACAATGGGAAAATGGGAAAATGAGAACAAGATGCAATTTAATAAAGATAAGTGTATACGGTACTGGTCAGACCACACTTGGAGTACTGTGTGCAGTTCTGGAGGCCTAACTTCAAGAAGGACGTAGATAAAATTGAAAGGGTACAGAGGAGAGCGACGAAGATGATCTGGGGCCAAGGGACCAAACCCTATGAAGATAGGTTGAGGGACTTGGAAATGTTCAGCCTGGAGAAAAGGAGGTTGAGAGGGGACATGATAGCCCTCTTTAAGTATTTGAAAGGTTGTCACTTGGAGGAGGGCAGGATGCTGTTTCTGTTGGCTGCAGAGGAGAGGACATGCAGTAATGGGTTTAAACTTCAAGTACAACGATATAGGCTAGATATCAGGAAAAAAAATTTCACAGTCAGAGTAGTTCAGCAGTGGAATAGGCTGCCTAAGGAGGTGGTGAGCTCCCCCTCACTGGCAGTCTTCAAGCAAAGGTTGGATACACACTTTTCTTAGATGCTTCAGAATGCTTAGGGCTGATCCTGCATTATGCAGGGTTTGGACTAGATGGCCTGTATGGCCCCTTCCATGATTCTATGATTCTATGACTGCCCCAACAGTGATCCTAGGGTACCATTCCCATCTCCCCTGTTGTGTTATTTTTTTCCACATTGAGCACTATTTCCCTCACAAGAGAAGACTGAGGAGAAATAGGAGTTAAGCAGTTCAGCCCTCTCTTCATCATCTGTTATAATTTCACTTTCTTGTCCTCGCAGTGGTCCTACCATGTCCCTACTCTTTTTCTATATGGCAGCCTTTTAAATATTTGAAGATGATTATCAAATTCCCTCTAATAATGAATTTAGGCTGGGGTAATGTGGAAGTCCACGGTATATCTCATGGGCAAATAATACCAAACATTTATTCTAGATCTGACCATATTTATCCAGGGCTTGGAGAAACTTAGCAGTATGCTGCCCCTGGGACTTCCCTATCAATGCTCTCCTCCAGAGGGCAGGCATGAGGTGCTAATGCTCCAAGCAACTGGGCATGGTTGCTCCTTGTGTCAACTGTTGTTCTGTTATCACCATTAGGGATGAACATCTATCCAGATAGACATTTCCACTACTTTAAAAACATTCTGCATAATAATTTCAATTCTCTCCACTTTTCTTTCTGTCCCCCCTCCCCCAAATTTATTTGCAAGACCTAAGAGTGGGCTAATGGAAGCTGGTCATCTTCTGAAGGAAAATGAAAGTGATGATGTATGAGATGTATAACGGATGTTTTATTGTACTGCTATGGTGAAAATGCAGCCAAATTCATTCTGAAGGGAGTACCTAAAGAGGGAACAAAACGTTAAGGTCTGCCAACATAAACAACCATTTTTTAAACATGACTTTTTTCATAAGAAGAGATTCTAAACTGCACACACAGCTGAAGAATAAATCTCAGGAGATGACTCAGCTGGATGACGAGCTCAAATCAGTCAGAAGTTGGCTTGGTGATTCTTTTGAGAGTTAGCAACCCTTGTCTGATGCCTGTATTTCTAGACATTTTTCCAGTCCATATTTGGATGTATTTTGATTCATTCATTAAGCATAATAATTTCAATTACCCTCTGGATAAGGCCTGTGTACATATTAACTTAAATATTTATTCCTCCAAACTCTCCCCCTTCTCCCTTTAAAAGGCTCTTCCTAATATCTTGGATTTGAAAAGGATTTATATTAGATTCTCACAGATTACAAAGAATCCACCATCTTTTGTATGCTAACTCTGGGCATGTGCAGTAGACAGATCTCTCCCTGCAGAATTTTCAAGCAGAATATAAGGGCTTTCCTCCCCTATTTTTCTACTGGCAGCAATTTTTTTTAGCTTGAAAAGAATCAACAATTGGAATGGCTTATTTCATTATCAGCAAGCAGTTACACACTGTCATCAATGGGCTTTTGCTGTGGTGCTGCACCTCTTCACTGGAAAACATTTTCCTCAAGTAAAAATATTGCAAGTCCTTTTAGAAGGATCTCAACAGTCATTCTCAGCTTCAGCTGAACTGGAAACATAAAACACAATTCAAGGATTATGTTATCATGAGAATCATGACTAGATAATCAAGCTCTAGAAGTCCGTCATCCTCTACAGGGGCTTTAAAACATTTCTTAAAATTCTGCAGTTTTTGAAATCATTCAACTGCTGATCTATCTACCCTGTAGCCAAAGTTGGGGGCGATAGTCATCCCTCCACCTGGCCAAGCCACCCCCATCAATGAGCCTGACATATCCAGGGGAAGTGAAACAGGGCAGGCTTCAAGTGTTCAAAGCACAGCATCTTTTTAATACAGATCATCCCATATGGCAATTATTATAGAGGAATGAGAGACTTTTTGCGGGCTGCTCTTAGACTCAAAGGCAAATAGTGATGCCTGATCTAGTTCCTTTTGCAGCATCCATGCCACTGTGTGACACGGCCTATTATGTCAGTCTGTGCATTACATTTTAATCCCACTCTTCCTCCAAGGAGCTTCAGGAGGCATAGATGGTTCTTGTCTCTCCATTTTATTCTCACAACAACTCTGTAAAGTAACTTAGACTGTGACTGGAGATCTTCATGGCGGACAGAAGATTTGAACTTGGGTCTCCCAAAGCTGAATACAGCGTAGTAACCAATATACCATACTGCCTGTCTAGTGTATGCAGGATTTGGTGGAGTGTAATGCACAGGCCTGCCTGTCTAGTGTATGCAGGATTTGGTGGAGTGTAATGCACAGGCCAGTGGTTTCATTCATTCATCCATCATTTGATGATTAACTGAATTATTGTGATTGTTGTTCATACAGTACAACAGTGCATTGACAAAAGGACAAGTCTGCTCTGAGGAGCTTACAATCAATTTTTGGATGTGGAAGAAACCATAAAAGAGCATGGAAATACAGTGTTTAGTAAACAACAAAGTTGTTTCTTGGAGAGCAAAGAGATGCTGAAGACAGAGAGCCAAGCTTGGTGTACAGAGCCAACTTAATGCAGTGGTTAAGAGAAGTGGCATTTAATCAGAAGAACTGTGCTTGATTCCCCATACCTCCTCCACATGCAGCCAGCTGGTAAGCCTTGGGCCAGTCATAGTTCACTCAGAGCTCTCTCAGCCCCACCTGCCTCACAAGGTCTCTGTTGTGGAGAGAGGAAGTTAGCTGCTCTGAGACTCCTTTGGGTTGGAAAAAAACAGATTAAAAAAACCTCTTTTTTGCTTCAGACCACCCCATGCCACTTCCACGCTGCCCATTCCACCTCCATGCCACCTGTTCCGTCTCCACACCAACTGTGCCAGTGCTGTACCTCCAGAGCTCCTGCCTTGGGTGGCCATGGCAGCACAGTGGCAGCACAGGTGGCGTGGAGGTGGCACAGGCAGCACAGAGGCAGTGCCCTACTTAAGAAGTGCTTGGGGAGGGAGAGGGAAGGAAGGATTGTGGAAGGGAATGACTGAGCAGCAGGTGGGCAGACCGGGGGGAGGGGGGGAAAGAAAGGGTCAGAAGGGATGGGGGTCTGACAACCAAGAGGAGGAAGGGAAGGGTGCAAAATTTGAGTCCAATAGCACCTTTAAGACCAAAGAAGTGTGCATGTATACGAAAGCTCATGTCTTGAATACATTTTTGTTGGTCTTAAAGGTGGTATTGGACTCAAATTCGGTTATGGTAGCTTTCTGTTAAGGAATGTATAATGTATATTGGAAAAATAAAGCTAAGCATTAGAAATAGGGGAAATAAGTTTCTACTATTGAAATACATATTTAAACTAGGCAGTTTCACCAACCTTGAATGTGCAGTTCAGGTTGCAGAGTTTTGAGGAGGAGGAGGAGCAAAAGAGACAAAGGTGACTGGAATGAGGGAAGATGAATTTATGGTCATCTGGCCTTTGATCAGGGACATGGGGAGACCCTTCTTACCACTAGGAGTCCTAATAATTCATATCCACCAATATATTTATCCAAAATCTGTAGCCACAGATTGAACTAGAATGTTCTCTACTTTCTGTTCCAAACTGATCTAAAATTATAACCGTAGGCATCATCATGTTAAATAAAGTGACATGCCATCTAGTTCCTTTTTACAAGTAGCTCTTTATCCTCTGTTAAGTCATTTAAGAAAAAAAATTTTTTGCAGGATCCTCTGTGAATTATATCAGCCATGTTTACATCTACTGCAACAGCTCTTATGTAACACAGCATTTGTGTTTGAGTCTATAGTTTTAACAAATGACGGTTAGAAACAAGAGACAGGACACCAATCATCCAACCACTATACAGATCATCAAGTTAGTCTTCTCTTTCAATCTGTAGTTTCTCAGTGCATGCACAGGGAGAGACAGACAGCTTGCTGCACCAGTACACTCACATACACACAGACACTAAGGCATACACAGTAGTATCCCAATTTCACAACATATGCTGGATTCATACCAACCACAGAATATCTAAGACCCAGGTTTATCTCAAGCACTTTCACCTAAAATCGTTGAGTAAGAAGATAAACTTCTTATTATGAGACATCAGGACAGCAAAGAAACACTGTACTTCACATCTAAGTAGGTGTTAGAGTTGCCACCAGTATCACAAGTGAATTCTCAAGTCCATCTCTTGCAGATGGAACCTATTAGCACAATAGTAAAAAGGGCCCTAAAGGGGACCAAAGATTTCATTGTCTTTCATCTATTTATTTACTTCTTTTTGGACCCCGCTTTCCCCCTCAATGTGCTTGCATCCTTCTCCTCTCCTGTATTATATTCTATTTTCTTACACATGATAATTTCATTTTCCCCCAGGATCACGTATCACCATTGCCTACAGAAGCAAAGCATCCTGAGGAAGATTTATTCTATACTTTTACACAAGTCCAGGACATGGCAATAAGGCATCTGCTAGAACTCCAGGTCAGGGTCCATAGCACAATATTAGAGACTCCAAAATATTCCCTAGGGAAGTCAAGTAGCTTTTCCCTTGGACACTCCCACTAGAAACAGGAAGTGAATTACTTAGCCTACTCAGGTCCTGTAATTGTCTCATTTTCCCATGTGAATGGGTGCTATTTATTAGCATATGAAAAGTTGCATACCCATTTGGGGACTGGAAGTGCTAGGAATAAGAAAATTGTGTTTTTTTAATGAAAACTAATTGATCTTTTAGAGCCTCTTGTGGTGCAGAGTGGTAAGGCAGCAGACATGCAGTCTGAAAGCTCTGCCCATGAGGCTGGAGTTCGATCCCAGCGGCCGGCTCAAGGTTGACTCAGCCTTCCATCCTTCTGAGGTTGGTAAAATGAGTACCCAGATTGCAGGGGGGGGGGGTAAACGGTAATGACTGGGGAAGGCTCTGGCTAGCCACCCCGTATTGAGTCTGCCATGAAAACGCTAGAGAGCGTCACCTCAAGGGTCAGACATGACTCGGTGCTTGCACAGGGGATACCTTTACCTTTACCTTTACCTTTACTGGATCTTTAGTTGTCTACAGAAAACAGTAGTGCACACACAGACAGTATATATGAGTAGCTAGGATTCCCAGATGTTTATGGGGGCATTCCCCACCCCAGCTCCTGTTTCCACTCTGGTGGCCAGTAGAAGAAAAAAGGTTTTTTAAATCACTGGAGGCTAGCACTTCTGAGGAAAAACCAAAAGTGATGTCAGTTTGTTCTAGGAATTGCCAGAAAAGCTTTGGTAAAACAAGAGTTTCCAGCAATTCCTAGAGCAGACTGACATCACTGCTGCATTTCCCTGCTGACAGCACCCTCAGAATCTCACTAGGATACAAATGGTGATCTGATCTCAGGATTAGTTCATTAGTGCTGCAGATTTCTTACTTACAGAAACCATATTAGTCTCATTCCCATATTTTTCTTGGGAATTGTTCTCAAGTAAGTACACATAGAACTGCAGTCTACAGCTTTTATTGGTGGAAGTACCATCAAGTTACAGCTGACTCATGGCAACCCTGTGGGGTTTCCAAGGCAAGAGATGTTCAGAGGTGATTTGCCCATTGACCGCCTCTGCAATCCAAATACTAGACAGGGTCAACCCTGCTTAGCTTCGAAAATCTGATGAGATCAGGCTAGTACAGTTTATTAGTATTAAATATAGGTATGCTGCCCTAGCTGGCCACACCCAGTAGCAGCTGTCTTGGAGAAGCCTGGGCGGCAAGCCCAGCTGAAGGAGAGTCAGAGTTCAGTCCAAGTCACTGGGAGTTAAACAAGTACAGTGCAGAGCAAAGCAAAGAATAGCAAAGTATAGTCGAGCAGTCCCAAGGTCAAAGTCCAGAGAGTCCGATAGTCAAACAAAGCCAGTTCACTTTACCAATGCCGGAGTCAAAAGTGAAGCCAGGGGTCAGTTGCCAGTGATCAATCAGATGTTCACAGGAGCAGAGCCGGTGGGGGGGGGGGGGTAGTAGCATAGATTGCTTCCACACCTGAAAAGTCGTGTTTGTCTTCCTAAATGCAGCCCAGCTAATTAGCTGCACCTGGGGAATGACTCACCCACCCTCCCCCTGGAGCTAACCCAGCTGGCCCCCATCTATTCTGGCAGTGTGCCTGCTGCCTCTGGCTTCTTCGGCGTTCTGCCAACCCCACTCTACGGCTTCCTCTGAGTCGCTCAGGTGATCCATCCGAATCTGATTCAGACTCCTGCTGTGGCAGTGTCCACGATCTCTTATATGCCAGGCTCGGCTGACTGGAGCAGCCCTCCTCAGCGTCCCTGTCAGAATCCCCTGTTTCTTCAGCCTCTTCAGCCAGAGCTGAATCAGCTGCCGGGTCCAGTTGCTCTGGCAACTCCTGGGAGATGGGAGGTGGCAGCGGGGGCGTGACAATAGGATAGGAAAATAAAACATTGAAAGAGACATTGAAATGGTGGTATGTATAGTGGTTGTAGGATTGGTGTCCAGTTTCTTGTTTCCAGTCAAGGAAGACAATATCGTGGCTAGGAGCCTGGGATCATTCCAGAGGTGTTTAGGCATCACAGTCCATTGCTAAGCAGGTCTACTTAGGGACACTTCCTTCCACTTGCAGAAACCATATTCAGCTCATTCCCTTGTTCTTCCATTATGCTGAGCTCCATTGCAAAACATCTAAGCAGTAAAATTATGCTGGCCAGCTATAATGAGAATAAGTTAGAATCTATTTTAAAACTAATTCATTTTGGAATTCAGATTTAAACATGATTGCAGAGAAAACAATTATGTCTATGCAGAAGTGACATCAGGATATAAGAGACAACATGAATACTTCAAAGCAAAACATGTGTAAATATTGTTTGCAGCCATCCCCCCAACAATGAATTTCAACAAATGTTGTGCTGATCAGCTGTTCCTATCAGTCCACAGATCCGTAAAATATCCAAATCTGGTGACTACAAGGCAACCCACAGGAATCTTAGCATCCCTACTACTACTTTCTCAAGAAATTAGGGAAACACACAAACTTGGAAAATGTAGCTCGGTTAATAGTTTGTAGCAAACAGGGAACATCACCCTGCCATCCACTCCTTTACAAGTTGGGGGTGGGTTAAATTTCTGGGGTCCCTATTATGGACCCCGCAAAAGTCTCCCTAGTGCTCTCTCTGGAAAAGCCAGTTGCACTTCCAGGAATTTATAGAATGGTTCAGGAACACCAAACTCACAGAGAAACTTAGAATCAGAATCACAGAGTTGGAAAGTACCTCCAGGGTCTTCTAGTCCAACCCCCTGCACAATTCAGGAACTCACAACTACTTGCTGACCCACAGTGACCCCAATTTCATGCCCAAGTGATCCCTCCGCCAAAAATCTCCAGAATCTAGTCTGGCCTGGAGGAAATTCACCTACCTTCCCACAGTGGCAATTAGCAATTCCTTGGGCTTGCAATAAAGGGCCACAAGAGACAAACACTGGCACATCCCCTTCCTGCCCACCCACTCATAATCTGCCTAAGTTCATAAAATCAGCATTTCTGTCAGATGACTATCTAGCCTCTGCTTAAAAACTTCCAAAGAAGGAGAATCCACCACCTCCTGATGAAGCCTGTTCCACTGAGGGATCGCTGTAACTTCACCTGGACAGACCACCCCCACCTCTGCCAGACAATGGAAGCAAGGCAAACATCCCTCATATTCAAAGACCACCACTCCAAGTCTCCAAGAATGGCAGACATCCCTAGAGTTTCAACAGGGCCTCCCCACAACAGTAACCTCATGACAGCTTGGCAAGCACCTCAACCACACAAGACAAGCAAGGAAGCATGCCCACAACTCTCACAGTTCACCCCCTAGGGCTGATACACAGGTTCACAGCATATCCATCAACTGATATTCTTCTATTCTGCAGAGGAAGGGGAAAACATTTTAAGCTGGCCAGGCCACCCCCAAATGTCCAAAGCAGGTTCTGAAGGACAGAAAGGTAGACATCCCCAGAGTTTCAACAGGGGTCCCCCAAAGTAGCCCCACCACAGCTTTACTTCCTCCTGCCTGCCTCTGTTCTTTGGCATTTGTGTGTGCACAAAGTGCTGTAAAGTCGCAGTCAGCTGATGACAACCCTAACAAGGGGCTTTTAAGGCAAATGAGAAGCAGAGGTAGTTTTCCATTGCCTTCCTCTGCAGTCTTCCTTGGTGGACTCCCAAATACTGACCCTGCTTAGCTTCCAAGAGATCAGATTATATCATGCCGCTTTCCCTCCATGTCAAGCTACTTTTCTGGTCTACTTCTATTCTTTGGCCATTATAAAGATTATATGCTTTATGTCTGTTGCCAATGGAAAAAGAAGAATCAGCTTACATGGCATTGACCGAACTCTTTCAAACCTAGATTTCTTGTCTTGTTATCAATGCTGGTTTCTCCATACCTATTGTCCCTCTGCATATTGCACCTTATCTAATCATTCCTACTATTGTCACTGGCCTGCTAATGTTATTTGGCATCTGAAATCACTGCACTTTCCTATAATTAGGACAAATGGACACACATTCTAGCTGTAACTGAACACATGAAAGCTCATATCCTACCACCAATTTTGTTAGTCTTTAAGTTGCTACTTTCTACTGCTACAGACAGACTAACACAGCTACCCAACTTGATCTTTCAGACCTGGTGATGATATCTGGTCTGCTGACCACTTTGCACAACAGTCACATTTGCTACAACTTTGATGGGGTTTACTATGATAAGTATGTAAAATGTGAATGGGAGGCGTACAACCTTAAGAAATTAGGCAATGCATTCTGGAGACATTTGGTTCTCTAGTGTTTAGGAAAACATGCCATAAATACCATGCAACAATGTTTGCTACAACGAATTTAACAGTGCATCCAAGCAAAAGTGATTGTCAGTGTAAAAATGTGGTAGGGCCCTGAGATGGCTTCACTGGTGAGGAAAGTTCTCTGATAACAGCCATGGAAGGGGATTTAGTGATTTTAAGACTTTTTAAGTGTGCATTAGGAACAGGCAACATGATGGGGTTAAGGAGAGGTGAGCTGTGAGAGAGCAATCTAGGAGAAAATAAGAAATTGGGTCCCTAACTTTTTACTAGGCTATAGCTCTGACTTATTCATTTTCGTTAACAATATTAAAGCTTCCAAATTAATGTAGGGTTGGGTGGGTGGAGGGGGGGCTAATGTCTTTAGAGAAGGATTTCTTTGTGGAAAATGTTTTTAGAGAAGTCTTCAGTGTGACATTTGCAACACCCACACAAACCAACCTCTAGAGACCTGACAAACCCACCTTATCTCATTTACTTTACGAACCATGGCAACACATCTGCATCATCATCCCTCTGCTGCTGGATACTGTAACATTTCAGATCTGACCTAAAGAGATCAGAGAATACAGACCAATCCTTTTCTGAAATACAGACTAGAGTCAGAGACACGAAAAATTTAGTCCCTTCAAACATACATGTACAGCTTCGTCTTTAAAACTTTTTATTCATCTTTACACTTATGTACAGTTGAAAATTATTCCTTTGACATAAACACACATTACATATCTCCATCCAAATGAATAGAAGTTTTCCACTGATAATCTTTTGTAGCATATTTTGGTTGTTATGTTTGTGAACTTTCCTTTCCCCAAAGAATTCAAGATGGGCACACTTGGGAATTATCCCATTTTATCCCACAACTATCCTGTGGGATAAATTAGGCAGTGTCATTAGCCCAAGGGCACCCAGTGAACATCATGGCAAAGATCTGACTTTAGCACAGGTCACCCTGATTTAATTTCAGCTTATCTGCTATGCTACATTGTCAAACCAATCACTCCTGAACAGGCCTACTCATATTCCCATTCAAAGGTGCTTGCTCCCAGACAGGGATCCCAGCCTTCTGGAGAGACCTAGAGATACCCCAGAATTACTGCTAATCACCAGACTAGGGAACAGTTCCTCAGGAGAAAATGGATGCTTTGGAGGGCAGACTTCATAGCATTGTACCTCACTCCCTATCCTTCCCGGGCTTTATCCCCGAATCTCCAGGAGTTTCTCAACCTGGATCTGACAACTCTACCACCATTCCCAAACACACACACATGCCCTATTTGTCTGCACTAGAAGTATTCGTCTGAAGAAAGCTCTCACGATTCCCATTTCACAAATGAGGAAGTAAGACTAGTACAGATCTGACCATTGCTCAGTCTGCTTCACAGATTACACTTTTTCCAACATAGAGACAATCTCCAGGTAGTAAAATTATGTGTTTACAGAGCATGCACTTTTGCACATCAGGCAGCTGATAAGCATAGGCAGGCAGGGTATATGATACAGATCTCAGCTGAGATCCAAAGCTAGTCCATTAGACCTAGCTAGGTCAGACATGCAGCTAGGTCAGTCTACCCAGTTTATAACAGTTTGAAAATTAATGTAGCCATGTCATTATCCTGTGAACTGCTGTGAGAATTGGAGGGGTGAGGGAGAATTACTTCCCGTTAACAGACCAAATGTGGAATTTAATTCAAAAGGGATCATTGCACAATGAGAAGTTATTTATTTTAGGAACATTCAAGAGACAGAAGACAAATATTTCATTATCCCATTATATAAAAAGAACTTTATAAGCAAGCTTTCTTTTTAGATATTGGACTACTTGCTGCTAAATCTGAACCACCAAAAGGGAAAGGGACACTTATGTATGGT
Organism: Paroedura picta; assembly: GCF_049243985.1. Lineage (NCBI taxonomy): Eukaryota > Metazoa > Chordata > Lepidosauria > Squamata > Gekkonidae > Paroedura > Paroedura picta. Next base: position 90,809,856 of record NC_135369.1, on the reverse strand, counting down.
TTATACTTAAGTATCTGATTACATGAAACCTAATAAAATCTTTTTATTAGATACAATAGTAAAAAGCGCCTCAGTAATGTTTTTGAACAAACATATGGCAAAGTATCAAGAAGTCACAAGGAAGATGGGTCCTTACTTCTCATGAGCCCTAATGGAACTGCCCCACCCATAACAAATGGCCACTTTTGATGTACAGGTGGACTTGGGGGCTGAAAGTATAATACACCATACTGTGTACAGTAGAGGGTATATCATCACCACCTCAGTTTTAGAGATGCCAGTATCCAGGTGAGACCTGGTGTTCCTCTGGAATTACAGCTCATCTCTAGACTCAAGAGATCAATTCCTCTGGAGAAAATGAATGCTTTGGAGGGTGGACTCTGGTTCTGTTTCCGCACAAGGACCAATGTTGCCAGTTGGTTCCAGACAGCGGAAACGCTATTTTTAAAAGTGCTATCTCGGCGTTGCGCATACCTGCCTTTGTAGTGGAATCCAGTAGCGTTTCAATTGTTTCCCACAGGTTTCCGGTCTCGCAAAAATAGCTAGAAAGGAAGTGATTTTTTCTGTGCTTTGTCCTACCCCTGGCCATCAATCAAACGAACAGCCAATGGGCGGTTGTTATCATGCTCCCGAAAATCCCCTTTCCCTTTAAGAACAGTAAAGGAAAAAGAAAAAGAAAAACACACGTTGCAACGAATATGCCTTGATTCCTCCTAACGGAGAGACCCATCTAGCTGGTGTGTGAGCTGGCGAGTCATCGTTACCATGCTCCCCCGAGTGAAAAAAAATTTCCCCCCCCTGCACGGGTGTGATTTTCGGCCAAAAATAAAGGGAACTTGTAAACGGGGCTGTGTTGTGCTTGGGGACTTAGGGGAGCTTTAAAGCACTTCTGTGGAGGGACTGTAGCCGGAGAAGCCTCGCTGGGTGAATGAAGGCTCGCTGGTTCGTTGCTTTCTGCTTGCTCCGAGAAAAAAAAAATGGCGATCGCTTTGCTGGAAGTTCGGAGGAGAGAGCCAGGGGGAGGGACTTTGTTGGAACTGCAACAATGGGAATGCACAGGTCTTTTTTGCTAGTGTTGCAGATTGTTTGCAAGAGTGTAGCGCTTTTCGGAGGGTGAATCCACTTTTCCCGATTTCCCTTTAAGTGCTACAACGAATCGCTTTTTGCGGGACTGTTTCAGGAGTGTTGCAGATTGCGTGCGTCGTCTTGCGGAACTGCAAATTAGTAGCATTTACAATTTGCAAGCCTTCTGATAGATTAAAGCCAGTGGCTAGTGGACATATGAATAATCAGGAGTGTACTGAGAATGTTAATGTTCTTAATTTCACCTCTTATTGGTAAGGCCATTGGCATTTTTTTCTCTTCTTCTTCTTGGGATGCATCCTGGACAGGAGTTCATCAAAGGGTTTGATTAAACTCTCAACTACTGAGATGCTTGCTCAGACACTAAGATTCTTTCCTCTTGTTCCTATTTTTCTCTCCCCTCTCTGTGTGCGTGGTGTGTGTGCATACCCACATGTTCTCTTTTGCTGCCAATTATACTGCTGTGCAAAGAAGAAATAGGATGAGAGAACTTCTGTTTAATGGAAATGGAGTGTTTCAGAGGGAATGTGATCAGTTATGATTGTATGGATTAAAGGATAGTTATCATCAAGTTGCCATTCTTGCTTATTTTCATTTTTCTTTCTAAAATCAAAAGTCAGCAAAATATTTAGTAGAACAAAACAAAGTGTGTGAGGGGGGGAGTGCAAGTGTAATGTATGAATTACACTGTTGGTCTTTCCTGTGAGAAGCCTGTTCCTTTATGTGGATCTCAAACATGTTTTTTATTGCTTCAGAACACTCTTGCAAAATACGTTAGTGACCAGAGAAACAAACCTTTCCCTCATTTACAGTTGCCTGTTCCTTTATATTTCTTTTGCTATGAAAGGTTTTTCTCTTAAAATGCCAGATGTGTTACAGAACCTCTCTGTGTATGATGATAAAACAATGAAGCTCATTGACTAGCCTCAGTCATGGCATAACGCATCACAGGGTTGAAGTTTTGTGGCTTTTAAATGACTTACATCTTCTAGGGTTACCAACCTTAGGTGAGCCTGAAATTCATTCAAAATTACATCTGATTTCCAGACTGCAGGTTAGTTCCCTTGGGAGATATAGCAACTTCAGAGGGCTGGGGTGTCAACCTTTAAATGGTGGCTGGAGATCTCCCACCATTATAACTGATCTCCAGGTGACAGAGATCCATTCACCTGGAGAAAATGGCTGCTTTGGAAGTTGGAACTTACCAAGAACTTACCAAGATCCCTTCCTTTCGAAACCCCACTCTCCTTAGGCTCCACCCCCAAAATCTCCAGCCATTTTTCACCTCAAGGCTGGTAACTCTATTCAAAGGCCCTATAGCACCACATCCATGCTGAGTTGCCTCCCCTCCTCAAACTCTAGCATCCTCAGAAGCCACCCTTAAATCTCCAGGAAATTCACAAGTTGGAGTTGATGTTCTTTGACAGACTAGTTTCCCCCAAGATTAGCTTACTTTATCACAGTCCAATGGAGATAAAAGTGCCAGGGGAAGGGGCTGTGGGGAAGTAGGGCATTTGAACCCCTTACCCACAAACTTCTGTAATTGCTTCCCTCCTATTTCTCCATTTTAGGTATTGTATCTGCTAATATCCTAAATAGCCATCAAAGTAGACTGAGAAATTATTGACACAGTTCATCAGAATTCCATATGTAAGACCAAAGATAACTTGAGGAGCAAAAGGTAATCAACACTTTGAACCAAAAAGAGAGAGAGAGAGAAAACTGGATAAAGTTAAAAAGAGTTGGCCCGGGGGAGGAATTATATGAAATTAAGCGTAGAATTTCAAAGCCAAATGTGCCTGAGTGACAAGCTGCTTAGCTTAATTGCAAGTAAAAATGAAGTTCTTTAAAAGTGAATAAAAACTATGGTATTGTTAGTTTTAAAAGGAAAATCAGAAGGAAGGTAAAGATGATGCTTGAAGTGCATAAAGGAATAATGAGACACAAATAGCTAAGAGTATTAAATCTAACAATAAGGTTCTTAAAATATGCTGTAGGATTGAAGAACTCATGAGAACAAGCCATTTCATAAGGATAAAGTTACATAACTCAAAGGATTCTAAGAGTGAAAGATCTGTAGTTGATAGGAAATTAATGGGATGTTATACTTCTCACGTCATAAACACCAGTGCTAAAGTTATACTTGCACTACAAATGTATATTGGCTTTACACTCGTTTAACTGTTGTGGTATTCTGCCAAGCAATCTTGGCAGAAACAGTTCATATACTGTTATTTCAAGAAAGAATTATTTGCCTGTACAACAAACAAATCACCCCCCTCCACAACCCAACCCCACAAAATTCCAAACCCATCATGGTAAAGGGGATACAATTACAGACCTTAGAAAGGGAACCCAGTTACTCTCTTTCAGCCCAACTCACAAACTATCCTGAACTGATTGGAAGAAGGGCAAAACAAAGATGAGTGCTGAGGCAAAACACGGGAGAGACATTTTACAGATATTTCCTCCATTCAAACAACACATTCCCCTCTGCTCTTCGTGACTTTTTTTCAACCCTTTATAAAGAGGGTGATGCTCTGTCCTGTCTTTTATTTGCTACGCCAGTGATGACCATCCAGTAGGAAAAGTAAAAGAACGGGGGGGGGGGGGGGGATGACGACTGAAATAGAGGCTGCCACAAAGTCTTCAGTGAATAAATCTTCTCTTTTATTTTCAAAAAGATGACTTGCCGGTTCTGCTGGTACTTTCAAAATGTCATCAGTGACAAGTCTGAGAATCATAAAAATCAACATTTCTGTATATTAAATCATTAAATAATCTTAATATATAGTTTTAACAAGGTTTTAACAATTTTTTCTACTCGCAATTCCTTGTACTGGTAATTTGTTATTATCTGAAGTCAATTTATTCTTTTCATAGATGTAAAAAGATTCATACCAAATTATTACAACAGAGCAAATTTAGATGGGTCAAAAGATAACTAAAGTAAAATACATACCTACTACAGAAGTCACAAAATTTACAATAAATTCTTGCTGTAGTATTTCAAAAGTAAATGCAAACAAGATGAGGTAATTCACAACTGCAATATTTTCAAAAAAATCCAAATAGGGATACTTTTGTAAACAGGCCTAGTGTGTGAGGATACACAGCCAGATGTGCACCTAAATGCCTAGTCTATTGAAAGTAATACTGTAGGGATAAACAATATCCACAACTGGATAAAGAATTATATCCAAATGCAAATGTTGGCCCCATTTACTTTCACTGGAATCTTAATATTCTGCCTCAGAATCTGCCTCAGAATCACAGAATCATAGAGTTGGAAGGGAACATACAGGCCATCTAGTCCAACCCCCTGCTCAACGCAGGATCAGCCCAAAGCATCCAAGAAAAGTGTGTATCCAAACTTTGCTTGAAGACTGCCAGTGGGGGGGGGGGGGGAGCTCACCACCTCCTTAGGCGGCCTATTCCACTGCTGAACTACTCTGATGGTGAAATTCCCCTCCCCCACAATATCTAGCTATCATTCTACACATAGTTGTACTTGTAGTTTAAACCCATTACTGTGTGTCCTTTCCTTTGCAGCCAATGGGAACAGCATCCTGCCCTCCTCCAAGTGACAACCTTTCAAATACTTAAAGAGGGCTATCATGTCCCCTCTCAACCTCCTTTTCTCCAGGCTCAACATTCCCAAGTCCCTCAACCTATCTTCATAGGGTTTGGTCCCTTGGCCCCAGATCATCCTTGTTGCTCTCCTCTGTACCCTTTCAATTTTATCTACGTCCTTCTTGAAGTAAGGCCTCCAGAACTGCACACAGTACTCCAGGTGTGGTCTGACCAGTGCCGTATACAATGGGACTATGACATCTTGTGATTTTGATATGATGTCCCTGTTGATACAGCCCAAAATGGCATTTGCCTTTTTTACTGCTGCATCACACTGCCTGCTCATGTTTAGCTTACAATCCACAAATACCCCAAGGTCTCGTTCACACACAGTCTTAACTAGAAGCGTATTCCCCATCCAGTAGGCATGCTTTTCATTTTTCTGACCCAGATACAGAACTTTACACTTATCTTTATTAAATTGCATCTTGTTCTCATTTGCCCATTTTCCCATTGTGTTCAGATCTTGTTGAACTCTGTCTCTATCTTCCGGAGTATTTGCCAGTCCTCCCAATTTGGTGTCATCTGCAAACTTGATGAGTAGCCCCTCCACCCCCTCATCTAGATAATTAATAAATATGTTAAAAAGTACCGGACTGAGCACCGAGCCCTGAGGTACCCCACTACTCACCTCCCTCCAGTCTGTTGAAACACCATTGACAACAAATAGGATGTTATACTTCAATGTCATTCGTAGCCATGTTCAACTATAGCTGAAATGGGCCAAATGTCCTGTTGAAATGCCAGCAGGCAATAAAACTTGAGAGCATCAAACATGTTGCCTGGGTTTATCTTCTTCTCACACCCCCACATTCACTTTAAGAGCAATGGGAGGACTTCACAGGGGAGGGGGTTGGATCCAATGAACCATGAGCAGAAGGAAAATCAATGTTACCATTGTACCGCATAAACACTTTGTCCACTGCTGTATCAGGCTATATTCATGGCAGCTCTTATGTGTCTACCAGTACATGTTTGGTTTCATTTTTCTTCTGCAAGGACTAAAGAAAAGTAGAAAACGGTCTTTTGATTAATGAAAGATGCCTTCCACAAGTAGAAGGGCATCTTTGGATCTTAGTCAGTATCACGCACACAGCCATGTCATCAACATTTTGACTACAGTATCCCAAACTGGCTGGGCCACACTCGTGAAGGGCTTTTTCACTAAAAATAGACATTTAAAAATAGTGCAGCAGCCAAAGATTTAGTAAACAATCCTTATCCATCCATGGTTCCTCTATATATTTGTGAAACAGCCTGGAGGGTAGGACGTGTCCGGCTGTCCAAGTTGGAATAGGGCCAATCAAGGTGCAGGCAGCAATGCTGGCTGCACTCTGATTGGCCCTGCTCCTACAGCTCCTGCCCTCCCTCCCTGGACGCTAGCCACATTCCTCTCAGATGCGCCAGAGACAGAGAGAGACACACAGAGCCCTGCCAACATGAGCCCTCATTCCCTCCTATCGTTCCTGCTGTGAGGGAGGCAGAGAGAGACACAGAGCTGTTCCAAACTGCTGACAGAGACACAGAGAGAGCCGCCTCTGCTGCGATGGAGGGGGAGAGAGAGAGACAGAGAGAGCTGCCCCAAACTGCACACCAGCCCTCCTTCCCTCCTAAGAATGAGCCCTGATTACCTGTCGTGCCTCCTGCTGTGAGGCACACTGAGAGGAGACAGGCAGCAGTGAGAGGGAGAGGGAGAGACACCGAGAGAGATCTGCACCTCCCAGTGTCCCCTGGGTCCTAGCGCCCATTGTATTCCTGCTTGCTATGGGCTTTCTTGCTAGTAGCTATATATATATAGTAGCTTCCCTTCCCTCAATGAACCAAGTGTGTGACAGACAGGGGGTTATTCTACAGGGATATTTTTGATTTCTGGAATGCGTGAAAACTTATCCTGAGACAAATGCAGTATAGTACTTCTGAATGTTAGGGAAGATATATAGCTTTAGGGATGCCCTGTGAAGAAAAAGTATTTAAGCCCACTATGAATAGTATCTGAGGTGCTTTCCAGATGTCCCTAGCTCATGGAGGAAAGAGATATCAGATAATTAGAGCACAGTTTCCAGTGTGATTCACTCCATTCCCAAATAAAACAAGACTAGCTCATCAAAAAGAAATCACATGCAGATAAGCACAAAGATTAGTTGAAAATTAACCATTATTATTGACCTGAAATGGAAAAGCCTAAACAATTAAAAAAATAGATATCCTGTGTGAATAGTTCCCATTTGCTACAGAGCAGAAGGATTCTTATGGGGTAGTTCAGAGGCTTATTGAGAGAATACATATGAAACACTTTGAACACATAAAAAGCACGCCCAGTTCTTCAGTATTATTATTACATATTGGAATGTGTGTTTATAAATCTGAGCAGATTGTACTTTTCGATGTCTACACAAGTGGTGCAACCAAATAAAGTGGCATTGGCATAATAATGCATTTGGGAATTAGATGATAATGCATCATAAATTTTCCTTGCAAATTTCCAATACCCTATTTGGGTGATCAAGGTCTGATATAACTTTTCTGCCACTGATTCAGCTTTTGACAGTTTTTGTTATGCAAGATGAAGTCTGAATAAAAAAGCCAAAAAGCATTATACTAGCACATTCTAAGAAGATGAACTAATTTTCTATTTCTTTCCTTTTTTTTTGTTGCATGCTTCTCATTAATTACGTAGGTATGCAACAGATCCAAGCCTGTTTTTGAGTCACCTAGTCAGTCAAAGCCAAACCAAGGGCAGCAAGAATTTTTTTAAATAAATGTTTATTATTTTAGCACAGATTAAAGAAAAGGAAAAAGAGCAGGGCTATAAACAAATAAGAATAGGCATCATACCTCATTACATTATATTACGTTATAACATTATTTTTATTTATTTATTATATTTAAATATCACCCTCTCCGAAGGCTAGGGCACTTTACATCAAACAAGAACAATACAAATAACTCAGTTTATAATAATGCAATAATAACTGTAACATTATGAACAATAGAACATTGGGGAGAACAATAAATCAATTCTTACTGATGGCCCAGTAGGTGGGCGAGTCTGCAATGATGACTGTAGGAGGGAGGCTCAGGGATTCCATGGGAAGTGGTGGTTCCGGTTGACCTCAACCAAATGCCTGGCAGAGGAGTTCCATTTTGCAGGCTCTGCATAACTGTTCAAGTTCTGTCAGGGCCCTGATCTCCTCTAGGAGCTTGTTCCACCAGGTAGAGACCAGGATGGAGAAAGCTCTGTCCCTTGTTGAGATCAAGTGGGCTTCCTTGGGGCCAGGGATCATCAGGAAGTTGGAAGTCTTGGAGCATAAGGCTCTTTGAAGGGTATAGGCAGAGAGGCAATCCCTTAGGTACACTGGGCCCAGACCATGTATGGCCTTAAAGGTGATAACCAAAACCTTACTCCTGATCCGGAATTCAACCAGAAGCCAGCGCAGCTGCTGGCGGATGGGCTGGATGTGGGACCTCCTAGGTGTTGCTGTGAGGAACCTGGCATCTGTATTCTGGATGAGTTGCTGTTTCCTGATCAAAGATAAGGGCAGGCCAGCACAGAGAGAGTTGCAGAAGTCCAATCTAGAGGTGACCGTCACATGGATCACTGTGGTTAGGTATTCTGGGGCCAAGTAGGGCACTAGTAATTTGGATTGACGAAGATGGTAAAATGCCAGCCGTGCTACCATCGTGATCTGAGCCTCTATAGCAGGGGTAGTCAAACTGCGGCCCTCCAGATGTCCGTGAACTACAATTCCCAGGAGCCCCTGCCAGCATTCGCTGGCAGGGGCTCCTGGGAATTGTAGTCCACGGACATCTGGAGGGCCGCAGTTTGACTACCCCTGCTCTATAGAAAGGGAGGCATCAAGGGCCATTCCGCACTTGTCCAAAATAGCACAATGGTTACAAATTGAAATCGCTACTGTTTTGCTGTTATGCAACACTCCTGAAACTGATCCGCAAAAGGCGCTTCATTGTAGCGCTTTCAGGGAAATTCCAAAAAGTGGATTCACCCTCCGGAAAGCGCTACACTCTTGCAACCAATCTGCAACACTAGCGGGAAAGTTCTGTGCGTTACCATTGTTGCGGTTTCTGCAAAGTCCCTCCCCCTGGCTCTCTCCTCTGATCTTCCAGCGAAGCGATCGCCATTTTTTTTTTCTCGGAGTGAGCGGAGATCAATGTACCGGCAAGCCTTTGTTTACCCAGCGAGGCTTCCCTGGCTGCAGAGCTGTTTTAAGTCACCAAGCACAAAACAACACATAGCCCCGTTTGCTGGTTTATTTGCCCTTTATTTTTCACTGTATTTTCGGCCATTTTTCACTGTATTTTCGGCCAAAAATCACGCCAGTGCGTGGGGGGGTATTTTTTTGGCAACGATGAAACGGCGGCTCAAACACCACCTGCTAGCTAGATGGGTCTCTCCATTGCAACAAATCAACGCAACGTGTGTGTGTGTGTGTGTGTTTTTTAAACCTTCCTTAAAGGAAAAGGGGCTTTTTGGGATCATGATAACGGCCGCCGATTGGCTGCTTGACGGCCAGGGGCGGGACGAAGCTCGGCAATATTGCTTCCTGGCTAGCGATTTTTGCTGAGACCGGAAACCTGTGGGAAACGATAGAAACGCAACTGGATTCCACTCCAAAGCCAGGTATGCATAATGACGAATTCCACAATTTAAAATGGCGTTTTTTCGTCCCGCAACCAATTTGCCACATAGATCCTGGTGCGGAATGGCCCCAAGAATCATCCCCAGGTTCCTGGCGGAGTGGGCTACTGATAGCTGTACTCCATCAAGGTTGGGTAGGCACACCTCCTCCTTGGGCCTTTCCTGCCCAGCCACAGGCCTCTGTTTTTGAAGGGTTGAGCTTCAGATTATTCCGCTTGAGCCACCTCGTCACTTCTTCCAGGCAGCTGGCTAATGTTTCTGGGGGAGAGTCAGGGTGGCCATCCATCAGGAGGATTACATTACATTCTTATTATTATTGTTGTTATTGATAATTTTCACTTCTCCATCCGACCATATTGTAAATTATAAACCATAAACTATACATTCTATTCTGGTTATACTGTACATATATTTCTTCATATGCAAAGTCTACATTTACTGTCCTTAATTTTCAAAGCCACAGGTCTTCCAATCTTTTTCCCTCTTTCCTACAAGAAGTAGATCATAGATTCTATTGATTCATTGATTAAAGCTTTTGTCACACATTTCAATAAAAGGTTTCCTTCCATTTTAAATTAAGTTGTTTTTTCTCTGACTAGAGCCATAAATTTGACCATTTTGTCTAATTCTAACAGATTTACAATTTCATCTTCTATTGCAGACAAATATGTAACTTTCCAGTTCTGAGCATATAAAAGTCTAGCAGCTGTTACCATGTAACTAAACAAGGTACTGTAATTAATTCCCAGATCATTCTCAAGCAAGCCCCACAGAAATGATTCTGGTCTCATTTGCATATTAGTCTTTAAAATCTTTCACATGCAAATATGTATTTGTATCCAAATTTCTGAGCTCTACTGCAAGTCCACCACATATGGTAAAATGTTCCTGGTTGATGTTTGCATTTCCAACATTTGTTTGATCTACGGCAGGCTTTCTCAAGCAGAGTTTTGTGAAACTCTGGGGTTTCTTGACAGCCCTGGAAGGGTTTCCCAAATGGGCAGGAGTTAATTTATTTTAATATATTTTTAAAATTTGCTAAACATTTACCTGATGATATGGCTATATATGGTTGTCAACTCCTCCAGCCCAAAAAATGGCCAATGGTGGGCCTAGAAGGGGTGGGAAGGGGAGGGCCCTCAGGTTAGTGTATACACAGCTATGCTTCCCAACCATATTTTGCATGATCATGCAACTTCTGAGTTTTATCGAAGCCTGAAGAATGTTTCAGGGGTTTCTTAATAGTCAAACAGTTGAGAAAGGGTGGTCTATTATGATACATTATATTCAATTTCTCTGGTGTCATATGCCATCTATGTATTATTTTGTAAAAATTTCCTTTAAATTGGAATTTAATGTAAATGTAATACTTTTCTTCAACATTTTTTCCCATTGGGAAGCAGGAACTAAAGGACAGCAGGAGAGGTTCATCATAAGCATTCTGTTCTCAAAGCACCCACTTTGTCCAGGGAAATCTAATGAGGGGCTCAGCTGGCCTGGCTGACATCATCACTAGGCAGTGAAAGTTAAGACAGCTGCCCCAAATAGTTTACATTGATTCCCCAGACCCAGCGTGGTGTAGTGGTTAGGAGTGCAGACTTCTAATCTGGCAAGCCAAGTTTGATTCTGCACTCCCCCACATGCAGCCAGCTGGTTGACCTTGGGCACTGATAAAACTGTTCTGACTGAGGAGTGATATCAGGGCTCTCTCAGCCTCACCCACCCCACAGGGTGTCTGTTGTGGGGAGAGGAAAGGGAAGGTGACTGTAAGCCACTTTAAGACTCTTTCGGGTAGAGAAAAGCAGCATATAAGAACCAACTCTTCTTCTTCTTCTTTTTCTTCTTCTTCTTCTTCTTCTAATTTAAAGAAGTGGCAGCCACTCATGACAAAATATTGCTTCCTGCTGTGCTCGTGCATTCACCAAGCATGTGGTTTGATGAAGAATAAAGATGCTTCAGCATAATCTCTGCTAACACAAAGGGAGGCATCATGGAATGATTTATTTTCGGCTCACTTGCATATAACAGCTTTGTAATCTTAGGTCTAAATATGTGTCAAAGAAGTGATGTTGGTGCGCATGCAGTAGAGAAAATGTGGAGAATGAAGTGCCGAAGAATCACAAGGATGAGCTGAAGGGCTGCAATTTCTCAACTTGTGCCCGACTCTTCCTTCTAGGCGCTCAGGGTGTCATAAGAGGCATCCTTTCCCAGAACAGTGCCTTGAATTAAGGCCTCATGCCTTGCCTAGGCAGTTGTTAGCGTGGCCAACCTCCAACTGGGGCTAAGAGATCTCCTGGAATTACTATGGATCTCCAGACTGTGGAGAAAAGTAGTATTTGGGGGCTGGACTGTATGGTATTATACCCACCTTTGATTCCTTCCTTCCTTCCACAAACCCTGCCCTCCCTAGGATCAGAACCAATCTCATATCTCCAGAAATTCCCCAACTCAAGGTTAACACCCCTAATGGTTGTGTAGCATAAGAACGGGAACCCAGTTGCTCAGTGGCATCTCTCCTCTGAGCCTGATTCCTAAGTGAAAGCCCAAAATGTTTTTTCCAGTCCTGCCTACTGATCTATCCTAAAGGTTTTTGAATTATGCTTATGTGGATAAGTTGTCATTGCTGTATCAAACCCTATTATATGTCGTTACTTATAATCCACCTGAACCTCATCTCCAGAAAGGTGGTGGCATAAAAATTTCTACATAAATAATTTGCAGTCACAATTAAGTTCAGCTGCCATTGACGCTGCAGTTGGAGCCCGGTGAAGAGCAAAATCAGGCGGGCAATGATGTGCTCCGCCGTGGCTGGGCGTCATGCTGCAGGGGCAGGGCACAGGCCTATTTAAGGTTTCTTCCCGGCCTCTCCACATCACCTTGCAGCCCCAACAGCTACCCTCCTCCCCACCCAATGTTATTTGTTTCATATTAGCTTTACTATGTTAGGGTAACATTTGTCACAGCCACGGGTTATGCCCAGTAAGGAGCCTGTTGGCAGGGAGCCCCGTCTGCGTATGGAAATCCCTGAGGGTGGGGGTCTCCCTAAATGAGACTGGCTGCCATGTGGGCGTGGCCTACCTGACTAGGAGGCCAGGGGCCAGTGGCTAGGCAGCTGGGGTTACCAATGGACACCCGGTAGCCCCCATCAAGTCGCCTCCCAAGTAACCAATAATGTGACTTGGTGTGACCTGCCCTCCCAGCTGGGGCGAAGCAGGGGCCCTGAACATGACAATTCAACTGTAAAACAGCCAGACAGCTGATTGTGTCAGGCTCTCTTACCCGGCTTTAGGCCAACCCTCCACTGGGGGTTGCAATAAAGGCAGTGGCCATTTCATTGCCAAAAAATCTGAGTCGCATCTTCACTGGCATAGTCGCCACCTGCTAGTCAATACAATTTGGCAACATGGCTGACTCATGATACTCCTGTAGATGAGCGGCTTACATAATGTGCTTACTGAGGGCCCTGCGGGAATTACCAGCATTCTGCAGGGCCTGTAAGATGGAGCTCTTCCGCCAGGCTTATAGTTGAGGCCGGGCGGTAAAGAAGATCAGCCCCCCCCCCTCACAAACTGGCAGTAGAGAGTGTCAACCCTCCTCCCGTAGTTGAGGATGTGGAGACTAAATGAGTTAGATTAAGCCATCATTGTTGCCACTGTGGTCCAACTGGTCACCAACTATTGTAAATTTATTGGAACTTATTGTTACCTTATGGTTTTTAGGGGATGGGGTTATGTAAGCCGCCTTGAGCCTTCGGGGGGAGGTAGGATATAAATACAACAACAACAACAACAATAATGGTATCAAACCCTATTGTATTATCCCTTGTTCATTTTACATTTAAAGACCTAGACAACTACAGCTAGGAATGCTAGCCTCCAGGTGGGACCTGAGGATCCCCTGGAAGTACAGTTTATCTCTATACAGAGATCAGTTCTCCTAGGGAAAAGGAATGCTTTGAAGGTTGGTCTGTGTGGCATTGCACCTCACTGAACACCCTGACCTTTCTAGGCTGTATCCCCAAATCTCTAGGAGTTTCCCAACCAGGATCTAGCAATCTTAGCTGCTCTCCCCCACCAGTGGCCAGGGGAGGCCAGGGAATCCTATCTACAGTAAATGAAACAATACTTACTCTTGAACCAAACAACTGTTCAAATGTAAACAAATTGTCTTCAGGCAGAAGTGGTCAGAGAATAAGACAAATAGTGTTAGAAGTTTAGGATGATGGGTATTTGATCAGCCTGCAATTCAACTCTCAAATGACATAGGTCCCATGAGAGACATACATGAAGCTACCTTATGCAGAATCTGGCTCTTGGTCCATCAAGGTGAGTATTGGCTACAGCGTCTCTCCAGGGCTCCTGGTTGAAGTCTTTGACTTCACCTAATGCCTGGTAGTATTCAGGCCTTTTTGTAAGGCAGCAAACAGATATATCAAATTAGCAAAGCTTAATTAATTTGAAAACCAAACAAAACGGGAACAAAAACTCATCCTGAGAAAACAAGTCAAGTGCCTGAAGGTTGAGCAGCACAGTATATTAAAATCAGAATACAAATATTTATTATTTAGTGCACATAAAGATTATAAACAGCATTAAAATATAAACATCAGACTCTGTGCCATATTGCACATATAGTCTCAATAGTTGCACATGGTATGACCATAGACCAAACATGTTTTGACCCAAAGGGTCTTCATCAGTGGTCAAGTAGATTATCCTTATCCATTGTTCCTCTATATATTTGTGAAATAGCCAGGGGGGTGGAATGTGTCTGGCTGTCCGAGTTGGAATAGGGCCAACGCTGGCTGCACCCTGATTGGCCCTGCCCCTACAGCTCCCGCCCTCTCTCTCAGACACACCAGAGACAGAGAGAGACCCAGAGCCCTGCCAGACTGAACATGAGTCATCATAACTTCCTATTGCTTCTGCTGTGAGCGAGGCAAAGAGAGAAACAGAGAGAGCTACCCCAAGCTGCTGACCAGCCCTGCTTCCCTCCTAAGAACGAGCCCTAATTATCTGCTATGGCTCCTGCTGCCTGAGAGAGAGACACACAGAGAGAGTCACCCCTGCTGCAATGGAGGGAGAGAGAGACAGAGACAGAGAGCTGCCACAAACTGTGCACCAGCCCTGCTTCCATCCTACAAACCAGCCCTGATTACCTGCTATGCCTCCTGCTGTGAGGGACATGGAGAGACACACAGGGAGAGGGAGAGAAAGAGGCAGAGAGAGAGATCTGCACCTCCTGAGGTCCCCTGGGTCCTAGTGCCCATTGCATTCCTGGTTGCAATGGGCTTTCTTGCTAGTAACACTTACATTACAATAAGACCTGGTTGGTGGTATAAGAATCACGAAATGTGATATATAATGATTCCAGATATGGTTTACACATAAGAAGGCTGTGTCTTCCCTCTAGCAGCGAGGCCGTCCAGAACAGTGTTTTAAGGGAGAAGGGGCTTTTTTGTGGCCTCCCTGTCAGCCAACAGTTTGGCAGAAGGGGAAAGCTCCCCCCCCCCTCAAAAGGAATGCCCACCCATGCCCACTGACTTCCCTGTCTTGCTCTTGGAAATACCTCCCTCCCCTCAGTCAGAGGCTCCTTCACAGCAGACCTGTAGAGGGGGGGAGGAAGAGCACTCACCAGCCTCCTGCCAGCTCTGTCAGTGTTCTGAGGCAAAGGGAGGGAAGTTACAATTGGACATGACAGGACAGCCTTGGGGTGAAAAGGGCTGGCACAGCCTGTCCAATCCTCTGTTCTCTTCCCCCTCGGCAGCCCTACTGACCTCCTCTCCCTGCGGTGGTCAGAGACAGACTGGCAGTGATGTCTCCAGATTGCCTCTGGCTGAGCTGGGTGGGCAGACCTTGTCAGAACTTTGGCCCAATGATTGGGCCAAAGTCCTGAGTGGGCATGAACTGTCTGAGCCAGGGCCACTCTCCGCCCACTTAGCCCTTAGCGAATTATTATATAACAGCGAACCCGCTATTACAGATTATAACTACAGAAATTGTAAGTGTAATATTACATATTCTAATTTTTATATATTAATGCTGCCAAATTTAGCATCTTCCTAAATAAGAGTACAGGTATTCAAATCTAGAAGAATCTTCATCTAGAAGAATCACAAAACAATGGGTAAAGTAAATGCTTTAAAAAAATGACTAATGGATCAAAGAAAAGGCATCTTAGAGCTCTCAGTTTTTCATGTTGTGGACCTACATGGCAAACAGTACTCTCTTTTTAGGCTATCACACACAAACAGCTGTGTTTGTATGCAAGAGAACAACCAAACATGAAGTGATGCACTTACTATTGATATATGAAGTCCACAAAATCGGACTTGTTGCAAACTAATTCATTTCTACGACTAACCAGTATTAATTACACACATATACATTTATCTTGCACTTCCTCGAAGGAACTCTGCTGACTTCTGATTTCCTGTACTTTTGATTCACAGCTTTTTGATCAACCCCAGCAATAAATTCTGTACCCCCTTTTCCCCTTTGGAATAGTTTGCATTGTGCATTGGGTGAAGTTTTTGCACGTGGAACATTAGTATGGATTTTCTGACAGAACAGCTTGCCTCACCAGTGTCATGGCCAGAGGTATCACAGCTCTGTCATTGCCCCACATTTTGTTGTTGTTTCCACATGCACTCTGGAGATAGTATGCAAAAAGAAAAAGAACCCATTGTTGACCTTTTTTTTTCATTTGTGCACTAATGGTTAATTGATGTATAACAGAGTGTACCTTTTGTATATTGATTGGACCTGTTTTATCCCTGCCACATTTATTTAAAACATCCATTTGTGATTGGGTATGTTTTTTTATTGTCACCAACATATTGCACAATACATAACTCACAATGTTAAATATGTGTCATTGGTTAAGCCCAATTGGATGCATTTAATAAAAACATTTAATAAAATCATTACAAGTTGATAATACAGCAAACTTGAATTACAAAAACTGAACAGACAGGAGGTGGCCATTACATTAGTGACCTACTTATTTAATATTTAATTATTAATTTAAATATCTTTAGACATAATATTGAATGTCTTATTAGTGTATTATTTGTGTATTTTAACTCTGGGAGCCGCCCTAAGCCTTCAAGAAATGGTGGGGTATAAATGTAATTAATAATATAGGGTCCAACCATTACATTTCACTGCAAAAAGAACCCCAAATTAAAAAAATGGGTGTTGGGGATTTTAAATCTTCATTAGGATTTTATCACTAATCTCATACTGCTAATTTTTAAAATAAATGGTTGTCTAGCACTGAAGGGGGAGATGGTGGAAGGTGGCTAAATGAGAGGAAGCACATGAAAAAATAACTCGCCACAACAGTGTTCTCAGAAAACATGGGGACCAAACAGAAAGCGAGGTGGCCACAAAAGGGAAGAAAGCATGCACAGAAAGGGAACAAAATTCCTGACAGACACGTATGCTGAAATCAATGGAAAACATGTGAGTAATAGGCCTAAAAGTGGCTGATAGTTCTCTCTACCCCTTTTTATTTTGTACTTACTACAACCCTGTGAGGTAGGTTAGGATAAAAGGGAATAACTAAACCAAAGTCTCCAAGTGAGCTTTATTGAGCTGAGTAGGAATTTGAATGTAGCTCACCCGAGCTCTGTCTTGCCCTTCTCCCAGTTCACCACAAGGTTGTTGCTCTCATTGTAACCCCATGATCTCATATACATTCATTCTCTACAGTCCTTGCTCTTTGTCCTGCAGCAGAATAGATAAACAGTTTTTCCTGCCAAGTTGTTGTGGATTAGCTATAGCAGTGGTGATGACAATGGAATACACACAAGGATCATCAGTACAATAGATGCTCCCAGCTGTAACGTGAGATGGGGCTATGCAGGATGAAACTGCATGACTTGGATGAGCATTTACACGCCATGGATACAATGCTCAGAATTTGGATGGAATAGAAGGGCAAGTTCAGCGACATGCCTGCTCTAACATCAAAGCACATTAACAAAAAACTATTGGTGCTTAAATGCCAAAGATTCTACATCAGAGCTTTAAGATATTCATATAGATGTACATTATGTTGGGATGTCAATACATCCCAATGCCAAACATATAGGGACTTAAAGGGCCTTCATATCCTGTTTCAACAACTGTACTAGGGGACGCTCCCCCTCGTGACATTTTTATTAGCAGATATCTTTATCTCTCCCCCCTATTAGTTTTCCATCCATGGTAAAATAATAATAATAATCCCTAGGGTCTCAATATTTTCCCTTATTGCCGCAAAAGTTGTGGTGTGGAAGGGAGAGGGGAGCTTGTACTCATAATAGAGGTCCACAGAAAAAACACCACCTTCTCTAGCACAGCTACTAGGATCAAATTCCCAAACATTTCCCAGTTTGCTGCAATCCTGTCAAAAAGATTCTTCAAAGATCTTCTGGATACACACAATACTTTGACACAGGAAGGAAGACCAGCACGCTAACACACCTGAGCTGAAGCAAGCAAAGGGCTGTGGTGATTGCCTTTATAATATTCATATTATTTCAGTGAATGCTCCTCAAATACTCAGGAAACTTTAAACATATGTTTTAAAAACATCAATTAATAGCTACTCACAGCTACTCACAGATTACTGTGTAGAAAATCATAAATCAATGGAAAGGGCATTCACCAAAAAATGATCCTTTAACCATGTTACTCTAACTCACAATCCAGGTTACACTGAATTACAGCTGCTGAGTGAACAATATCCTCAGCAACCAATCATAGGAGCCACTGTGATGCCAGAGACCAGCAAGAACAACTTTTCCACTGCCATGGTAGCCTACTATAATGTGGGTCTCCCTCCTCTCCTTTCCGGTTCCCTCCCCCTTTTCTTGCTTGGTATGTGCTACCTAAAGCCAGTTCTGCAGGCCAGGTTGAAGATGGTGTGTGTGTGGGAGGGGGGGATCAGTTTGTTTTAATTTTTAATGGTTTTAATTGTCTATGAATATTTTAATCTTTCACTGTAAACTACCCTGAGCCTGCTTGCAGAGAGGGACAGTCTATAAGTAAAACAAACAAACAAAATAAATAGATAGTCTTTTCCTTTCTTTGCTGTTCAGGTAAGCAAACCCATCTCAGGTTCTCTCTGGCTTTATACTTTCATTGTGAAAATATCTTCAAAGGACTCTCCTTGGCTTTTGTTGGGGAATTTGTTCCAGGGCATTGTGGGGTCAGAGGCAACATCCTTGAGAGCATAACCTGTAATGAAACGAATGATAGCCTTTTTAGTTGTCAACTGCTTATGCAGGACATTTTTTTCCAGACATTTCATCCAATTGCTGGAATGAATTCTGGTTTTCATGGCTCACTGTGTCAGACTGTGTTAAATAGGATGTGTCAGATACAAATTGAGAGATACTTCCCTTCTTCCCCACCTAATTTTCACTGGGATCTCATGTGTGACCTCTACAACCGTCCAGTCAGCAAAAATGTAGAAAGCATTGTTTCCTATTTGT
This sequence comes from Paroedura picta, assembly GCF_049243985.1. Lineage (NCBI taxonomy): Eukaryota > Metazoa > Chordata > Lepidosauria > Squamata > Gekkonidae > Paroedura > Paroedura picta. The sequence continues at coordinate 90,790,999 of NC_135369.1, read as the reverse complement.
TGGCAGAGATTGAAATGTCAGTCTATAACACACCTGCCACATTGTCGGTTCTCTGAGAACTGTAAGCTTTCCCAGAAAAGGGCCTTCCTTCACCTATGTGCAATGATGGACAACATGTCTCCCAGACCCACAACCAAGGCAATGACTCCCAAGTATATTACAAGTTTCTTTAAAGTACAGAATGCAGCCAACTGTTTCAAAATAGCATTCCACCATCTCTTTGAAGTTACAGCTTATTCTTTTGAATATGTTTGTGACCCGGGCAACATACCAGCCACAATTCACTGTTATGACAGGAAAATGTTGTATTTAAAACAGAAATATGCATTGTCATAACATTTTAATATAACTGCATCCTTTTATTTCAACAAAATGGTTTGCTTCCATCATATTCTTCACAATGCTTTCACTCCAGTATTCCAGACACAAAACTGCAGAAAACAGTAGCATCTGAGGAACTCTGCTAAGGAGCCTATCCATCCCCCCCCCCCTTTCAGGGGGAACCTTAAAAAAAGAATTTGGCCATACCACTTCAGTCATTTCTGAGATGCACAGAATAATGGGTCAGTCTATATTTATGATGTGGAATATGGTGAGCATACAGATTGGGTATGCAAGTAATCAGTATTCTGAATCAAAGTGGTTTGAGGATGACTGGCACATGTTTGGGGTGGGGGAAATCTCCATTATGGCCCCCCATATTCAAGACAGACCAGTACAATTATCCTAGGCAGGTGAAGCCTATCAGCATGATATCAGTGCCTATCAGTGCCTACTGATACCCCACACAAGCAAATCTACCTATGACTTCTGCTGATCCCAGTGATTTCACCACCCCAAGCACTCTTCTTCTAGGTTGCCTGACTGAGTCTGAGGCAGACTCTGGCAGTGACACCCCTGGTACCCCAAGGCTGTACAGCTGCTTAGAGGCATCCCTCCTCTGACCCACACCTAACTTGGAAATGGGTGGTACTGGTGCCAGTCTGGATAGTGACCATGAGTGCAAGCTATGCTCATCCCTTTCTCCCCTGTCATCTTCCTCCACCAATGAGGTCTCCCAAGCATCCACTCGAGCAGTGAACCAGTCCGGCATCTATCAAAAACAGCAGTGCTTTACAGCTCTGAGTCCCCATCCCATAAATAACATGTATAATTAGATCACCATCTGGGACTATTCATATTAATACTGAGAATCTACAAAGGCAGGGGGGGAAGCTCTGAAAATAACCAACACATGCCAGCTTCCAGCTCACTACCAGCTATTTGACCCACTACTGTCCGAGCACCCTAAAGTATGTGTCAAGACAGCTGATGCGATGTGACTGCTTAAGTCAGGGAACAGGAGACAGCACACAGGCCATTTACCTGTGGCTACCACATTCTAAAAACACTTCTATTAAAAGGCTTTCATGTTAGTCAAGGATCATTTGAAATCTCTATGACACGCTTCATGAGAGAATCAGTGCCAAAGGGTATGCCTGCACAGAAATGCCTCCGGCTTGTGGCTTAGTTCTGCCCAGCTCTGAAGTACACCAATATAGTCAATAAAAGATAAATTTTGACCATTTCTTCTGTTTAAAAAGGGTGGTAATCCAATTTGTATTCCTTTCACTCCCACTCCCCAGTTTGGTGAGAGCCAGTTTGGTGTAGTGGTTAGGAGTGTGGACTTCTAATCTGGCATGCCGGGTTTGATTCTGCACTCCCCCACATGCAGCCAGCTGGGTGACCTTGGGCTCACCACAGCACTGATAAAACTGTTCTGACTGAGCAGTGATATCAGGGCTCTCTCAGCCTCACCCACCCCACAGGGTGTCTGTTGTGGGGAGAGGAATGGGAAGGCGACTGTAAGCCGCTTTGAGCCTCCTTCGGGTAGGGAAAAGTGTCATATAAGAACCAACTCTTCTTATAAGAACTCTTCTTCTATAAGAAGACAGATTTATGAATTTTACTTTTGATCATTTGGTCACTTTGTCTGTGGAAATATCCCAATGGCAGGGATGTAAACTACCCAAATACAAGGTGTAAAGCTTCCCTGCCAGGATTTCCCAGCATGGATAAACCCTTACCCATGCTGCTAGGTAGCATCATGGACCTGCTCAGGCTGCCAGGTTCTCAAATTCAGTCAGCCATGTTCATCTTCACAGCAACTAGACAGGTTCCTGGGAGGCACAGGGCTGGTTCTGTTTGTTTGTTTTTGTGAAGACTTTCTGTGCAAAATATTGTCTGTGAAGAAATGAGAGGAAGTGCATGGAAGGGGAAAAAGAAAGTTCAGTCCATCTAACAATCAGGAAGCCTCAGTGGTTAGACTTAAAGAATGTATTTAATAGAATTATAGAGTAGTAAGGGGTCATACAGGCCATCTAGTCCCACCACCTGCTCAATGCAAGTTCAGTCTAAAACATCCAGGATAAGTATTTGTCCAGCTGCTGCTTGAAGACTGACAGCGAGGGGGAGCTCACCACCTCCTTAGGCTTCCTTTGGCAGTCAATTCCACTGCTGAACTACTCTGATGGTGAAATTCCCCTCCCCCACAATATCTAGCTATCATTCTACACATAGTTTAAATTCATTAATGTGGGTCCTCTCCTCTGATGCCAAACCCATTAGTGCGGGTCCAATCCTCTCCACTGTTCTTTCTCATTCACTCTTTGTCATCACTGCTGTCCTCATATCAGCCTTTTCAACCTTTTGACTGTGGTGGTACCCCTTAAATATTTTTCAGGCTTCAAGGTACCACCGAAGTGATATCAGCTGACCATGCCCCTGACCACATCCCCATGTACAAATCAAAATAAAAAATGCAAATAAACATTAAAAAAAACAGCCACGTAGCTCAGAAGCTCCAGCGGCCTTCAGGCACCAGCAGCAACAGAGGGACAGATCATACCTGTGGTGGCTGGTGGAGGTGGAGAGTGGCCCGACAAATGAGAGGCCAGTGGGAGGTGGCTGAGGATAGGAAGCAGGGCAGAGCACAAGCCAGAGGTGCAGGCAGCCTCACCCAACCTAATCTGGGTGCCACCCAGGACAGACATGACCCACACTGAGGGCTGGAATAGCTGGAGGCAAGACCATCCATCTCAGGGCCATGCCCTGCCATGACAAACACAGATCTTGCAGTTAAAGGGGATGAAGATACACCAGGAGGTATAAAGGAGGCTAGGGCAATTAGGCCAGAGAAGAGAGCAACAGCCGAGGTCAAGGCGGGCATTAGTGGGCTGCTGGTTCTGTGTAGCCACCATCTTGAAATCCTCCACACCACAGTATATCTGAGGAGCTGTCACAGGATGCCATGGTACACTGGTTGAAAAATCTAGAGGCCACCCTGCATGGAGGGGGAAATGCATGATAGTCTCGCTAGTATTGTTCTGCCTTTTCACCCGCCTTCCCCTCTCTATTTCCTGCTCTGAGTACATATATATATATTTTAAATGGCATGGTCTGGGTTGCTGTGGGATCGCAAAGCTACTTTGTAAAAGGTAAAATTAAATCTTTTAAATTTGCAGAAAAGGTATGTTTTGGTTCAGCCCTAATCATGAATGTTTTTTTTTTACTATTAAACTTCCAGGTTACCAATTATGATATATTGTACCAGTTTATTGCTTAAGAGTGCACTGCATCAGGCTTTTCTGTGTCAGAAAAGAACTCTGTGTGTTTGTTTCTATAAAAACAGCAAACAAAAGAGAGGAATTACCTAATTAAGGGGGTTATTATCACCCATGCATAGTCTCAAGGAATTCCAACTTCTACAGTTTTATCACTGTCTTTTCTATTGACCAGTGTTGAAAAAGTATTTCTCCCTTGGAGAATCTCCAAGTGTGGCTTAACGCTCCTAATTATGATGTAACTCACCTTACTCAACCCTCTCACATGGTCCTCTGCGTAATGGTGAAATGTTTACTGCTTCCTGGTCCCAACTTGCTTATATTTCAGCAATACTTATGACATATGCTATACCAGCTGTCCTAATATTAAGCAAAAGCAAGCCTGTTTTTCATCTAAGTAAACTGTTTGCCTCCAGAACATTCCCTTTAGCCCTCATCTTTCAAGGAATAAAAGTACTAGTGCTAAAGAGCATACTACTCTACAGCAAAGAACTGTTTCCATATCAAGACAATGAATGGTGCAAGTGGGAGGAAAGTATAGGAGCCAAGCCATCCATTTCATTTCTGGACAAGAAACATTTAGGGGCTACTATCTAGTATGTGCACAAAAACCTGAAGGTACTAACTGAAGGAAGAGTCTTCAAAATAAGTTTTTAAATGTCTTAGATAGCATGACAGTTCATATTACCTGCTTAAGTGTTAGGCCAGGGGTCCCCAACCCCCGGTCTGCGGCCCGGTACCGGGCTGCAAAGGCCATCGTACTGGGCTGCCAGTGGCCGTGCCTGCCTCCTCCCCCTGCAGCGAGAGGGGGGGAAGAGGCTGGAGTGGCAGCCAGCGGAACTGCCGCGCATGCGCGTTTGCGCCCCCTGGTGGCCAAAACGCGCATGCGCAGCAACTTTGCGCATGCATGTTAGCGCCACCTGGTGGCCAAAACGTGTGTGCGTGGCAGTTCCGCGCATGCACGTTTTTGAGCAACTGCGACAGCCGGGCTGCTGGCTCTCCCCCACCCCTGGAGGCGGTCCCCGACCAGATGAAGGTTGGGGACCGCTGTGTTAGGTTACCTAAAGGTAAAGGTAAAGGTATCCCCTGTGCAAGCATCAAGTCATGTCTGACCCTTGGGGTGACGCCCTCTAGCGTTTTCATGGCAGACTCAATACGGGGTGGTTTGCCAGTGCCTTCCCCAGTCATTACCGTTTACCCCCCAGCAAGCTGGGTACTCATTTTACCGACCTCGGAAGGATGGAAGGCTGAGTCAACCTTGAGCCGGCTGCTGGGATTGAACTCCCAGCCTCATGGGCAAAGCTTTCAGACGGCTGCCTTACCACTCTGCGCCACAAGAGGCTCTTGTTAGGCTACCTACATGCCACCATATGCTAGAATGGACATTTTCTATGGGAGATATAGCCACTGGCAGCTGATTAAGACTTGAGGGAAAAGAGTAGTAGGAGGAGTTGTTTTGTATGCCCTGATTTTCTCCACCTTATATCCATCCCTTTACCTCCCCACAAAACACTGCATGTAAGGAGTGTGAGGCTGAGAGAGTTCTAAGAAAACTGTGAGTGGCCCAAGGGCACCTTAGCAAGGTTCACGTAAAGGAATGGGAAACCCAACTGGGATCTCAAGATTAAAGTCCCCCACTCTTTGACCACTACACTACATTGGCCCTCATTTACTGTATTTATAGCCCGTTTTTCTCCAAGGTACTTTACAGGGTACAAAACAATGCAATCTGATAGCAAAAAGCAACCAATGAATAATGCAATAGGATTAGGATTACATCATTAGAGAACAATGAGAGCAACAAATTATCTGAGGCAAAGCACACCATAAATAGTACTGAAAGCAGGATTGCAAGGTATAAGGCAATGCAATGAAAGGACCTGATACCTCTAACAATCACTGCAGTAGGCCACAAGGCCACGCCCTCATTCCATTCTGGTACTGTTCTGATCCTTTCTATGAAAATGCTTCTCTGAGCATTTCTGCATATATCCACAGGGACAGGGAAATGTTTGTTGATAAGACGACTGAACATGTCTTTTATGAAATTAAAGAGGTAAGGAGAATAGTAATGGGAATGAACTGAGAAAATGTAATTCATATCCGTTCATGGTTTATGGCTTGTATGGCTCACAAATCACACATTGTCATGATTTTTTTTTTTTACTCTACATGAACTGGTTCAATTTGTGAGGTTCATGATGCCATAGAATGCCTTTCTACATGCTGGAGATAACAAACTCACAGGTGATCTTTGGCTGACTGTCCTCTACCAGCCCTCCAAGTCTGGTAAGGATTGAATTTACAGGGCTCAAGTTACATCCTTCAGGTTCCCTGTCTCTCTGTATAAGTGTGAACACTGATAGACAAAAGGGCATGGCACTGAGTGTGTGTGTGTATATATATATATATATATATATTTGTTGTTGTTAGGTGCAAAGTTGTGTCCGACCCATCCCGATCCCATGGACAATGATGCTCCAGGCCTTCCTGTCCTCTACCATTCCCTGGAGTCCATTTAAGTTCACACCCACTGCTTCAGTGTCTCCATCCAGCCACCTCATTCTCTGTCGTCCTCTTCTTCTTTTGCCCTCAATCTCTCCCAGCTTTAGGCTCTTCTCCAGGGAGTCCTTCCTTCTCATGAGGTGGCCTGCAGCTAGCAGTGCTCTGGCAGGCTCCTATTGGTATTTCCAAGGCTGGAGAATTCTGCTCCCCCTGCTACCTTGGAGTTTTGTAAACATTTTAATTGAACCAAGACAGTTTGTCTAGAAATATATTCATTAACAGATTGCCACAAACAGCGCCGAAGTTCATGGAATGCCCATAGTAGTCGCCCTTCCACAGATATCATTTCATGGTCCATGAACCAGCCCAAATTAATGATGAATTTCACTTTGTGTCCTGGTTTAATGGAGAAAGGAAAGGAGGGATAGTGGTTGGGAAAGGAGGGATAGTTACTGCCAAGGGACTGGGATGGGGAAACATGCCTTGTAGAAACCGAATTGCTCCAGTATTGTACTAGAAACCACACAAGCCTTTTCCTATATGGGAACCACCTAAAATGATATTAAAATAGTCTGACTCTGCTCAGGATTGCATCCAAAGGAGCTACTACGATCTTTTACAGATAATGTTACACTAGCTCCAAATTTTCATTATTTTGCTTTATATTTGACTTAGTTCCACCATAAACAAAACCCTCTATAAGTACACAGTATAGAAATAATTTTTTTAAGGGGGGGGGGACACGCACACAGAGCATCCTATAGTCGGAAGCCTGGAATTCTTTAAAATAGATATTGTTCCCCACCAGATGTAGAAACATCCCTTTCTTCTTTTTCCCCCTCTGCCCCCATTACTGACATCTGATGAATGAACTTGCCTCAGGATCGCTGGGAGTCTGAGTATTAGTTTTAAGGCCTATTTGCTTGGATGGACTCTTTGTTCTTCTCTTGGCAGTTTCCAGGGAAAGGTGCTGTGCTGCATATTATCATTTAGAAACTTTACTTTTGGACTTGTTAGCATCAACAGAGATTATATAGCATTGCACAAAGGCCTTCCCCTGTTCCTAAGCAAGTTATTATTTCCAATGGAAAAAGAAGCCAATGTTTTATTTTGGCACCAAGATTATACACTTTTGAAAATACACAAATGCATTTCCATATAGTGGGAACTTGGAGTTACATAATACTGAATCTATTGTATTATGAACTGGATCCAAAATTGGGGGTAAAGAACGTTTAGTACAACAGAACCCCTGCTTGAGCGTAACTGTAGAACAATGTTTATTGTCTATATAACATTTGGGACTATAGACTACAACATTATGGAAATGAGGCATCCCTAAATCCCACTGAAATGTTCAGAAAACCTTGCAAAGCAGAGATTAGTGCGTAGATGAAAAATAACCAAAGACCAGTCCCAAAGCCAGAACTCCAATCAATGGATTCCACTCATTACTATTCATTCTGGAGCATAGAGTAAGATAAGGGTTATTTATTTATTGCATGTATATAAGGTTGTCTATGGTCTCCCCTGTTCTTCAGTTTATGTACTGAAGTTATATCTTAAAAGGACCAACATAAAAAGCAAATTTCAGGAATCACACAGCAGGGCAAAGAAACTAAAATAATGCCTTAGGACAGGGGTGGCAGGGGCTCATGGAAATTTTAGCCCATTGACATCTGAAGAGGCACTTTGGCCACCCCTGTGCTACGCTAATGACATGCTTTTTTCGCTGTATTAACCAATGGAATCCTTTCAGGAACTCTCCAGAACTTTTCAGCAGTTTGGCCAACTCTCTGGATAGAAATGAAAAAGAACATCAATGGATCCAGTTGAAAAATCAAGTATGTCAGATTCTTAAGTGTGCCTCAGAAAAGACAGAATTTCTGATACAATCCTTTTCATACAAAAGGTGGAAACATTTAAGAAATTGGTCTGAATTTAACTTCACATTGTTTAAAAGAATAGCAGTTATAAAAATACTGCCACCATTTTTGTTCTTACTGAGTGTTTTTTTTTGGGGGGGGTAGTTTGGGGGGGGCGTTATGGCCATCACATTGTTCTTTCCTAAGGAGCTTTTAGTTAAAACTCTGAAGACATTAGATTTGTTTACTTGAAGAGTTGGTTTTTGCACCCCGAAGGAGTTCCAAAGCAGCTTACAATCATCTCCCCTTCCTCGTCACACAATAGCTATCCTGTGAGGTAGGTGAGTTGAGAGAGTTCTGACAGGACTGTTCTGTGAGAACAACTCTAACAGGACTGTGACTAGCCCAAGGTCACCCAGCTGGCTGCATGTGGAGAAGCGGGGAATCAAATTCAGCTCTCCAGATTAAAAACTGCTGCTTTTAACCACTACACCAAGCTGGTATATAAAAGGTTAAAATCCACAGAATAGTAATGCAAGCACCAAGCATGCAGTATACCAGTATTATCCGTGGAAAAACACTATTTTACTGCAAATTTTGTGGCAGTTTGGTATTAGGTTAGGGAGCAGTAATCAGAGAAGATATGGCATATAAAACATATAGTCCCATTAATAGCATGATTTGGCCAGAAGGAATGGGATGTGCAAAAACAAATTCTGAACCTAATCTGGTCAGGTCCTTATTGCAAGCTACATGGAATAATTACAAAACATTACTCCTACCAGAAAACTCACCCTTAATGCTACTCATTTACAAGAAGCACTTTGTGCAGGCCAGAGCAGGAACCTCCTCAAACTGGATTCAAGCTGGCGTAGGTCCTTTGATTGACCTTTTAAAAAGAAGATGGTTTTTGTTCTTGGGAACAGCTAGAGGGAACTATAGAGGCCAAACCTCTACTGAGATTATAATACCAATAAATTAATAACTTTGTTTAGACTTTAGCCCACAGAACTGACACGTTTAGAGCAAAAATAAGTTTGAGAAGCTAATGTTATATTCTGAGTCGCCTAAAGAAAAATTGGAAAGATTCTGTTGTATGCTAATCACCAGGACTCAGCTACAGAATGAAAATGTTGTACCTATATTTTAGTTATATTTTAATGTAATTTAAAGCTCGGTTTTATATTTAAATTTTACATTAACCAAATTATATGCTTTTTACCTATTGCAACATGCCCTGAACCTTCAGGGAAGGAAGGGCTAAAATGAATAATAAATAAATAAATAAATAAATAAATAAATAAATAAATAAATAAATAAATAAATAAATAAATAAATAAATAAATAAATAAATAAATAAATAAATAAATAAATAAATAAATAAATAAAAAAGACAGGAAGATTTAAAGCATGAGAATGCAATTGGTAGATAGGGAAATATACATAAATATACTGAATGCCTCAATTAATGCTAACATCAGAGAGACTGGTTTGAAATTGTACTCCAGCTGAAACAGATGTTTTATTTATTATGTATTTATTTTTGTAATTATATACCGCAGCTCCCCAATTGAACTCGTGGCAGTTTACAATAAAACAATAAAAACCCGTATAACCCCATAAAACCCCTTAAAACATTAAACTTTAACAATAAACATTAAAAGATGGTGATACGGAGTTCTAACCTCCCACCCTCTCCCTCTATCCAACTAGGAGCCAAGAGCTCTCTCTCATTGGGAGCAAGGGTCCTGATTTAGCCATTACTAAGGGATCTGCTGATACTAACTCTGGGACTCACCATGGCCTCAATCATACATCTGGTCTTACAGCCCCTGTGGACAGCTGACAGTTCCAACAGGGCCCGTAGCTCTTCAGGGAGCTCATTCCACCAGGTTGGGGCCAGGACCGAAAAAGCCCTGGCCCTGGTCAAGATCAGATGCATGTCCCAGGAGGCTGGGACATCCAGCAAATTCATACCTGTAAAGCGAAGTGCCCTACTGGGGACATAAGGAGATAAGCGGTCCTGCAGATAGGTAGGGCCCAAGCCACGTATAGCCTTAAAGGTCAGAACCAATACCTTGAACATGATCCAGAAACAGACTGGTCACCAATGAAGATGACGAGGTACCAGCTGAATGTGGGCCCTCCAAGGTGTCCTAGTGAGGACCCTTAGAGCAACATTTTATTCCAGCTGTAATTTCCAGGGCCCCTTCTGCATAATGGAAAAGCTGATGAAAACTCACTAAATACATTGTGGTTTTTCTGATCTCTGTACAGGAGAGTGAATTTACTCAGAAAAACTGATGTTGCTCTGCATGGTGAGCTGCCTCTTCGGTGCTTTAAGTGTCTTTTAAGCATTGTTTCTGAAAGAAGCTGGGGGGTAAACGGTAATGACTGGGGAAGGCACTGGCAAACCACCCCGTATTGAGTCTGCCATGAAAACGCTAGAGGGCGTCACCCCAAGGATCAGACATGACCCAGTGCTTGCATTGGGGATACCTTTACCTTTACCTTTTTAACAACGTACATACACTTTAATCTAGAACAGACATACCGAGGAAACAAAGAGAACAGATATAAAAAGCAGAACAATTTGGGTTAATTAAAGCATACTTTACCATCCAGTGCATCAAGGGGGAAAAGGTTCCAGAAGACGCAGCCCAGCAAACTGGGTCTCATATAAGGTAGAGCCAAAAAAAGAACGGAGAATCCTTGTCCGTTGTCTTTTTATAGCAAATCTGTACCTTGGAGGTAGGGGCAGGAAGCCTAAGACTCGTAGAATCATAGAGTTGGAAAGGGCCATACAGGCCATCTAGTCCAACCCCCTGCTCAATGCAGAATCAGCCCTAAGCATCCTAAAGCATCCAAGAAAAGTGTGTATCCAGCCTTTGCTTGAAGGCTGCCAGTGAGGGGGAGTTCACCACCTCCTTAGGCAGCCTATTCCACTGCTGAACTACTCTGACTGTGAATTTTTTTTTCCTGATATCTATTTTCCTGATATGTATCAGGAAGGCAATGTCAAAGAAGTGGAGGTTCATTAACAGGCAAACCATATTTTGATAAAGGAAATCTAATGGGCCATTAGGAGCATCTCCTTAGTATGTGAAAGACTTCAGGTGAGTTCTTGGGAGTGCATTCTGGTTGGAAGGGGGATTCCAGGTGTTAAGGACTCTCTGTAAATGTGATTTTGTTGTGCTAGTTATTAATGACAGAAAGAAGCTGCCAAAAGCACCAGGAAGAGACATTAAGGCAAAAGAATACGGAATAGTTAATTAGATCTTCCACTGGCCCAGGTGCAGTCCCCTTCCGTTTCAGTTATGCTTGTGTGGGGAACTACCTCCTGCTCTTCCCTTCTGTGCAAATTATTACAGTACTCCTATGACAGCCAGGAGACCTCTGGCTGAGAATCTTGACTTCACAGAGTCTGCTGACCTATTTCTGCCATGCAAAACTTTGTGAGTAGCCATGCTTGGCTTGACCTGTGTTGCTTATAGTGAATCAAAAATAAAGATAGAGGAAAGCAACTGCTTTTCCTCCATGCACAGCAAAGGGCCTAGCTGGAGCATATCAGTATCTCCAGAAACTCCTTCCCAGAGAATATTCCAGAAGACTGTCTAGTTTACAAGTCATAGAATCATAGAGTTGGAAGGGGCCATACAGGCCATCTAGTCCAACCCCCTGCTCAACGCAGGATTAGCCCTAAGCATCCTAAAGCATCCAAGAAAAGTGTGTATCCAACCTTTGCTTGAAGACTGCCAGTGAGGGGGAGCTCACCACCTCCTTAGGCAGCCTATTCCACTGCTGAACTACTCTGACTGTGAAAATTTTTTTCCTGATATCTAGCCTATATCGTTGTACTTGAAGTTTAAACCCATTACTGCGTGTCCTCTCCTCTGCAGCCAACAGAAACAGCATCCTGCCCTCCTCCAAGTGACAACCTTTCAAATACTTAGAGGGCTATCATGTTCCCTCTCAACCTCCTTTTCTCCAGGCTGAACATTCCCAAGTCCCTCAACCTATCTTCATAGGGCTTGGTCCCTTGGCCCCAGATCATCTTCGTCGCTCTCCTCTGTACCCTTTCAATTTTATCTATGTCCTTCTTGAAGTGAGGCCTCCAGAACTGCACACAGTACTCCAAGTGTGGTCTGACCAGTGCCGTATACAATGGGACTATGACATCTTGTGATTTTGATGTGATGCCTCTGTTGATACAGCCCAAAATGGCATTTGCCTTTTTTACCGCTGCATCACACTGCCTGCTCATGTTTAGTTTACAATCCACAAGTACCCCAAGGTCTCGTTCACACACAGTGTTACCTAGAAGCTTATCCCCCATCCAGTAGGCATGCTTTTCATTTTTCTGACCCAGATGCAGAACTTTAAAGGTAAAGGTAAAGGTATCCCCTGTGCAAGCACCGAGTCATGTCTGACCCTTGGGGTGACGCCCTCTAGCGTTTTCATGGCAGACTCAATACGGGGTGGTTTGCCAGTGCCTTCCCCAGTCATTACCGTTTACCCCCCAGCAAGCTGGGTACTCATTTTACCGACCTCGGAAGGATGGAAGGCTGAGTCAACCTTGAGCCGGCTGCTGGGATTGAACTCCCAGCCTCATGGGCAAAGCTTTCAGACGGCTGCCTTACCACTCTGCGCCACAAGAGGCTCATTGCAGAACTTTACACTTATCTTTATTAAATTGCATCTTGTTCTCATTTGCCCATTTTTCCATTGTGTTCAGATCTCGTTGAACTCTGTCTCTATCTTCCGGAGTATTTGCCAGTCCTCCCAATTTGGTGTCATCTGCAAACTTGATGAGTAGTCCCTCCACCCCCTGTCCTCCAACTCTCTGTTCCTTGCTTGGAGGAAGGGAGAGGTAGCATAATTTACCCTTTGTTCCTTGTTAGACCCATTTGCATGTATATGAAGATGAGTTGAGGTGAATGTAGAAAGCAATTACCTGACTTCCTCCTCCATGTCTAGTTTAGGGGGGGGGGCGTGTTGTTCAGCCTTCCACAGAAAAAAAAATGCATTTCCTCACAAATACATTTTGAAAAAGATGATGACCTATAGATATGTTGCTCAGAAACGGTTGGCTAATTGTAATCAAGGATAAAATAGCAACCTCTTAACAACTGAAAAAGACAGAAATATGCCCACAGGATCTCTTTGTACAAAGATGGTGTTCATTTCAAAATTCTTAGAACAGTTAAACCAGAAGGGATTATGCAAACTTTAATTCTGAGATAGATTTGAAAGCTGTCTAAACTATTCCATCAAGGACAGTGGTTCTCAACCTTTTGGGGGCCACAACTCTGGCGGCGGCATGCACGTGCACACAACATTCGAGGCGCGCAGAGGCAGCCAGTGCCATGGCTCCGTGAGTGGCCGGGTGGTGGCTGGGCTGAGTGAGCCAAACCAGTTGCGAGTGATAAACTTGCGGGCGGGTGCTGCACTTGTGGGGCTGTGTGTGCTCTGCATGCCGGTGCTGCGTCCAGCCCTTGAGGGTCATGTCAGAGAACACCCGAAGTGGGGCGCACTGTTGGGAAAGGGGCCAAATGGGGTCGCGACCCCAAGGTTGAGAACTACTGATCTAGGAGATAAGATGAATTCTATGGACTCAACTTAAGGATGCTTCGATTTCTATTTAACATGAGAGATATAGATATAGATATAGATATAGATATAGATATAGATATAGATATAGATATAGATATAGATATAGATATAGATATAGATATAGATATAGATATATTTGTGTGTGAAATTGGTGTGTAATTTTAACAGTTGCAATGGTTCTTTTGCCGGTGTGAAAAATTGAAGACAGAAGTTACATTCTTTGATAGTCATACTCCGGAATGTTACTGCCATGTGATGCGATAGGAAAAGAACTACTTTGGGTTAAAATGAAGGAAAATACTGTACTAGTTAAATATGAACTAGACATTGTGCACATCACAGTGTAGACACTAACAAGACTTGTGATTGTGGAAATCAGGTCCTTTATTAGGTAGCATTGAAGTGACAACAAACACATGCTTTGTTTGAACTGAGAAGAAGCTCTCAGTCCAGGTACTCTATTGCTTTCAGGTCATCAGCCCTCACTCTCCCCACAAGGTAACGCTTTGCCTTGAGATGCAGATGGATGGCATGGCAACAGTGGGGGCTGGTCACTTAGCCGAAGGTGCCAGGCTGCCTAGAAGGGACATGAATTATAAAGGTGTGGAAGGGGGGCAGCAAGTTTCCAAGATTTAAGGACATTTAGATATTCAGATGATGGGGAGGTGACTTTGGCTGATTCTCCCTCCCACTACAGACTCCACTTTGCCCCTTAATATTTCTGAGGATCTACCAGCCCCGTCCCCCCCGTCCCCCGATATCAGATTTCTGAGGGCTCACCGGACTGCATCAGTTAAAGACAGGAAAGTCTTTCTTTCTGTTAAATGTCATCTCTCAGTAGCGGAAAGGGAGACTAAAGAATGCTTTAATGGGCACAAATCTAGCATCTCTAATACTGCCTGGTAAAGAATTTTTGTTGCTTCCTGAAACCATTATCCTCTATTGATGCAAAATGTATTAATAGTGTGGTTGTTTAAACAGACAACATTCCATTCCCACTTTGTTTCTTTAGCCTTTTCAGACAATGAGCTCTTCAAGGTACCTTATGTTCTGTGCAAAATAAATGTTTTCTTTTAATTGCCTACTCGTTGCCCATTGGACTGTAGTTATGTGCTGTATGTACAAGCTGTGCATGAATGATTGCCAGCCTCACTAAAAAAGTCATGCTTAGCTTAATTTATTTCAGGGACTAATATGCAATGGTCTCCAACCTCATGCCTGAGTGTGCCATGGGGCTCCTCCCCACTCCAGTGTTCCCTTGCTTTTTTGTCTTTCACTGAAGTAAAAGAAGCCTCAGGACAGCCCAGTCTTTGGGGGTGTCCCTAATTGGAGGAGGAGGATTCAGCTGAAACATCTCAACATTTGTGGAACTTCCTGACATTTGTGATTAGTCCCATCCCCTTAGCCCAGCCATTTTGTCACAATTCCCAATACCCATTCTCAACATTTGAAATGTATCACTTGGCTCAACAGGTTTAAAGAGGAGTTTCTAGTCAAGCCAGAACACTCCAGTACCCCTCGTTTTACAAATTTAGCCCTGGGCATTGCCAGGTTATTTAGAAATTTGTATCTTGCTGGGATCCAAGGCAACTATCAACTTCCAGTGACAGACTTAAAATTATTTGCCTGGAGCTTTGGTAATATATCATTATTCCAACCAGCAACTTTAAGGTGGTAAATAATCACTCAGAGGGCTTTTCTGTGCACATGGCTCTTTTAGCAGATAAGCTTTAATATTCTATAATGGCCCCTGCTGTTGGCAATTCAGTTTTGAAAGTCACCAAATTCATTCCTTCATTAAGATTTTCTAAAAGAACTGGGTTTTATGCCTCACTTTTCACTACCCATAGGAGTCTCAAAGCAGATTACAAACACTTTCCCTTCCTATTCCCTCAACAGATACCCTGTGCGGTAGGTGGGGGGCTGAGAAAGCTCTGAGAAAACTGTCACTAGCCCTAGGTCACCCAGCTGGCTGTATGTGGAGAAGTAGGGAATCTGGTCCTCCAGATCAGAGGCCACATCTTTTAGCCATTACACCAGGAGTGGTCAAACTGTGGCTTTCCAAATGTCCATGGACTACAATTACCATGAGCTCCCGCCAATTGCCCAGCAAGGGCTCATAGTAGTTGTAATCAATAGGCATCTCGAGAGCAACTGTTTGGCCACCCCTGTCCATTGTGGGTGAAGTGAGATAATTAACTCAAGCTTTTAAGAGTGTATCCTTGGCAACAGAACTCGCACAAGTTCAGCACCTGTACAAGGTAACTGACATTAGCAAACAGTTCTAAATTATTTGGGATTTACAGCAAACCAGGACAAAAAGAAACTTCATCCAGTGTTTTCATCTTAAAATAAAATATATTCTATGTTCTTCTAAATGTACCTTTAGAAATATAATCCAAAATATTAGGATACCATTTTCTACACGTGCACTATTTTATTAATTTCTGAAGTCATTGTATTTCTGAAGCTGTTGTATTGTATATCCTTTTAACATGCTAGGCTGCATACAGACACCTTGTCAAGCTGATATTAAGCTAGAACATGTACAGTTTTGGCTTTCGATTACCTATAATGTATGAATGCAAACACACAGCTTAACTGAAGTTACTCTCCCCCTCCAAGTCTAGTTCCACCTGCAAGGGGATAGTAACTTCAGTTAAGCTATGTGACTGCATTCACACATGATGGGTAACTGGAGTTCGTTGTAAAGAAGTGTTTCAGCATGCTTCAGGCAGGAAGGGAAGGAGAAAATTGGAAAAAGAGAAGTGAGTCTTAGGTGCAAGTCTGATGAAAAGCAAGATTCATATACCTTCAAGCTTAATATCAGTGTGATGTCTGAATGAATAGAGGAAATACGATGTAGCCTGTTGATGGCTTTTCTGGAAATAAATCAAATGCTTACTCAGGATGAGTCTTGCAAATATCCATTCCTTTAGGAAACACTCTAGTCGATACAGAAAGAAGCAAACAGAGCTGGACCAGCTGCACAGGCTCTTGGCAATTGATAGGACACCAGCTGTAGAGGGGTGCCAGCCGCCCCTTTCACTCACCCACCCACCCACCCACACTGTTCAGTCTGCTGCTACAACCGGCAGCCCAGGAGGCATCCCCTTGGCTTTGTAGGTGGCCAAATCACACCTGAATCACATTTGGACAACTCAGCCAAGAAAGCATTAAGAAGAATTAGCTGGATCTCAAAACTTATTTCTGCATATAGGAGGCATTTCTGGTAGTAGAACAAAACTTCCACTCCCACTGTGGTCCACTGATCTCCATGAAATGCATGCATGTTCAGTCAGTGAAACAACACACACACCCTCCCTTCTGATAATGGAATTATTATTATCATGAGTCCAGCCAACAGAAAGAATTCATATTCCACCCTTAAATCCTTTTCAGGATGTACTTTGTCTGTACATAGTACTGTGGAGCATAAAAACACCTCACAGCAGTGTGGGGCAGCACTCTTGATCAGCTGGGGGCTGTGAGAGAGTGACTTGTCACCTTAGTGAACTCATGACAGAGGCAACATTTGAACTCAGAACTCTTTGGATCATAAGTAGCTATGCTATACCAATTAATACATTTGCGACATTTATTTAAAAGGCAAGACTTTTTCTCTCTCTGCACAACTGCCAGAGACAGAATGCCCTCTGGTGGACGACAGTAGACATAGACTGTATTCCTTTCAAATGGCTAGACTGGAGACCAACAGGATTTTCAGAGTATAAACTTTTGAGAGATTCAGCATCCCCTTTGCTAGGCACAAGCAGGCATGAAGGTCTCTTAGTCTTGTTACCCTGTCAGAAGGTAGGAAGGGAATGCTTGTAAAGGATGCAAAGGTACACTGCATGTTGTCGTCAACTTGATTAGATCAATGCATAAGGGAAGAAAATTAGAGTCTATAATGAGATGAAAATCCCACTGCAGAGGGAGAGGGCTTCATTGTCAGTTAGTGCCACTGAAGCCTTTCCTCATTTCCAGATCTATATGAAGCAAGAGCACACCTCTTCCCAAATGCTTGCCCACTGATAGGAGCTTATTTTATTTCAAAACTTCCTCCCCCCCCCCCCCCCCGCACACAATGGAATAATATTTATTTGAAGAGCTAGATTTGAGTCCAGAAGCACCTTAGAGCTCAACATGATTTTGGGGGTATAAGTGTTTGAGAGTCAAAGTTCCCTTAGTCAGATACCCCCCAAAACCTTGTTGGTCTCTGTGGTGTTACTAGAGTCAGCTCTTCTGCTGCAGACCAGCAAAACTACCCTATGGAAATACTTGCTTATTTGCATCATTTTTAAATATTGTAATCCTAGACAGATTATATTGTTTAATGTGTGTTTTATGGTGTTTGAATGGAATGTTTTTCTATTTTGTAATCCACCTTGAATCTTAGCGTGAAAAGTAAATAAGGCTAACCAGGGAATAGTTTTTCAACAGCACAACAAAACAGGGTAGATTTTTAGAAGAGCTGTTTTTTATACACTGCTTTTAACTACCCAAAGAAGTCTCATTGTGGCTTACAACTGCCTACCCTTCCTCTTCCCAGATACTCTAAGACACACAACAGGCACCCTGAGATGTAGATGAGGCTGAGAGAGCTCTGAGAGAACTGTGACTGGCTCAATGCCACCCAGTTGGCTTCATGTGAATTAGGGGGGAATCATACCCAGTTCTCCAAATTATAGGCCACCACTTGGTGTAGTGGTTAAGAGCGTCAGCTTCTAATCTGGCAAGCCAGGTTTGATACCCCACTCCTCCACATGCAGTCAGCCAGATGACCTTGGGCTAGTTCTGATAGAGTTGTTCTCACAGAGCAGTCCTGTCAGGGTTCTCTCAGTCCCACCTGTCTGTGTTGGGGAGAGAAAAGGAAGGCTAACCAGGTCGCTCTGAGACTCATTCTGGTAGTGAAAAGTGGGGTATAAAAACCAGCTCTTCTTTTTCTGCATCACTACACCAGTCTGATTCTCACAAGGTTAAGTTAGTTGCCAAGCAGAGATTCAGTTATGTAAATAAAGACTAGAGGCTGTTGCCTTAACCACTACACCAAGCTAGTATAGTTTTAACAAAGCATCAACAGGGCAATGTTGTCACTTAGACAATTGACACAGCTTTAAAGGCCTTCCTTGAAAAATCAGGACAAAAACATTTTTGCAAAACTCTGGATTTTAGTGTGGGTTTCAAAAGGGAGAGGAGAGAGAATGGAGGGAGAGTGCTCAGAAAGATTAAGAATCTCTCCTAAATATTGAAAACCTGGCAGCCAAACAGGGAATTAAAACAGAAGTACTGACACGCAAACTTGTATGCTGTTCTCTGTTTATGGAGTCACTATAAGTACAGAGGAGGAGGGAGGGAGAGGACAGCCTTCCTGCAAAAAAGTAATCTCCTGCTAATTGCCTTGCCCACTAGTGTCATCACAGCTTGCCATGTGGTAGTGACTGAAGATGGTAATAACTCAGGCAAAGTTTACATTCAGCAGAGCCTCTGCCTACAGCTTCTTCCAAACATAACACGGTGACTAAATATTTTATAAACACATCAGCTTTTTTTTACAATGGATTTTTGCTGGGCATTCAAATATTCTTAATATCTTAAAGCAAAAGAGCTCTTTATACAACAAGGGCTTCAGAAGAACTCCTGCTATGCTGCTCCTTGTTCATGTACACATCTGGCGCACCCTGAAGAGTTCCCACCCAAGCACAGAGAGCCACTGTAAAAGGAGACAACAGCCTGCCACAGTCACAGTCCTGCAGGTATTGGACAGCAGGGAGCAGCACAGTTCCCATGACCTGCTTGAGGCTCAGGACAAGCAGCTGAAGGAAGACAAGGTGGCTTAGATAAGACAGAGGCAATGCTTGTTGAAACCAGGCTGTTTGGCTAGTGTTGATCTATCAGAACTAGATTCAGATGAAGAAAGGCCCTAGGCTATTCTATTTGTGAGGCCAACTGCCCAGCTGATGCCCAGCCTGTGGGCCCTGTTCCAACCTTCTACTGCCTTCCTTAGGTGGGGCCTATCTCTCCTTCTTTGTCACTGCCACCACTCACTGACTTGAGTACCCCTCTCTGAGGGACAGTGAAACCCCTTGGCTAGGTGCCTAGTGTTTTGGGTTAAAACACTGGGTCCCTCCTAGGGAATTGGCAACCATCCAGTTTGGTCATGTTTTCCTCCACTGGACCCTCCCAATGCACTAGCACTACCCAAACAGGGGAGAATTCAATGGTCCACATGAGGCTGAGAGAGCCACCATGAGCTCCTCCTCCTGGTGGAGCCTGTTTCCTCCTTTCCCATTGGGGTATGTGATCTTTTCCCTTTCCTAAGTCCCCTGGGAGGTGTAGGCAATTGCAGTCCCTCCACCATCTGGTAACCATTTGAGAATACAGGCCCAGGGCAGCCATTTTAGAACCCATACCAGCTGTGTTGCTAATAAAGAGCTGTTTGTTTTCAAAGTATGTCTAAGGATGCTTTCATCAAGCATGCAGACTTAACAGCTTGTTTAGAGCAGTGTGTTATGGCAGCATGTGTAAGAAAGGCCTATGACAGTGTCAAAAATATTATATACCTTGGCTGGAGGCCCCCTAGGTGTTGAAGCCCTAGATGTCTGCCTAGTTAGCCTAATGGTAAAGAGTCTGAGGAGATGTGGAATATAGATGCGCTAAACAAATAATAGCATAACCCACCCTTCTGCAATATTTCCACTGCACATCGGCCACTTTAAGAAGTTTGAGACAGCCTGCTTATTGACCTCCTCCCCGTGTCTGCTCTGCTTCTTCCCCAGGCCCCCATGCACAACTCTGTCCTGCCACGAGGCACAGGCAGGCCTCATAGGACTGGAATCCATTGAGTTCCCCTCCCTAGGTTAAGTGAGGTGGGGGGAGGCTGTCCTGAGGTCACCAAGTCAGATTCAATGGGAATCTGAAACTAGGGGCCTTTTCGCATGGGGATCTTTGTTGCAAATTGTTTGCGGAATGAACAATCGCCATTTAAAATAGTGGAATTCGTCGTTATGCATACCTGCCTTTGTAGTGGAATCAGTTGCGTTTTTAAGCGTTTCCCACAGGCTTCCGGTCTCGGCAGAAATCGCTAGAAAGGAAGCGCTATTGCCAAGCTCGTCCCGCCCCTGGCCGTCAAGCAGCCAATGGGCAGCCGTTAGCATGCTCCCAAACAGCCCCTTTCCCTTTAAGGAAGGTTTAAAAAAAAAAAAACAGACCCATAGCAACGAATCTAGGTAGATTCGTTGCAACGGAGAGACCCATCCAGCTGCCTAATGTGAGCTGTCGTTTGATTGTATGATCGTTGGCACGCTGCCTCGAGTGATAAAAAAAAAATCCCCCCCCCCTCTCACGGGCCCGATTTTCGGCTGAATTAATGTGTAAAAAATAAAGGGACTTTATTTCAACAAACGGGCTTTTATGTGGTTTGTGCTTAGTGACTAAAGGTGAAGGACTGAAGCCAGGGAAGCCTCTAAACAGAAAGAGGCTTGCTGGTGCGTTTATCCCCGCTCGCTCGGAGAAAAAAAAATGGCGATCGCTTCGCCGGAAGTTTGGAGGACAGGCTCAGGAGGAGGGACTTTGAAGAACCCGCAACAATGGTAACGCACAGGTCTTTAGCGCTAGTGTTGCAGATTGGTTGCAGGAGTGTATCGCTATCCGGAGGGTGAATCCACTTTTCTGGATTCCCCTGAAAGTACTACAACGAAGCGCTTTTTGCTGATTGGTTTCAGGAGTGTTGCAGATTGTCTGCGACGTCGTGCGTTAAGGCAAATTAGTAGCGTTTTCAATTAGCAACCATTGTGCTATTTTGAAGCCGTGCGAAATGGCCCTAGATCTCTCTGGTCAAAGTCCCAACCTTTAGCTATTGCACTACACCACTAGTGCTAATCTGGCACACTAATGCCGAGGTCAGCAGCACCTGACCAATTGCAGAGGCAGTATCTGTGTAAAGGGAAGGTTCTAAGAGCCTATACTTTATTCTCCCATACTAACAGAAAAGGTAGCTTCTGTGATTCATTTATTAAAGTATCCCAGGCAACTCACACCTACCTTTCCAATTTCTTGGATGCGATAAATTTATTAACTATGCCTGCCATGACATGGCAGTTACTGAGTTCAAGAAAAAGGAGACAATGATTTGCTTTACTAACACAGAATGGGTTTTTCTAACCATCAATCATGCAGTACATTTTCCAGTGCCATTATTAGCAAATCTGGCAGTCTTCTTGGCTCTGTGCCCCATGCTAAAGCTACAGTACTGTATTCTAGCTGCAAGACCAATAAATAAGTAATCTCAACTTGCTTATAAAATTTGGGGGATTCAAATCCTACTTTAAAGGAGTCCTAAGAATATTCAATACGCCTTTCCAAATTAAGCAAACACTAGAATGTGATTAAAGCTACCGGTTTGCTTTAACTTATGAACCTCAACAATTAGATGGAAAGCAAGAGGAGTTGATATTGGCTTTATGTTGCAACTAGTAAAAAAGCCCACTGCAGTCAAAATGCAGTGGGCGCTAGGAGGGCAGGCCATGAGGGCAGCGGGGCTCTGTGGGCTGGCTTTGCAAGGCTGGGTTTGTGCTGTGGGGCCGGGGGCTTGTGGCCTACCTGGAGTGCGGTAGGCTGGCAGGGCGTGGTGGAGGGCGGCGGCACCGGTGCTGGGAGCTCCTTAAGCATGTCGCTGGCGGCGGCGGTCCCGAGGCGTCCTCCAGTGGGCGGCAGTGGCTGGGCGGGCCGAGGGGGCAATGTCCCGTTGTGGAGGCGCATCCCGCAGCGACTGAGGTGGCTACGGGGCTCTGACGCTTCCGACACGGGCGGGCTGAGTTCCGCAATGGCGGCCGCCGCAGCACCCCCGACGGCTGTGTGGAGCAGCGACGCCTGATCGTGGCCACACGGGCCCTGCACGCCAACCGCGGCCCCGCCCCCACTGCACTCTGGCGGCGGCTCGGCTGCTCTCCTTTCGGCCGGGAAGATGTCCACTCTGCTGCAGAAGATCACTCTGCTGATCCGCCCGAGGCGTCCTCCGGTGGGTGGCGGTGGCTGGGCGGGCCGAGGGGGCGATATCCCTTGGCGACGGCGCATCCGGGGTCAACTCAGGAGGCGGGTAAAGAGCCCCCGTCAGCTGCGCTCTGCGCGACTGCCAGGGGCTCCCTCGGGCGGCAGCCTGACGCGGCGAGAGGCGCTTTGCGCCTCTCACCGCATCAGGCCAGGAGCAACTGCGAGCCGCATTGTGCGCGGCTCGCAGTTGCTGGGGCTAGGAATCAGAGGGACCAATTGGCAGAGGGACCGATTGTCTGTCCTGAGGAAGGGTCCAATCCGGACCCTCCCTCATCCGGGACACATCCCGCCCCAGAACAGCTTACTGTTTTATTTAGTCCATGGCGCTCGCGGCGCCACGGGCGGTGTACAGATATGTTTTAAACCCTAACACTGAAAGAAAGAAAAACAACTAACATTTGTATCAGAAAAATGCTGGAGGGATGTACACACGTTATAAAGTTAAATTCTATCATATTTTGTTAGAAATAGGGATGTTTGAATAATCACCATTTTGGCTCATGTCCTGTTTATGCCAGGTGGCATCTAGAGCTTGTTAAAGTATTTTAAAAATTATTAGTCCTAACTAGTAGATTGTTAGAATATAAGCATGCATTAGCACAATAACAGTTGTTCTTTTTTTTTAAAGGACAGGGGGTAAACTCCTTAAATGGTTGGCTAGAATAACTACAGTGTTGTGTTTTGTTTTGTTTTTAATATATCCTACTGTTCAGTGTTTATCTAAGCAGTCCTTAGTGATATTAATGGCTATCGATCAGTTGAATTGAAAGTGTTTTAGTGCTCATATAGTGCTGAAAAAAATAGATGTAAACCTGTTGGGCAGGCATTTGATTCATTTGGTGCTGAACCACACAAGACCATTGATCTGCTCATATCTGATCAACAGTTGAACACATCACGCTCGACTGTTGAACATGTTCAATATGCAGCTCACAGCATCACTGCTTAGAGTGCCCTTCAATCAAAACTGTTAGGATCACAATCACTGAAATAATCAGGGAATGCTGAGTACTAGATACAAGCTCAACCATCTACCGCTAGCTGAATAGGCTGCATTAAAGGGTAAGGTCAGGAAAAACAATTTGACCTGGATCCAAACTGCTATGGAAAGAAGGCATTCCACAGAAGGGTTCATTACTGATTCCTCCTTCCCTTACAGCCTCTCGCATTTTTTGAAAAGCCAGTTCTGCAGGTGTGTGTATCCTCAGAAATGATGTGGTGTGTGAGTTGAGTGTGTGTAGAAATCAACCCCTGCTCTTGCATGAGTAAGGCTACCAGCTCTGAGCTAGGGTATTGCTGGGGATTCTGGAGCTGAAGCCTGAGGGATAGTGGGGTTTTGGGGAAAGTGGGTCATCAGCAGAGTATAGTGACATAGTGACCAGCTTCCAAAGCAGCCAGTTTCTCCAGGGGAATTCATCTCTGTTGGAGACCAGTTGTAATTCTGGGAGATCTCCCGCTACCACCTGGAGTTTGGCAACTCAATAAATGAGCTTTTGCTTCATTTGCCAAAGAGTGTGGGAGGAGAGTCCTGCTTCCTGCTGCAGCCCACATTAGTCCCAAAGACCCTCCAGCTTACTAGGAGACAAGGGATTACCTACAACCTGCAACAGGTCTTTTCCATGAACATTTGTGGTAGTTTGGACCGAAGCCACAGTTTTAAAACTTGATCACCACTTACAAAAATTCACAAATGGCAACAAAAAAATAATTCCCCTAATGAATGAATGGCTGAATACAGTATTGTATTTTAAGTGGTCAAATAATTAAAGAATATTAAAAATCTGAGAAAATATATTTCAGACACAATTAAAGGTAATTAGAGAACATAAAGGTGCACTTTTGTGCATGTAAATGGTTTTGTGGCATCATGTAGCTCCACACAGCTGCTTAGATAAAATATTTATGAGACCAAATGCATATGCACATGTATGTCTGTGAGGGAATAAGCAAACACAGCAGTAGTATTAGTAGGGAAAATGTAGCTGTCCTCCCTGAAACTATTTACGTGTGAACACATACATACAGACATAACATTCCACATTAACATTTTCCCATGCAGTTGTATGACCATTCACATGAATTGCAGGGGAAAATATAAATTAACTAACCTTGTGTGTTGCTAATTTTTGTTGACTTACTCAATTGCATCCCAGTCCAGAAGCATGTTCAACATGGCTCTTTAACTGTTACAAGGAGGGTACAATGTCAAGTTTCTAACCTACTGTGACAAGGGACAGCTGCCCAACTTTTTGAAGTAATCTGATGGCTAGCTTATAGTCAAGAATTTTTTTTTTAGTTATCCTCTGCCTTTCTCCCCAGCAGGATCCAAAGTGGGTTACCTCATTTTTTTCTCCATTTTGTCAGAGAGGGAGCGGTGAAGACTGAAATTGTAAGACTGGCTTGTGGATGGTGGATGCCCCAGCTTCTCAAAATCCGTACTAGGGTTGCTAGCAGGGGATGGGAGTAGGGTCGCCAGATCCAGTTTGGGAAACTCCTGGAGATTTGAGGATGGAGTCTGGGGGGAACAGAGACCTCAGCAGGGTACAATGTCCTATAGCTCACTGTCCAAAAGCATCCATTTTCTCCAAAGGAATTCTGTTGCCTGGAGATGAGCTGTACTTCTAAGGGATCCCCAGGTCCCACCTGGAAATTGGCAACCCTAATCCTGACACAGGAGGTGCCTTTCACCCCTACCTGGAAAGAAATGTATGTTCCCCAGCATAATAGCTTGAAATGATATGGGAAGGTCTGGGGCAGGGGGATTGCTTTCTTCTTCTTCTAGTACTCTGGTCAGTAGTGTCCTGCATGCACACAATGACTACATGTAAAGATCTCTACTTGTTCATCTCTAGGACAGACAAAGCAAGCTGAGTTCAAGAGCTCCAGGTTAAAATTTTGAATTGGAATGGGCAGGGTTCAAAACATGTGAGAAAACACAAGATTAGGGGATGTGTTCTTGTAAAGGCAATCTACCTGACAGACATGGAAGGATGAGTGAAAGAAAAGGAGGCAACTGACATTGAATTCAGAGGCAGAAGGCATTGGACAGTGTTATTTTCATCTAGACTAGTTGGCTAAAACTGTGACTTCCTTGGTGTCTGGTTGTTCTCTGTAATCTGATGCAGGACTGGTAGTCGTGCCACTTACTTTAGTCCAAGAAGCACCCCCAAAGTCCCCAGGGCCATTTCTCAAGGAAGCAAATCACACAAGAAGCCTTCTCTTGACACTTTTTTTTACTATTAAGAGAAGAGCCAACATTCTCTTCTCCCTTTATACAGTCCTGCAATACAATTACTGTGTCGTCATAGTAATAAAGAAGAATAACATGTAACACTTTAACAACATACATTTCACCTATGGATTCCTCCTAACAAGACATGCCCAGCATGCATACGACAGGACAGCAAACATACTCATTCATCAGCACTATGATGAACCAGTTCCTGAGAAGCCGCCATTGAGGGCTTAGCAGTCAGGCATTGCTGGGTAGGGGGAGACACATACATGGAACTGTTCTTGGCAAGTGCATGTTAGTTACAAGAAGGTGATACATGCCTCAGTGTAGGAAAGTATGGTTGAGTGTCTCTCTCGATATCTACCACAGGGTGGTAGTAAAGGCTCAAGGATACATGAAAAGTTAACTTGTACTGCTGAGCAACCTCTTTCTACAGCATTCTTCCCCAGTTCCCTTCTTACAGCACTGCATTTATTTCTGATTGACTCTCAGAATCATGGACATCATCTTTGCCAGCTGCTCACATACATATGCTTTCTATCAAACTGTGGGCTCAAGGGGTTGGTTTTTCATAACATGGAAAATGTTTAATTCAGCCTTTCTCTACTTCCTTACCATTGAGAAATCCCTGAAACATTCTTCAGGCTTCAAGAAACCCCAGAAGTAGTATGATCGTGCAGAATATGGTTGGGAAGTATATGCCCACCCAGGGCACTCTCCACCCCCTCCAGGCCCATTATTGGCCATTTCTGGGGGGCAGGGGAGATCAACATGACTGTCTATAGTCATATCACCTGATAAATGTTTAATAATATTAAATATATATATTAAAAATTAATTAGCTCCCACCCATTTGCCAGTTTCTCTACATGTTTTTCACTATCTCCAAACCCTTAATATAACACACACACAAGACAGAAATCCTAAGAATTATATATGCAAGCAAATGCTTGTAAAGTGAACTCAGGCAACAGTCAAAGCCCTTCACTTGCTTGGACTTCCACCGCCCATGATGCTTGCAGTAAGTACCCACAAGGGGAGAGCAGGTCATTAGATGCTGCCGACTCTCTTCAGAACATAAGGTTAGCAGTTGCTCTTTCTAAGCAAAGATACAATAGCCCATTCTTTGCATGCACATGCTCACTATTGCGCACACACTCTCATTAGGCAACATAGTATTCAAGGTCATGGTTGGATATTGAGTTCTTCTCAACGTGTACACAAAAACTCTGTTTAATATCAGGCATTCAGTGCAAACAGTTTTTGGAGGGGGTAACAGGACCTATTCTGGGAGCACCAGAAATTGCATCCTTGTAATTTTCTCTCCATCATAAGATGGCTATTCCATTGCTTTCATTCAGCAATCAAAGGAATAAATGATTTTACAGCCTTCTGTAACCTTTGTGCTATAAAAATAGACCAAGCTTGCTGATGTCATATTGTTGCTCAGCAACCTGTGCTGGGCTCCCCCCTCCCCCCAGTGTCCCTGTTCTCTCATTTCTCATTGGTCTTTGCAGTGATCAATCAGTAAAAGCAGGACTACCTACTATCCATGCTGGAGAATCCACTTTCAGGTGACTATTCAGAAGACAATACAATGCAAGTAACTGTGGAAAGGTCATTTTTTTGGAAAGTATATTATTCCAAAATCACTATGAAGAAAGGATTCCTGCTAAAGAATTCCTGCTTGGCCTAGATCTCCTGTGGACTCATATTTCCTGTCCAGTTCATCCCAGTGAGTCTGAAGATTGCAGAATCAAGCCAAAGAAAGAAAAACAAATTAAGATCTTGCTTTCAGAATGACTTCGTCAGAATGAGCACACCTTTTTGTCACAATTTCAGCCAACGTTATCCCACTCTTTAAATTGCCAAGGAACTACATTAATGGGCATGAAGGATGGTATCAGCTCCTATCTAGTCATCTTTAACAGTACCATTTTGACCCAAGGACAAACAAGATGCAGCTCATTTAAAACAACAAGAAAAACAGCTATAGGTTAAGTGTTAAGTAAACCGACAAGAGCATCTGTCAAGAAAAGAACACTGATCTCCAGTGATCTCCACTGGGGAACCCCACAGGCACCACTGTGTCTCCCAGCATCCACTTCCTCCTTCCCCTAAGAAAAAAGCCAGTCTGATGTTTCCTCCACATTAGTGGAGAAGGAGTAACTTCAGAAGAATGGGAAAACCCATCTGGAAACAGTTACCTTCAGCATAGGAGGCTGCTTGGCCAATATTTTTTGACTGGTTGGCCACATTCCGCTGCCTTGCAAGCAATTTATTGTGCTGTTCACTGTGTTTTCAAAACCTAGAAACATCCATAGACTCAATGAGGCTGGGATTGCATGGAGTAGAAATTCCTTCAATGGAAACTTCCACAAAATGTTTGGGAGAGCACCTGCCATTGGTGACTTCAGATGTGGGAGGTCTTTTCCCAGAGTGGTTTGATTTTCACTTGAATGACCCTTCAAACTCTAGGATTTTGATGACACACACAAGCAACGTACCAGTAGTATGTCACATGACTTAGCAGGGAACAGAACAGGTGAATAGGGCCTGGTTCTCACCAACTGTAGTCAAAGGATTAGCCTGCATGTTGGGACTCACCTGATATTTATCTCCACACACACACACATACAAACCCCTTCCCTGCTTATTAAAAAATAACTGGGGGTTATTTTTGGAGGTCAGGGTTCTAGCTTAGCTTTCTAAGAACCAGCTTCGTGTAGTGATTAATCTGAAAAATCTGAAAAAACGGGTTCTAGTTCATTATTATTAGATTTTTAAACCACCTCTGTCCCATAGGGCTTAAGGTGGTTTACATACAACACATTTAAAATATATAGGTATATGCTTTATTACTATCACTTACATTCTAAAAATCAATCACTAAAATAACAAATTCTCTGCTTAGCAACTAACCTGCTTGATATAGTGGTTAATGGCCTCTAATCTGGAGAACTAGGTTTGATTCCCCATACCTCCTCCACACACATCCAGTTGGGTGACCTTGGGCCAGTCACAGTTCTACTCTCAGAGCTCTCTCAGCGCCACCTACCTCACAGGGTGTCTGTTGTGGGGAGAGGAAGGGTAGGCAATCAGAAGCCACTTTGAAGCTCTATCTGATATGATATAATCCATACACTGGTTAATGTTTTTGCAGTTTTTGAAAACTAAGTTTTTGCTGCTTGTAACATTTTAGAGAAGCTGAACAGATCGTTTTACAAGGAATTAATAGCATGTAAGCTGGATATAAACTGCACTGAACTCAAGTGTGGTAGCCTGTCTTTTTGCAAGCTGTCCGAACTGAATAATGCTGGAGGCAAATTTTAGCCTTTGCTGAAAACAAAAAGAACCTTTTTCTGAAGCACAGTTGCCAATTTCCCAGATGGTTCTCAAATCTGTTATTTTGACGCCTTGCAAGACAATTATTCTGGACATTTTTTAAAAAGCTTCTAATCTCATGCAAATGGACTTACGCTTAAGTTGCATTAAAATCAGTTATATTTACTTCCAGGTAAATGCATTTCACATTAGGATACTAGTGAAAACGGATTACCTATAAAATCTAAATGAGAGACTGCTTGGGAAAAAATTAAATACTCTGAAAAGCTAAGGGAAAAAATGAACTATTTGTTTGTTTTATAAATGTTGAGCTGGACACAAAGCTTTGCTAGCTGATTTCTCATTTGTCACGTCAAAATAGGGATGGGCATGAACCGGTTCACAAGCCAAAATTCAGCATCAATTCAACCCAGTTCATAGCCCCAAAACTGATGTTTTGGGAAGGCACTTTCCCCAAACATTTATTAGACTTTTGTCCAGTTCAGCTGTTTAGGCCATTTAAACCTAATAGGTGATGGGCAGACCTACCCTGCTTTTAGATTTCTCTGGCAGCCATTTAACTCATCTATTTTCACTTCCCCTCATTTCGGGGGGGGGGGGGGGAGACAAACTGACAGGTTTAATTATTTGCATCCATTTCAGCCTAACAGCTGATGGATGGACCTGCCTGGCTGTTATGTTTAAATGGCTGTCAATCTAACAGCTGATGGTTGCACCTGGGGAAGCAAAACTGAGAGGTGAAATATCTTGTAGCCATTTAAACCTAATGGTAGACCAGGTCCTCCCATCAGCTGTTAGGTTTAAATGATTGCAAGACATTAAACCCATCAGTTTCACTTCCCCCACTTCGAAGTTCAGGAAAGCACTCCATACAAAAGCACAGGTTTTTAGACATTTGTACAATTTATGAAGTTAAAAAGGCATATGAACAATAAAATAATTCAATGAAATCCAAAAAGTCAAACCTATGTAGGGTGCCTCCCATTCCATCAGTATTGCCATCAGATGATGATTATGGC